>NC_092333.1:603301666-603621250 GCF_046630445.1 Rutidosis leptorrhynchoides
ACCACCCAAATTACGAAAGTAGCCAATCCTGCTCTCGGGACTGAAGATCAGTTGACTCAGTTCATTCAAGGACAACAACAACTAAATTAGAGAACTGCATCTAGACAAGACCAGACGGAGATACTCATGCATAACCAATTGGCTCTGCTCAAAAGTCTAGAAACGCAGCTCGAACAGTTATCACAACGCCTTGAAACCCGACCACAAGGAAGATTACCTAGTAATACTATCCAAAATCCCCGAATAGAGGAAGCAAAGCAAATGGATTCCATAATCCTAAGGGAAGAACCACGGAGAAGGTCAGCTAGGCTCAAGAACCAATCAACATATACTCAGAAACTGCCCACTCAAACTCCAGTTCGTGTACCTTACCCTGGAAGGCTACAGGAAGAATCATCCAAGCTTGATACCTACAAACTTGATGGAAGATTCCTGGACACCATGTCCAAGGTTCCCAACCAGAAGAGATACATCCGAAGGCTTCTCTCTACAAAGGAAAGGATACTAGATTCCAATAAAATTTCACTGAGTGAAGAATGCTCGGCATTACTCAGAAACTCTCTACCACAAAAGCTAAGAGATACGGGCCGATTCATTTTCCCGTGTTCGATCTACCAATCTGGAACCATTCATGTGCTAGCAGATTTAGGAGTAAGTATTAACATAATCCCCTATTCTCACTATAAGAGATTAGAGTTAGGAGACTTGTCACCAACTAAAATTACAATCCAACTTGCTGATCACACAATTCGATATCCTAAGGGCATAGTGACGACCTAGAAATGGAAGAAGAGGATCTCAGTGAAGAAATAGAGAAAAAAGAAGAATCTGAGGAGGAAGAGGAAATGGGAGACGTAAAAGAAACTGCGATAGAACCCTCTCTAAGCTTAGAAGCAAATTCCAATCATCACGAAGAATTAATGAGGCTATTGACGGAGGATCACAGTTTAATTATTCGTTTCAAGAAGAAAACAGATAAGGCTGAGGTTAAAGATATAGAGATTGACCCTGCGAGTGTCGAAATGAAGAACCAGAATACTGAAGAAGCCCATTCATCAGATGAATCCACAAAAGAAAGCTACACCGATGATGACGAGGAGGAAGAGCAAAATGAAGACATTCTGGATGATTCATATTCTTTACCCGAACCTAATCAGGAGGAGCCGGACTCTTCTCCAGACCAGATTCCGGTCATATCTAATCATGCTGACATGATAACCTTCATCAATGACACCGATGAATTTGAAGATATTCTCGAAGCCATCCGTAAATCAATAATTGATTTTATACCACGCTTTAAGGAACGAATCAAGACTATCGAAGATGAATACAACCTCTATCTATCAATAGAAGATTATGATGTTGAAATCTTAGAAGGGCGCATTTAAGACTTTATCAATACTCTTCACGATCATATCTACCATGAAGAAAGGCAACGAGAGCACAATTCAGTGGTTCGCACTATTCTTGAGACAAGATTTTGTCGAGATCAGAAGATCATTTACTCTAAGATTTAAAACGCCTTAGCCGGATCTGCACTTCCGTTCTCAGCAAACCAATGAGCACTACTGACTCTCATCCGGAAGCACATGGATCTTTCCACCGGACGCCCGACTTATCACTCTGATTTGCAAATGATAGAAGATATTCATAGCCTCTTCATTCTCTTGGAAAAAGATAATTTCGAAAGCACACCAGACAGGCTAGTGATTTACGTAACAATTTATCACCACGCCGATCTGATTATCAAGGAGTTACGAGACGTAGTAATAGAAGAAGGAAGATGCAACAACCCGTTCTCACATATGGAACAAGACTGAGTCAACATTGCCACTTTGTTACCAAGAAGATAACACGTATCTTCCACGAATCCATGGATCCTAGTTTCACATTCAAAGCTGGATGTCGGGAGATATATTCCAAGACGGTGACAATAATGCTTGGGTCAGGGCTGCTTTTCACTTCTTTTTAGCTTCGCCTCTTGACAAATTTGTGCAAAGTTACAGACTCCTACTATGGAGATCACCGTTCAAAAGATTTTGAGATACTGAAGATACAATTTCTGACACTATTTGAAGACCTCCGAAATGAACATCCCGTCAGAGAAATAATCACCACCAGCTCTGCTTCGATGATTGACATTCATGGATCAATCAGTAGAGCCGTAGATCATATTCTCATCGGAATTCAAGATTTGTCACGAGCTGAAACCGCACATTATCTCTCTTTCAGAAGATCTTCAAGAGAAGTACCAGATCTACTACCACTTTTGGTCCGACACTTTATCCGAATCTATCCACCAAGACTCGCAGTTCCTCAAAAAGATGACAATTACAACTACCAAAGGGGAATGTCTGCTTTTTAGGCATCATTACGGTCGAGCCAACGACCTTAAACAAAAGCGCTTCTCGGGAGGCAACCGGTGCAATAAAGTAGAGTAGAAGAATAAAGGATGAAAAATGAGCCGATCAATAAAGGACGTAACTTCCAAGATTGCTGAAACAATCTGTCTTCACAAGCCATCCAGTTACTTTACAAGCAACCACGACTATCCACTGGGGTACTCCTTTCAACCCGCTACTAGCTCGAATTTTTAATTATGCCACATCCTAGCTTATCACTAAGTGTGGGATTCCAACCCAAATAAACACTAGACAAATATTCCCAAAATCTTTAACTAAAACTCCTAAGTGTGGGATACGCTAGGAACATTAGGGACAATGTTCGTCTAAGTGTGGGATGTTGATTTAATCTTTTATGCTGTATTAAACCCCATTACAAAGATTCTGAGTTCTTAAGCCAAATTTCAAAATTTTTAACAAAATAAAGACTTTCCGAAAAAGTACTTTCGAAAACCTAAAACGTTTGTAAATAAAATTAAGGCTTAAGTGAGGTAGAAATCTTGTTGAGATGAACCGAATCTCTAATAGAGCATTGCGTGACTAGGGATTATCGACCTAAATTGATTATGGTGAGGCACCCAAATAAGACCATATGAACATTCATCTTTAATACTTCACTATTTTCCATTGAGAGTGCCGATGTCTGTACTCAGAATCAGAACTTGCTCTAGATCTGCATTTCCAAGTAACAAAATGTGATTCGTGTATAATCAGAAGTGCTAGCCATTTGTCAAAATTAGCCTTCCACACCTTCACCACTTCTACCACATCAAACCATCATCCACATCATCTTTACTATCACTCGAAAATCCAGAAAATGAGTTTCCTTTCGAAAATCCAATGTTATAAACCTCTCAAGTATCATGGCAAATGTCTTGGAAAAGTTTACCGGCAGAAAGTTTCTCGAGATAAAATCTCCAAAAAAAGTATTTTCAAAGTTCTGAAAAAAGGAGCAGAACTTATAAAGGGAAACGCCGAGGAAGAACTTGACCACAAATGCCTATCACTCCAAAAGGAGAAAAAGTCAAAGTGCTTCTCAAAAAAAATATCAGCACTCCTATCTATCTTATATTTCCAAAATTCCGAATAAAAGTCTTTAAGAAGACTACACCTTTCTCACCCTTTAAAACAACTTCACCACCACTCCAAAATTCTTTTTCATCATTCCAAATTGACAAAAGACCTAGAAGCTATGGTTATTAACGTTCTCACATTAGTAGCAAGGATTTGAGTCTTTATCAAGCCTCTGACAATGGGTGCAACATGACCGGCTAAGAGAATTCATTCTTTAGATCTACAGGGAACCCTAAATACTTGTGTGATTTGTGTGACATGTGAAAGCTAGCCTAAGTCATGTAACCTTCTCGCATGCTTGCAGAGATAGTTTCAACCCTAACAAAAATAATTCACCTTATTTTTCGCTCTTTTAATAAAAAGCAAACCACTTAGGCTAACAGAAAGGAAACTTCAAAAAGATTTCTTAAAATAAAAACGAGAAGTTTGCTTGAGGACAAGCAAAGTCTAAGTGTGAGATATTTGATATCAGCTAAAAATTCACATTTTTACCCCGGTATTGAGGCTCAAAAACAATAAAGTTCCAAGCTTTATCACCAAAATACCCTCTTTGTAGGAAAAAATTGAAGATTAAGTAATTACGAAGATGGTGCAAAAATAATCGAGAGAATCGGAGCTAAAACGAAGATTCTAGAGCAAAAACGGTGAAAGACGAGAAACCAAGCTACGATCAAGAAAATCAAGTTACGATTCAGTGAAAACAAGCTGACCAGGGCATGCCATCTGACTTGCCATACGGCCTGCCAGTGTGAAAAATGGCCTGCCATACGACCATTGCAAACGGGCACAACAAACGGCTTGCCAGCCGAAACAACCTGGTTAAACGGCCTGCCAGCCGTATGCAGGAAAAAATCAAGTCTATTTAAAGGGCTTTTGTCATCCATTTTTACACACACTTCAATTCACTTATCTCTCTCTCTTTCTACAATATTAGTCATACTTTCAAGGTCTTCAACTCCGTGCGGGAAACCTAGAACCCGGAGAAGAACGCCGAAGATTGTATTAGGAGCGGTCTGGAGTTTGAAGTTGCCACTTTTGTATTTCAGAACTCGTTTAATCTACTGGTACTTCTATCCTTTGTCTTTATATAATGTCTTTCATTATTATGCTTTGTGATATTGTTACCAAGATTAGCGAGTAGTTATTTTTTAGTGTATGCTATGATGTAGTCAGTTATAATGCCGAAATAATATTATGGTTAGTGTATGTTGTCGAGATGCTTTCCGATTATGCATTAAACTCAATCGCTTTTTCGATTATCGGCTCTGTTATTGGGAAGTTGCGAACCCCAATTCAGAGTACACTGTCTGTGTCACCCCTTGGTAAGAGAAGTCTATCAGATACAACATATGTTTGACTGAGGCACACCAGTTGTAGTAAGTCCAACGAGCCTTGAATTCTGACTGAGGACTCTTTCGTAGTGAAAAATCTAACTAGACCCATAATACATTGTCGGTCCTAGACCATGCTAGTGTAGTCACCAAGCGTATATACTTCGTACGTGTACACTGAAGCACAACGGTTGTTGTAAGCTGTACCTCTGCTAAGTAAGGCCATGAAACCCAGTCAGTGCTGATTAGTACACTTTACCATAACGCAGTCTCAAGCATTGTACCCCGTTCGAAGCAGTTTCGATGCTGAAAATGACATTTTACTATTTTTAAAGATGAATTATGCATTTTTATATCTTACGATAATTAATACCTTCACATGTGAATTATTATGTCTGTTTAAATACGACTTTTATACTTGTTTTTATTTAATATTATATTTAGGTACATCGAGAATCATTTTGGGGCTATTATCTCACCAACAGCCATAAAACCTTGATGTTTTTATAACGTATTGGTTTCATTGTTCGAGTATTTTGAGCTAAATATTTTATTTCTCTAGATTTATAACCTTATGTTTGTATTTGTTTTTAAACTTCATACATAATGCGAATATATGACAGTGTAGTTTTGTTTCGATAATAATCCATGGCCGCAAACACATATTTGAAGTCACTACATTCTCCACAATACCGGCTAAATTTTGTGGAGAATTTTTCGAAAACTTTTCAATGGCAGACTAGGCCTATTTTCGCAAGAGAACTAGAAAACGGTGCTACGAGCAAGACCTCCATTAGGCTTTCCCCCGTTCGAAACAGTTTAGATGTCAAAAATGACATTTTACTATTTTTAAAGGTGAATTTTGCAGTTTTATATCTTACGATAATTAATACTTTTGCATGTGAATTATTGTGTCTGTTTAAATACCACTTTTATACTTTTTTTATTTAATATTATATTTACGTACATCGAGAATCATGTCGGGGTTACTATCTCACCACTTGCCACAAAACCTTGATGTTTTTATAACGTATTGGTTTCATTGTCCGAGTATTTTGAGCCAATTTTTTATTTCACTGGATTTCTAACCTTATTTTTGTTTTTGTTTCTAAATTTCATATTGAATGCGAATACATGAGAGTGTAGTTTCATTTTGATAACAATTCATGGCCGCAAAACACATATTTGAAGTCACTACATTCTCCACAAAATCGGGCTAAATTTTGTGAAGAATTTTCCGAAAAATTTTCGATGGCAGATTAAGCCCATTTTCGCAAGCGAACTAGAAAACAGCGCTACGAGAAAGACTACATTAAGGCTTTCCCCCGTTGAAGAAGTTTAGATGCCAAAAATGACATTTTACTATTTTTAAAGGTGAATTTTGCACTTTTAGATCTTACGATAATTAATTCCTTCTCATGCGAATTATTGTGCCTATTTAAATACCACTTTGATACTTGTTTTTTTTAATATTGTATTTAGGTACATCGAGAATCATGTTGGGGGCTACTATATCACCAACAGCCACAAAACCTTGCTCTTTTTATAACGTATTGGTTTTATTGTTCGAGTATTTTGAGCTAAATTTTTATTTCTCTAGATTTATAATCTTATGTTTTTTTTGTTTCTAAATTTCATATTAAATGCGAATATATGGGAGTGTAGTTCGTTTCGATAATAATCCATGGCCGCAAAACACATATATGAAGTCACTACATTCTCCACAAAATTCGGCCGAATTTTGTGGAGAATTTTTTCAAAAACTTTTCAATGGAAGATTAGGCTCACAAGAGAACTAGAAAACTGGGCTAAAGGCAAGACCTCCATTAGGCTTTCCCCCGTTCGAAGCAGTTTAGATGCCGAAAATGACATTTTTCTATTTTAAAAAATGAATTTTGCACTTTTATATCTTACAATAATAAATACCTTTGCATGTGAATTATTGTGCCTGTTTAAGTACCACTTTTATACTAGTTTTTATTTAATATTATATTTAGGTACATTGAGAATCATGTCGGGGCTACTATCTCACCATTAGCCACAAAACCTTGATGTTTTTATAACGTCTTGGTTTCATTGTTCGAGTATTTTTAGTCGATTTTTTATTCTCTAGATTTATTACCTTACTTTTGGTTTTTTTCTTCCAAATTTCATATTGAATACGAATATATGAGAGTGTAGTTTCATTTCGATAATAATTCATTGCCGCAAAGCACATATTAGAAGTCACTACATTCTCTACAAAATCGGGCTAAATTTTGTGGAGAATTTTTCGAAAAATTATCGATGGAAGATTATGAAATGTCCCGTTCTTATTGATTAAAAACGTTCCATATTAATTGATTTCGTTGCGAGGTTTTGACCTCTATATGAGACGTTTTTCAAAGACTGCATTCATTTTTAAAACAAACCATAACCTTTATTTCATAAATAAAGGTTTAATAAGCTTTACGTAGATTATCAAATAATGATAATCTAAAATATCCTGTTTACACACGACCATTACATAATGGTTTACAATACAAATATGTTACATCGAAATCAGTTTCTTGAATGCAGTTTTTACACAATATCATACAAACATGGACTCCAAATCTTGTCCTTATTTTAGTATGCAACAGCGGAAGCTCTTAATATTCACCTGAGAATAAACATGCTTTAAACGTCAACAAAAATGTTGGTGAGTTATAGGTTTAACCTATATATATCAAATCGTAACAATAGACCACAAGATTTCATATTTCAATACACATCCCATACATAGAGATAAAAATCATTCATATGGTGAACACCTGGTAACCGACAATAACAAGATGCATATATAAGAATATCCCCATCATTCCGGGACACCCTTCGGATATGATATAAATTTCGAAGTACTAAAGCATCCGGTACTTTGGATGGGGTTTGTTAGGCCCAATAGATCTATCTTTAGGATTCGCGTCAATTAGGGTGTCTGTTCCCTAATTCTTAGATTACCAGACTTAATAAAAAGGGGCATATTCGATTTCGATAATTCAACCATAGAATGTAGTTTCACGTACTTGTGTCTATTTTGTAAATCATTTATAAAACCTGCATGTATTCTCATCCCAAAAATATTAGATTTTAAAAGTGGGACTATAACTCACTTTCACAGATTTTTACTTCGTCGGGAAGTAAGACTTGGCCACTGGTTAATTCACGAACCTATAACAATATATACATATATATCAAAGTATGTTCAAAATATATTTACAACACTTTTAATATATTTTGATGTTTTAAGTTTATTAAGTCAGCTGTCCTCGTTAGTAACCTACAACTAGTTGTCCACAGTTAGATGTACAGAAATAAATCGATAAATATTATCTTGAATCAATCCACGACCCAGTGTATACGTATCTCAGTATTGATCACAACTCAAACTATATATATTTTGGAATCAACCTCAACCCTGTATAGCTAACTCCAACATTCACATATAGAGTGTCTATGGTTGTTCCGAAATATATATAGATGTGTCGACATGATAGGTCGAAACATTGTATACGTGTCTATGGTATCTCAAGATTACATAATATATAATACAAGTTGATTAAGTTATGGTTGGAATAGATTTGTTACCAATTTTCACGTAGCTAAAATGAGAAAAATTATCCAATCTTGTTTTACCCATAACTTCTTCATTTTAAATCCGTTTTGAGTGAATCAAATTGCTATGGTTTCATATTGAACTCTATTTTATGAATATAAACAAAAAAAGTATAGGTTTCTAGTCGGAAAAATAAGTTACAAGTCGTTTTTGTAAAGGTAGTCATTTCAGTCGAAAGAACGACGTCTAGATGACCATTTTAGAAAACATACTTCCACTTTGAGTTTAACCATAATTTTTGGATATAGTTTCATGTTCATAATAAAAATCATTTTCTCAGAATAACAACTTTTAAATCAAAGTTTATCATAGTTTTTAATTAACTAACCCAAAACAGCCCGCGGTGTTACTACGACGGCGTAAATCCAGTTTTACGGTGTTTTTCGTGTTTCCAGGTTTTAAATCATTAAGTTAGCATATCATATAGATATAGAACATGTGTTTAGTTGATTTTAAAAGTCAAGTTAGAAGGATTAACTTTTGTTTGCGAACAAGTTTAGAATTAACTAAACTATGTTCTAGTGATTACAAGTTTAAACCTTCGAATAAGATAGCTTTATATGCATGAATCGAATGATGTTATGAACATCATTACTACCTTAAGTTCCTTGGATGAACCTACTGGAAAAGAGAAAAATGGATCTAGCTTCAATGGATCCTTGGATGGCTCAAAGTTCTTGAAGCAAAATCATGACACGAAAACAAGTTCAAGTAAGATCATCACTTGAAATAAGATTGTTATAGTTATAGAAATTGAACCAAAGTTTGAATATGATTATTACCTTGTATTAGAATGATAACCTACTGTAAGAAACAAAGATTTCTTGAGGTTGGATGATCACCTTACAAGATTGGAAGTGAGCTAGCAAACTTGAAAGTATTCTTGATTTTATGAAACTAGAACTTTTGGAATTTATGAAGAACACTTAGAACTTGAAGATAGAACTTGAGAGAGTTCAATTAGATGAAGAAAATTGAAGAATGAAAGTGTTTGTAGGTGTTTTTGGTCGTTGGTGTATGGATTAGATATAAAGGATATGTAATTTTGTTTTCATGTAAATAAGTCATGAATGATTACTCATATTTTTGTAATCTTATGAGATATTTCATGCTAGTTGCCAAATGATGGTTCCCACATGTGTTAGGTGACTCACATGGGCTGCTAAGAGCTGATCATTGGAGTGTATATACCAATAGTACATACATCTAAAAGCTGTGTATTGTACGAGTACGAATACGGGTGCATACGAGTAGAATTGTTGATGAAACTGAACGAGAATGTAATTGTAAGCATTTTTGTTAAGTAGAAGTATTTTGATAAGTGTATTGAAGTCTTTCAAAAGTGTATAAATACATATTAAAACACTACATGTATATACATTTTAACTGAGTCGTTAAGTCATCGTTAGTCGTTACATGTAAGTGTTGTTTTGAAACCTTTAGGTTAACGATCTTGTTAAATGTTGTTAACCCAATGTTTATAATATCAAAAGAGATTTTAAATTATTATATTATCAAGATATTATGATGTACGAATATCTCTTAATATGATATATATACATTAAATGTCGTTACAACGATAATCGTTACATATATGTCTCGTTTCAAAATCATTAAGTTAGTAGTCTTGTTTTTACATATGTAGTTCATTGTTAATATACTTAATGATATGTTTAATTATCATAATATAATGTTAACTATATATATAACCATATATATGTCATCATATAGTTTTTACAAGTTTTAACGTTCGTGAATCACCGGTCAACTTGGGTGGTCAATTGTCTATATGAAACCTATTTCAATTAATCAAGTCTTAACAAGTTTGATTGCTTAACATGTTGGAAACATTTAATCATGTAAACATCAATCTCAATTAATATATATAAACATGGAAAAGTTCGGGTCACTACAGTACCTACCCGTTAAATAAATTTCGTCCCGAAATTTTAAGCTGTTGAAGGTGTTGACGAATCTTCTGGAAATAGATGCGGGTATTTCTTCTTCATCTGATCTTCACGCTCCCAGGTGAACTCGGGTCCTCTACGAGCATTCCATCGAACCTTAACAATTGGTATCTTGTTTTGCTTAAGTCTTTTAACCTCACGATCCATTATTTCGACGGGTTCTTCGATGAATTGGAGTTTTTCGTTGATTTGGATTTCATCTAACGGAATAGTGAGATCTTCTTTAGCAAAACATTTCTTCAAATTCGAGACGTGGAAAGTGTTATGTACAGCCGCGAGTTGTTGAGGTAACTCAAGTCGGTAAGCTACTGGTCCGACACGATCAATAATCTTGAATGGTCCAATATACCTTGGATTTAATTTCCCTCGTTTACCAAATCGAACAACGCCTTTCCAAGGTGAAACTTTAAGCATGACCATCTCTCCAATTTCAAATTCTATATCTTTTCTTTTAATGTCAGCGTAGCTCTTTTGTCGACTTTGGGCGGTTTTCAACCGTTGTTGAATTTGGATGATCTTCTCGGTAGTTTCTTGTATAATTTCCGGACCCGTAATCTGTCTATCCCCCACCTCACTCCAACAAATCGGAGACCTGCACTTTCTACCATAAAGTGCTTCAAACGGCGCCATCTCAATGCTTGAATGGTAGCTGTTGTTGTAGGAAAATTCTGCTAACGGTAGATGTCGATCCCAACTGTTTCCGAAATCAATAACACATGCTCGTAGCATGTCTTCAAGCGTTTGTATCGTCCTTTCGCTCTGCCCATCGGTTTGTGGATGATAGGCAGTACTCATGTCTAGACGAGTTCCTAATACTTGCTGTAATGTCTGCCAGAATCTTGAAATAAATCTGCCATCCCTATCAGAGATAATAGAGATTGGTATTCCATGTCTGGAGACGACTTCCTTCAAATACAGTCGTGCTAACTTCTCCATCTTGTCATCTTCTCTTATTGGTAGGAAGTGTGCTGATTTGGTGAGACGATCAACTATTACCCAAATAGTATCAAAACCACTTGCAGTCCTTGGCAATTTAGTGATGAAATCCATGGTAATGTTTTCCCATTTCCATTCCGGGATTTCGGGTTGTTGAAGTAGACCTGATGGTTTCTGATGCTCAGCTTTGACCTTAGAACACGTCAAACACTCTCCTACGTATTTAGCAACATCGGCTTTCATACCCGGCCACCAAAAATGTTTCTTGAGATCCTTGTACATCTTCCCCGTTCCAGGATGTATTGAGTATCTGGTTTTATGAGCTTCTCTAAGTACCATTTCTCTCATATCTCCAAATTTTGGTACCCAAATCCTTTCAGCCCTATACCGGGTTCCGTCTTCCCGAATATTAAGATGCTTCTCCGATCCTTTGGGTATTTCATCCTTTAAATTTCCCTCTTTTAAAACTCCTTGTTGCGCCTCCTTTATTTGAGTAGTAATGTTATTATGAATCATTATATTCATAGATTTTACTCGAATGGGTTCTCTATCCTTCCTGCTCAAGGCATCGGCTACCACATTTGCCTTCCCCGGGTGGTAACGAATCTCAAAATCGTAATCATTCAATAATTCAATCCACCTACGCTGCCTCATATTCAGTTGTTTCTGATTAAATATGTGTTGAAGACTTTTGTGGTCGGTATATATAATACTTTTGACCCCATATAAGTAGTGCCTCCAAGTCTTTAATGCAAAAACAACCGCGCCTAATTCCAAATCATGCGTCGTATAATTTTGTTCGTGAATCTTCAATTGTCTAGACGCATAAGCAATCACCTTCGTTCGTTGCATTAATACACAACCGAGACCTTGCTTTGATGCGTCACAATAAATCACAAAATCATCATTCCCTTCAGGCAATGACAATATAGGTGCCGTAGTTAGCTTTTTCTTCAATAACTGAAACGCTTTCTCTTGTTCATCATTCCATTCAAATTTCTTCCCTTTATGCGTTAATGCAGTCAAGGGTTTTGCTATTCTGGAAAAGTCTTGGATGAACCTTCTGTAGTAACCAGCTAGTCCTAAAAACTGGCGTATGTGTTTCGGAGTTTTCGGGGTTTCCCACTTTTCAACAGTTTCTATCTTTGCCGGATCCACCTTAATACCTTCTTTGTTCACTATGTGACCGAGGAATTGAACTTCTTCCAACCAAAATGCACACTTTGAAAACTTAGCGTACAATTCTTCCTTCCTCAATACTTCTAACACCTTTCTCAAATGTTCACCGTGTTCTTGGTCATTCTTTGAGTAAATAAGTATGTCATCAATGAAAACAATGACAAACTTGTCAAGGTATGGTCCACACACTCGGTTCATAAGGTCCATGAACACAGCTGGTGCATTAGTTAAACCAAACGGCATGACCATAAACTCGTAATGACCGTAACGTGTTCTGAAAGCAGTCTTTGGAATATCATCTTCTTTCACCCGCATTTGATGATACCCGGAACGTAAGTCAATCTTTGAATAAACAGACGAGCCTTGTAGTTGATCAAATAAGTCATCGATTCTCGGTAGTGGGTAGCGGTTCTTGATGGTAAGTTTGTTCAACTCTCGGTAGTCGATACACAACCTGAATGTACCATCTTTCTTCTTGACAAACAAAACAGGAGCTCCCCACGGTGATGTGCTTGGTCGAATGAAACCACGCTCTAAAAGTTCTTGTAATTGGCTTTGCAGTTCTTTCATCTCGCTGGATGCGAGTCTGTAAGGAGCACGAGCTATTGGTGCAGCTCCTGGTACAAGATCAATTTGAAATTCAACGGATCGATGTGGGGGTAATCCCGGTAATTCTTTCGGGAATACATCGGGAAATTCTTTTGCAATGGAAACATCATTGATGCTCTTTTCTTCAGTTTGTACTTTCTCGACGTGTGCTAGAACAGCATAGCAACCTTTTCTTATTAGTTTTTGTGCCTTCAAATTACTAATAAGATGTAGCTTCGTGTTGCCCTTTTCTCCG
Organism: Rutidosis leptorrhynchoides; assembly: GCF_046630445.1. Taxonomy (NCBI): domain Eukaryota; kingdom Viridiplantae; phylum Streptophyta; class Magnoliopsida; order Asterales; family Asteraceae; genus Rutidosis; species Rutidosis leptorrhynchoides. The sequence continues at coordinate 603,315,034 of NC_092333.1, forward strand.
TACACCATTAAGGGTTTTCCTTTTTCTCGTATAATGCGAATTGCATTTTTGTAACAAACGATCTCTGCTTTCACTTCTTTCAACCAGTCCATACCGATTATCACATCAAAACTCCCTAACTCTACTGGTATCAAATCAATCTTAAATGTTTCGCTAACCAGTTTAATTTCTCGATTCCGACATATATTATCTGCTGAAATTAATTTACCATTTGCTAATTCGAGTAAAAATTTACTATCCAAAGGCGTCAATGGACAACTTAATTTAGCACAAAAATCTCTACTCATATAGCTTCTATCCGCACCCGAATCAAATAAAACGTAAGCAGATTTATTGTCAATAAGAAACGTACCCGTAACAAGCTCCGGGTCTTCCTGTGCCTCTACCGCATTAATATTGAAAACTCTTCCACGGCCTTGTCCATTCGTGTTCTCCTGGTTCGGGCAATTTCTAATAATGTGGCCTGGTTTTCCACATTTATAACAAACTACATTGGCATAACTTGCTCCGACACTACTTGCTCCGCCATTACTCGTTCCGACACCATTTGTTCCTTTCGTTCTATTAACCCCTGGTCCGTAGACCTCACACTTCGCCGCGCTATGACCATTTCTTTTACACTTGTTGCAAAATTTGGTGCAGAACCCCGAGTGATTCTTTTCACACCTTTGGCATAGTTGCTTCTGATTGTTGTTGTTGTTGCGGTTATTATTGTTGTTGGGATGATTGTTGTAGTTGCTGTTGTTGTTGTTGTTGTTGTTGTTGTTGTTGGGCCGTTTGTTGTAGTTGCGATTGATGTTGCGATTGTTGGGATAATTGTTGCGATTATTGTTGTAATTGCTGTTGTTGTTGTATTGGTGATTCTTATCACCGTTTTCCTCCCACTTTCTTTTGACTTGCTTTACATTGGCCTCTTCAGCAGTCTGTTCTTTAATTCTTTCTTCAATCTGGTTCACTAGTTTGTGAGCCATTGTACATGCCTGTTGTATGGAGGCGGGCTCGTGTGAACTTATATCTTCTTGGATTCTTTCCGGTAATCCTTTCACAAACGCGTCGATCTTCTCTTCCTCATCTTCGAATGCTCCCGGACACAATAGGCACAATTCTGTGAATCGTCTTTCGTACGTGGTAATATCAAATCCTTGGGTTCGTAACCCTCTAAGTTCTGTCTTGAGCTTATTGACCTCGGTTCTGGGACGGTACTTCTCGTTCATCAAGTGCTTGAATGCTGACCACGGTAGTGCGTACGCATCATCTTGTCCCACTTGCTCTAGATAGGTATTCCACCATGTTAATGCAGAACCTGTGAAGGTATGCGTAGCGTACTTCACTTTGTCCTCTTCAGTACACTTACTTATGGCAAACACCGATTCAACCTTCTCGGTCCACCGTTTCAATCCGATCGGTCCTTCGGTTCCATCAAATTCCAAAGGTTTGCAGGCAGTGAATTCTTTGTAGGTGCATCCTACACGATTTCCTGTACTGCTAGATCCAAGGTTATTGTTGGTATGTAGCGCAGCCTGTACTGCGGCTATGTTTGAAGCTAGAAAAGTACGAAATTCCTCTTCATTCATATTCACGGTGTGTCGAGTAGTCGGTGCCATTTCCTTCAAAATAGTTAAATGGAACAAGTTAATCATACAGAATATTAAGAGTAGTTAATAGTATTTCGTAGCATAATATGAACTCATTTATAAAAGCTTTTTCTTCATATTAGCGTTTTATAAGTTTAAATTCGGGTAGTACCTACCCGTTAAGTTCATACTTAGTAGCTAATATACAATTCAACTACTACAATTCTATATGAAAAACTGATTATAATAATATTTCGCGTTCAAACTTTTATACAATATTTTACAAACTTACAATACCGCTTATTTTACATAAAGCATGAAATATAGCACACAATAACTTTGATACAAGATAGTTGTGAAGACAATTCTAGCTAGTACACAAGTCGTTCAGCAAAGGCAATAAAGACACGTAATTCATACGTCCAGAAACAAGTCATGCATTCTGGTTTTACTAGGACTACTTCCCATCCTTGGTCTTGTGCAACATAACCGTTATGGCCGTTGATAAGACAGCGTGTTGTAACGTCATCAAAGGGATGAGGGTTACGTAATGTCCAACAGTCCCGTAATAATCTAAAAACCTCATTTCTTACCCCAATTACCGACTCCGTCACTTGTGGAAACGTTTTGTTTAATAGTTGTAGCCCGATGTTCTTGTTCTCACTTTGGTGAGAAGCGAACATTACTAATCCGTAAGCATAACATGCTTCTTTATGTTGCATGTTAGCCGCTTTTTCTAAATCACGAAGTCCAATATTCGGATATATTGAGTCAAAATAATTTCTTAACCCGTTGCGTAAAATAGCATTTGGGTTCCCCGCAATATATGCGTCAAAGTAAACACATCGTAACTTATGGGTTTCCCAATGTGATATCCCCCATCTTTCAAACGAAAGTCTCTTATAAACCAAGACATTCTTGGAACGTTCTTCGAATGTCTTACAAACTGATCTCGCCTTAAATAGTTGTGCCGAAGAATTCTGGCCGACTCTAGACAAGATTTCATCAATCACGTCTCCGGGTAGGTCTCTTAAAATATTGGGTTGTCTATCCATTTTGTGTTTTTAAACTGTAAAATAGACAAGAGTTAGATTCATAAAAAAATGCTTATTAATACAAGCAATTTTTACATATATCATAAAGCATAAGAACACTATATTCCATATATTACACCACACGGATACAACTATCTTATTCCGACTCGCTCGTTTCTTCTTCTTCGGTTTTGGTTCGTTTTGCCAAGTTTCTAGGGATATATGATGTTCCCCTAATACGAGCCGTCGTTGTCCACATTGGTTTAGAAAAACCTGGTGGTTTAGAGGTTCCCGGGTCATTGTTACAACTTAAGGACTTCGGGGGTTGACGATACATATAAAGTTCATCGGGGTTGGAATTAGATTTCTCTATTTTTATGCCCTTTCCCTTATTATTTTCTTTTGCCTTTTTAAATTCAGTTGGGGTAATTTCTATAACATCATCGGAATTCTCGTCGGAATCCGATTCATCGGAGAATTGGTAATCCTCCCAATATTTTGCTTCCTTGGCGGAAACACCATTGACCATAATTAACTTTGGTCGGTTGGTTGAGGATTTTCTTTTACTTAACCGTTTTATTATTTCCCCCACCGGTTCTATTTCTTCATCCGGTTCCGATTCTTCTTCTGGTTCCGATTCTTCTTCCGGTTCCGACTCTTCTTCCGGTTCCTCTTCGGGAACTTGTGAATCAGTCCACAAATCATTCCAATTTACATTTGACTCTTCATTATTATTAGGTGAGTCAATGGGACTTGTTCTAGAGGTAGACATCTATCACATAATATCAAACACGTTAAGAGATTAATATATCACATAATATTCATATGTTAAAAATATATAGTTTCCAACAAAAATGTTAAGCAATCATTTTTAAAGAAAACACGGTCGAAGTCCAGACTCACTAATGCATCCTAACAAACTCGATAAGACACACTAATGCAAATTTTCTGGTTCTCTAAGACCAACGCTCGGATACCAACTGAAATGTCCCGTTCTTATTGATTAAAAACGTTCCATATTAATTGATTTCGTTGCGAGGTTTTGACCTCTATATGAGACGTTTTTCAAAGACTGCATTCATTTTTAAAACAAACCATAACCTTTATTTTTTATAAATAAAGGTTTAATAAGCTTTACGTAGATTATCAAATAATGATAATCTAAAATATCCTGTTTACACACGACCATTACATAATGGTTTACAATACAAATATGTTACATCGAAATCAGTTTCTTGAATGCAGTTTTTACACAATATCATACAAACATGGACTCCAAATCTTGTCCTTATTTTAGTATGCAACAGCGGAAGCTCTTAATATTCACCTGAGAATAAACATGCTTTAAACGTCAACAAAAATGTTGGTGAGTTATAGGTTTAACCTATATATATCAAATCGTAACAATAGACCACAAGATTTCATATTTCAATACACATCCCATACATAGAGATAAAAATCATTCATATGGTGAACACCTGGTAACCGACAATAACAAGATGCATATATAAGAATATCCCCATCATTCCGGGACACCCTTCGGATATGATATAAATTTCGAAGTACTAAAGCATCCGGTACTTTGGATGGGGTTTGTTAGGCCCAATAGATCTATCTTTAGGATTCGCGTCAATTAGGGTGTCTGTTCCCTAATTCTTAGATTACCAGACTTAATAAAAAGGGGCATATTCGATTTCGATAATTCAACCATAGAATGTAGTTTCACGTACTTGTGTCTATTTTGTAAATCATTTATAAAACCTGCATGTATTCTCATCCCAAAAATATTAGATTTTAAAAGTGGGACTATAACTCACTTTCACAGATTTTTACTTCGTCGGGAAGTAAGACTTGGCCACTGGTTGATTCACGAACCTATAACAATATATACATATATATCAAAGTATGTTCAAAATATATTTACAACACTTTTAATATATTTTGATGTTTTAAGTTTATTAAGTCAGCTGTCCTCGTTAGTAACCTACAACTAGTTGTCCACAGTTAGATGTACAGAAATAAATCGATAAATATTATCTTGAATCAATCCACGACCCAGTGTATACGTATCTCAGTATTGATCACAACTCAAACTATATATATTTTGGAATCAACCTCAACCCTGTATAGCTAACTCCAACATTCACATATAGAGTGTCTATGGTTGTTCCGAAATATATATAGATGTGTCGACATGATAGGTCGAAACATTGTATACGTGTCTATGGTATCTCAAGATTACATAATATATAATACAAGTTGATTAAGTTATGGTTGGAATAGATTTGTTACCAATTTTCACGTAGCTAAAATGAGAAAAATTATCCAATCTTGTTTTACCCATAACTTCTTCATTTTAAATCCGTTTTGAGTGAATCAAATTGCTATGGTTTCATATTGAACTCTATTTTATGAATCTAAACAAAAAAAGTATAGGTTTCTAGTCGGAAAAATAAGTTACAAGTCGTTTTTGTAAAGGTAGTCATTTCAGTCGAAAGAACGACGTCTAGATGACCATTTTAGAAAACATACTTCCACTTTGAGTTTAACCATAATTTTTGGATATAGTTTCATGTTCATAATAAAAATCATTTTCTCAGAATAACAACTTTTAAATCAAAGTTTATCATAGTTTTTAATTAACTAACCCAAAACAGCCCGCGGTGTTACTACGACGGCGTAAATCCAGTTTTACGGTGTTTTTCGTGTTTCCAGGTTTTAAATCATTAAGTTAGCATATCATATAGATATAGAACATGTGTTTAGTTGATTTTAAAAGTCAAGTTAGAAGGATTAACTTTTGTTTGCGAACAAGTTTAGAATTAACTAAACTATGTTCTAGTGATTACAAGTTTAAACCTTCGAATAAGATAGCTTTATATGTATGAATCGAATGATGTTATGAACATCATTACTACCTTAAGTTCCTTGGATGAACCTACTGGAAAAGAGAAAAATGGATCTAGCTTCAATGGATCCTTGGATGGCTCAAAGTTCTTGAAGCAAAATCATGACACGAAAACAAGTTCAAGTAAGATCATCACTTGAAATAAGATTGTTATAGTTATAGAAATTGAACCAAAGTTTGAATATGATTATTACCTTGTATTAGAATGATAACCTACTGTAAGAAACAAAGATTTCTTGAGGTTGGATGATCACCTTACAAGATTGGAAGTGAGCTAGCAAACTTGAAAGTATTCTTGATTTTATGAAACTAGAACTTTTGGAATTTATGAAGAACACTTAGAACTTGAAGATAGAACTTGAGAGAGTTCAATTAGATGAAGAAAATTGAAGAATGAAAGTGTTTGTAGGTGTTTTTGGTCGTTGGTGTATGGATTAGATATAAAGGATATGTAATTTTGTTTTCATGTAAATAAGTCATGAATGATTACTCATATTTTTGTAATCTTATGAGATATTTCATGCTAGTTGCCAAATGATGGTTCCCACATGTGTTAGGTGACTCACATGGGCTGCTAAGAGCTGATCATTGGAGTGTATATACCAATAGTACATACATCTAAAAGCTGTGTATTGTACGAGTACGAATACGGGTGCATACGAGTAGAATTGTTGATGAAACTGAACGAGAATGTAATTGTAAGCATTTTTGTTAAGTAGAAGTATTTTGATAAGTGTATTGAAGTCTTTCAAAAGTGTATAAATACATATTAAAACACTACATGTATATACATTTTAACTGAGTCGTTAAGTCATCGTTAGTCGTTACATGTAAGTGTTGTTTTGAAACCTTTAGGTTAACGATCTTGTTAAATGTTGTTAACCCAATGTTTATAATATCAAAAGAGATTTTAAATTATTATATTATCAAGATATTATGATGTACGAATATCTCTTAATATGATATATATACATTAAATGTCGTTACAACGATAATCGTTACATATATGTCTCGTTTCAAAATCATTAAGTTAGTAGTCTTGTTTTTACATATGTAGTTCATTGTTAATATACTTAATGATATGTTTAATTATCATAATATAATGTTAACTATATATATAACCATATATATGTCATCATATAGTTTTTACAAGTTTTAACGTTCGTGAATCACCGGTCAACTTGGGTGGTCAATTGTCTATATGAAACCTATTTCAATTAATCAAGTCTTAACAAGTTTGATTGCTTAACATGTTGGAAACATTTAATCATGTAAACATCAATCTCAATTAATATATATAAACATGGAAAAGTTCGGGTCACTACAGATTAGGCCCATTTTCGCAAGCTAACTAGAAAACGGCGCTATGAGCAAGACTTCCTTTAGGCTTTCCTCCGCTCGAACCAGTTTAATTGCTGACAATGACATTTTACTATTTTTAAAAGTGAATTTCACATTTTTATATCTTACGATAATTATTACCTTCACATGTGAATTATTATGCCTGTTTAAAACCCACTTTTATACTTGTTTTTATTTAATATTATATTTAGGTATATCGAGAATCATGTTGTGGCTACTATCTCACCAACAGCCACAAAACCTTGCTACTTTTATAACGTATTAGTTTCATTGTTCGAGTATATTGAGTTAAATTTTTTATTTCTCTAGATTTATAACCTTAAGTTTGTTTCTATTTCTAAATTTAATATTAAATGCGAATATATGAGTGTGTAGTTCATTTTGATGATAATCCATGGCCGCAAAACACATATTTTAAGTCACTACATTCTCCACAAAATCCGACTGAATTTTGTGGAGAATTTTTTCAAAAACTTATCGATGGCAGATTAGGCCCATTTTCGCAAGAGAACTAGAAAACGGCGCTACAAGCAAGACCTCCATTAGGCTTTCTGTAATACCCCATCAGAATCCACTAACGGAATTTTAACTCTTGGTCCCACAGTTTAGCGGTCACGCCCTCTATATGAGATGTTTCCGAAAAGTATTCGTATTACTTATCAAATCAAGTCATTTATTAGAGAAAATGTAACTGGAAAACGTTTGACATAAATGACTAATGTATATGAACCCAAAACATCTCGAAAATAAAGTAGTTTAAATGCGAATATTTGTTCTTAAAATGAAAACGATAAATATGCTGGACGCCGTCCAGTTCTAGCAGCAAACAGCATAATAACTTCAGTTAAGCGGAAGCACTACCTATATGTACCTGAGATGAAACATGCAAAATGTCAACGAAAAATGTTGAGTGAAACTACAGGTTTAGAAAATCATTTCGTAGGTTAGGCCACAAGATTTTTTTAGAAAACATCATAGGAAAAGTATGCATTATCATGAGCACTTGATTATAAAGCTTTAACCTTTGCGTGAGCCGAGCACACGTATTTAGTTTACCCTATCATAGCATACACTGATCAAATGTACGAGTAACAATAAAATAGACGCCTGTTAAGTTTAGGCGAGGTCTGTCAAACCTAACGGTACCGTCCATATAAGTCGAGCTTACAAAGTAACTAATATAATCAAGCTAAGGGATTTTTGATCTGAACTCATATGTATAGTCATTTATGTTACTTGTGCCTAATATGTAAAAAATTTGTAAAAAGCATGCATCTCATCCCTGTAAAAATGTAGTAGGGACTGTAGACTCACCTTAGCAAAATCACTTGTAATTTCTTAACAAAACGTACGATTGTCGAACAATCTCTACTAAACAACGCAACCTAAATAAGTAAATCATCTTAAGTATACACTTATAGGTCAAATCATGTCAACCCATAGTGTACGCAAATTCCTAGTGCTCAGACTGATTCAACGAACAAGTAAAAGTCAACCAATCCAAGCAAGTCAACAAAAGTCAACAAAAGTCAACCCTAAAGTCAACTCGGTCAAAGTGGTCAACTAAAGTCAAACAACTCAGTAGGTCATGAAAACATGATTAATAAGTCAAACCTAGGTTAAGTATCACTTTACAAGTCATAATTAAACATATTACACTTTTGCACCTTTTAGCATGCCTTAGAAATTCGTACGTCGTAGAAAGATCCAACTATAGCTCATAGTACATAAGTCATTAAATCATGAACAACTCCAGATCATAACTACACTTAAAATTGAATCCAAAAAGTCCAGCCAAAGCCTCATACGATAAATAAAAGTCTAATATCAGAAAGGGTCTATTTATAGTTCATTACAGAAATTTTTGCCCGCGCGTCAGTTTTTAAACATTTTTCATAAAATATAGAAAATATATTTTGATGAACGCCTAATTGGATTCATCTCAAAACATCTCAAAGTTTTAGTGATAAAATAATCAGAAACATTGCTTTAGCCAATTTGTACAGTTTTGCAAACCTTTACAGACTCATCAGTTTTTAATCATCAACCGGACACATCACTTAGACGAGCATATATCTCATGGCAAATCACGTTCTCAAAAGTTCACATACAAATGAAACATGTCAAGGAACACTTAAAATAACATATTCCAGAAGATCAAATTCTAAATCAATTCCTAGTTCACTCTAAAATTTTTTATGTAACTTTGAAAAACGATTCAGCTCACTTTAAAAACCAAATCTTCTTTTTAACATAACGGGAGCATTACATAACCTTTTGACGCAAATCTTAAGTTTAAATTGCATAAATTTTCACAAAGAATACAGTAGTATAGTTTATATAAGCAAAAACACAAAGCATTCAACTCAGAAAATTGGTATTTCATGCAAACCCTAACGAAAACTTCGATTAGGCATATCTTAAGCATTCGGTAACGAAATCACGGAAAATCGGAGTCTAAAATTAATAAATTTTCGATATCTTTCTATTTAAACATATTAAAAGATCAGATATCATGTCAATTTTATCAGATCAACAATAAACAAATTCGTTTTTCATACATACAACGTTAATTACGCAATCAAACGATAAAGAACAACACTAGACACCATTAATTGAGCACTAGACTTGATTACACCATGTAATTGAACAAAAATTGAATTAATAAAATTAGGGTTACTAGTTATACCTCAAACGATTAAATTGATCACACAAACGCGTAGAGAATGATCAAAGCAACAACGTTCGTGTACGGGGTTTCTTCTAATTTCAACTTGTGATGGTGGTTGTGGGGTGGTGATGACCGATGACCAAGAAGGAGAGGGAGAGAGGGAGATGTCGACTAGAATGGGAAAAATAAGGGTTCCCATGATTTGCTTTCCTATTTATAGCTAGTAATTAGGGCCTAATTAAGATAACTAGTGACCTTGTAGCCCAAGTTAAGTCCATAAGGGGGATCATGGGGAGGTTCGGCCGAATGGCCCACCTAGCGGTGTCCTGGGCTCGTTTTGCTAAATTTACTCATGTGTGCGTGGTCCGTTTCGAATGCCGTTAACCGTACCGGGTCTTCGGAACGTTAACCAGTCGTTGAAACAAAATCACCGGATTTAATTCATTAAATAAATAATAAATTAAATTAGTTTTTCTTAAAGTTAATAATTATTGAAAATAATTATTTCGTCGTTTTTCTGAGTTCCGTAAACTGAAAAGCTTTCTAGGCGATTAACTTAATCGTAACGTTTTCTAGTTATCTCACTTTCTGAAATAAGTTCATAAATTAATATAACCTATTAATTCAAGAATCTCTTTAATAAATATTTATTTAATTCTATTAAACACACAAGTCTAAGTAACCACCGTTAAATACTTAACGGAGAAGTAACGATAGTAAACGAAAAAATTCGGGTTGTTACACTTTCCCCCGTTCGAAGCAGTTTAGATGCCGAAAATGAATTTTTACTATTTTTAAAGGTGAATTTTGTACTTTTATATCTCACGATAATAAATACATTAGCATGTGAATTATTGTTCCTGTTTAAATACCACTTTTATACTTGTTTTTATTTAATATTATATTTAGATACATCGAGAATCATGTCGGGGCTACTATCTCACCACTAGCCACAAAACCTTGATGTTTTTATAACGTCTTGGTCTCATTGTTCGAGTATTTTGAGCCGATTTTTTATTTCTCTAGATTTATAACCTTACTTTTGTATTTATTTCTAAATTTCATATTGAATCCGAATATATGAGATTGTATTTTCATTTCGATAGTAATTCATGCCCGCAAAACACATATTAGAAGTCACTACATTCTCCACAAAATCGGGCTAAATTTTGTGAAGAATTATTCAAAAAAATTTCGATGGCAGATTATGCCCATTTTGGAAAGCGAACTAGAAACCACGCTACGAGCAAGACTTCCTTTAGGCTTTCCCCCGTTCAAAGCAATTTAGATGCTGAAAATTACATTTTATCATTTTTAAAGTCGAATCATGCATTTTTATATCTTACGATAATTAATACCTTCACATGTGAATTATTATGTATGTTTAAATACCAATTTTATACTTGCTTTTATTTAATATTATATTTAGGTACATCGAGAATCATGTTGGGGCTACTATATCACCAACAGCCACAAAACCTTGCTACTTTTATAACGTATTGGTATCATTGTTCGAGTATTTTGAGCCAAATTTTTTATATCTCTAGATTTATAACCTTATGTTTGTTTTTGTTTCTAAATTTCATATTAAATACGAATATATGAGAGTGTAGTTTCATTTCGATAATAATCCATGGCCGCAAAACACATATTTGAAGTCACTACATTCTCCACAAAATTCGGCTAAATTATGTGGAGAATTTTTTGAAAAATTTTCTATGGCAGATTAGGCCCATTTTCGTAAGAGAACTAGAAAACGGCGCTACGAGCAAGACCTCCATTAGGCTTTCCCCCGTTCTAAGTAGTTTATATGCCGAAAATGACAATTTTCTATTTTTAAAGGTGAATTTTGCACTTTTATATCTTACGATATTTAATACCTTCGCATGTTAATTATTGTGCCTGTTTAAATACCACTTTTATACTTGTTTTAATTTAATATTGTATTTAGGTACATCGAGAATCATGTCGGGGCTACTATCTCACCAATAGCCACAAAACCTTGATGTTTTTATAAAGTCTTAGTTTCATTGTTCGAGTATTTTTAGTCGATTTTTTTATTTCTCTGGATTTATAACCTTATTTTTGTCTTTGTTTCTAAATTTCATATTGAATGTGAATATATGAGTGTGTAGTTTCATTTCGATAACAATTCAAGGCCGCAAAACACATATTAGAAGTCACTACATTCTCTACAAAATCGGGCTAAATTTTGTGGAGAATTTTTCAAAAAATTTTCGATGGCAGATTAGGCCCATTTTCGCAAGCGAAATAGAAAACCGCGCTACGAGCAAGACTTCCTTAAGGATTTCCCCCGTTCGAAGCAGTTTAGATGCTGAAAAAGACATTTTACTATTTTTAAAGGTGAATTTTGCATTTTTATATCTTTCGATAATTAATACCTTCAAATGTGAATTATTATGTCTGTTTAAATACCACTTTTTTACTTGTTTTTATTTAATATTATATTTAGATACATCGAGAATAATGTTGGGGTTACTATCTCACCAACAGCCACAAAACCTTGCTACTTTTATAACGTATTGGTATCATTCTTCGAGTATTTTGAGCCAAATTTTTTTATTTCTCTAGATTCATAACCCTATTTTTGTTTTTATTTCTAAATTTCATATTAAATGTGAATATACGAGAGTGTAGCTTCATTTCAATAATAATTCATGGCCGCAAAACACATATTAGAATTCACAACATTCTACACAAAATCGGGCTAAATTTTGTGGAGAATTTTTCGAAAAATTTTCGATGGCAGATTAGGCCCATTTTTGCAAGCGAACTAGAAAACGATGCTACGAGCAAGACTTCCTTTGGCTTTCCCGCGTTCGAAGCTGTTTAGATGCTGAAAATGACATTTTACTATTTATAAAGGTGAATTTTGCAATTTTATATCTTTCGATAATTAATACCTTCACATGTGAATTATTATGTCTGTTTAAATACCACTTTGATACTTGTTTTTATTTAATATTATATTTAGGTAAATCGAGAATCATTTTGGGGCTACTATCTCACCAACAGCCACAAAACCTTGCTACATTTATAACGTATTGGTTTCATTGTTCGAGTATTTTGAGCTAAATTTTTATTTCTCTAGATTTATAGCCTTATGTTTGTTTTTGTTTCTAAATTTCATATTAAATGCGAATATATGAGAGTGTAGTTTTTTTCGATAATAATCCATTTTCGCAAAACACATATTTGAAGTCACTACATTCTCCACAAAATTCGGCTAAATTTTGTGGAGAATTTTCCAAAAAATTTTCGATGGTAGATTAGGCCCATTTTTCGCAAGAGAACTAGAAAACAGCGCTACGAGCAAGACCTCCGTTAGGCTTTCCCCCGTTCGAAGCAGTTTAGATGTCGAAAATGATATTTTACTATTTTTAAAGGTGAATTTTGCACTTTTATATCTTACGATAATTAATACCTTCGCATGTGATTTATTGTGCCTGTTTAAATACCACTTTTATACTTGTTTTTATTTAATATTATAATTATATTTTGGTACATTGAGAATCATGTCGGGGCTACTATCTCACCACTAGCCACAAAACCTTGATATTTTTATAACGTCTTGGTTTCATTGTTCGAGTATTTTAAGCCGATTTTTTATTTATCTAGATTTATAACCTTATTTTTATTTTTCTTTCTAAATTTCATATTGAATGCGAATATATGAGAGTGTAGTTTCATTTTGATAATAATTCATGGTCGCAAAACACATATTAGAAGTTACTACATTCTCCACAAAATCACGCTAAATTTTGTGGATAATTTTTCGAAAAAATTTCGATTGTAGATTAGGCCCATTTTTGCAAGCGAACTAGAAAATGGCGCTACGAGCAAGACTACCTTTTGGCTTTCCTCCGTTCGAAGCAGTTTAGATGCTGAAAATGACATTTTACTAGTTTTAAAGGTGAAGTTTGCATTTTTATATCTTACGATAACTAATACCTTCACATGTGAATTATTATGTCTGTTTAAATACCACATTTATACTTGTTTTTATTTAATATTATAATTAGGTACATCTAGAATTATGTTGGGGCTACTATCTCACAAACAGCCACAAAACGTTGCTGCTTTTATAACGTAATGGTTTCATTGTTCGAGTATTTTGAGCTAATTTTTTTATTTCTTTAGATTTATAACCTTATGTGTGTTTTTGTTTCTAACTTTCATATCAAATGCGAATATATGAGAGTGTAGTTTAGTTTCGATAATAATCCATGGCCGCAAAACACATATTTGAAGTCCATACATGCTCCACAAAATCCGTCTAATTTTGTGGAGAATTTTTTAAAAATTTTTCGATGGCAGATTAGGCCCATTTTCGCAAGCGAACTAGAATACAGCGCTACGAGCAAGACTTCCTTTAGGATTTCCCCCGTTCGAAGCAGCTTAGATGCTGAAAATGACATTTTACTATTTTTAAAGGTGAATTTTACATTTTTATATCTTACGATAATTAATACCTTCACATGTGAATTATTATGTCTGTTTAAATACCACTTTTATACTTGTTTTTATTTAATATTACATTTAGGTACATAGAGAATCACGTTGGGGCTACTATGTCACCAATAGCCACAAAACCTTGCTACTTTTATAACGTATTGATTTCATTGTTCAAGTATTTTGAGCTAAATTTTTTATTTCTCTAGATTTATAACCTTATTTTTTGTTTTTTTTTTCTAAATTTCATATTGAATGCAAATATATAAGAGTATAGTTTCATTTCGATAATAATTCATGGCAGCAAAACTCATATTAGAAGTCCCTACATTCTCCACAAAATCGGCTTAAATTTTGTGGAAAATTTTTCGAAAAATTTAAAATTTTCAATGGCTGATTAGGCCCATTTTCGCAAGCGAACTAGAAAACGGCGCAATGTGCAAGACTTCCTTTCGGCTTTCCCCCATTCGAAGCAGTTTAGATGTCGAAAATGATATTTTACTATTTTAAAGGTTAATTTTGCATTTTTATATCTTGCGATAATTAATACCTTCGCATTTGAATTATTGTGCCTGTTTAAATACCACTTTTATACTTATTTTTATTTAATATTATATTTAGGTACATTGAGAATCATGTCAGGGCTACTATCTCACCACTAGCCACAAACCTTGCTACTTTTATAACGTATTGGAATCATTGTTCGAGTATTTCGAGCCAAATTTTTTGTTTCTCAAGATTATAACCTTATGTTTGTTTATATTTCTAAATTTCATATTAAATGCGAATATATGAGAGTGTAGTTTAATTTCAATAATAATTCATGGCCGCAAAATACATATTAGAATTCACTACATTCTACACAAAAATCGGGCTAAATTTTGTGGAAAATTTTTCGAAATTTTTTTGATGACAGGTTAAGCCCATTTTTGCCGAACTAGAAAACGGTGGTACGAGCAACACTTCCTTTAGGATTTCCCCTGTTCGAAGCAGTTTAGATGCTGAAAATGACATTTTACTATTTTTAAAGGTGAATTTTACATTTTTATATCTTTCGATAATTAATACCTTCACATGTGAATTATTATGTCTGTTTAAATACCAATTTTATACTTGTTTTAATTTAATATTATATTTAGGTACATTGAGAATCATGTCGGGTCTATATCTCACCAACAGCCACAAAACCTTGATGTTTTTATAACGTATTGGTTTCATTATTCGAGTATTTTGAGCTAAATTTTTTATTTCTCTAGATTTATAACCTTATGTTTATTTTTGTTCCTAAATTTCATATTAAATGTGAATATATGAGAGTGTAGTTTCGATTCGATAATAATCCATGGCCACAAAATTCACCACAAAATTCGGCTAAATTTTCTGAAGAATTTTTCGAAATTTTTTGCAGATTAGGCCTATTTTCGCAAGAGAACTAGAAAATGGCACTACGAGCAAGGCCTCCGTGAAGCTTTCCCCCATTCGAAGCAGTTTAGATGCTGAAAATGACATTTTACTATTTTTAAAGGTGAATTTTACACTTTTATTTCTTACGATAATTAATACCTTCGCATGTGAATTATTGTGCCTGTTTAAATACCAGTTTTATACTTGTTTTTATTTAATACTACCTCCGTCTCATTCCAATAGGGCATTTATTCCATTTTGGGCTGTCACATTCTGATAGTCCACTTTCATAAATAGAAAGGAAAGAAGATATTTCATTGGTGGATCTGGAGAGAGAAGATATTTCATTGGTGGGGAAATGAAATTTGTGGGATTTCCTAAAACTGCGTGGTTTTTGTCGGTGGACAATTGGAATGAGACGGAGGGAGTATTATATTTAGGTACATCGAGAATCATGTCTGGGCTACTATCTCACCGCTAGCCACAAAACCATGATGTTTTTATAACGTCTTGGTTTCGTTGTTCGAGTATTTTAAGCGGATTTTTTTATTTCTCTAGATTTATAACCTTATTTTTGTTTTTGTTTCTAAATTTCATATTGAATGCCAATATATGAGAGTGTATCTTCATTTCAATAATAATTCATGGCCACAAAACAATTATTCGAAGTCACTACATTCTCCACAAAATCGGGCTAAATTTTGTGGAGAATTTTTCGAAAACTTTTCGATGGCAGATTAGGTCCATTTTCTCAAGCAAACTAGAAAACGGCACTAAGAGCAACACTTCCTTTAGGCTTTCCCCCGTTCGAAGTAGTTTAGATACTGAACATGACATTTTACTATTTTTAAAGGTGAATTTTGCATTTTTATATCTTACGATAATTAATACCTTCATATGTGAATTATTATGTCTGTTTAAATACCACTTTTATACTTGTTTTTATTTAGTATTTTGTTTAGGTACACCGAGAATCATGTTGGGGCTACTATCTCACCAACATCCACAAAATCTTGCTACTTTTATAACGTATTGTTTTCATTGTTCGAGTATTTTGAGCTAAATTTTTTATTTCTCTAGATTTATAACCTTATTGTTGTTTTTGTTTCTAAATTTCATATTGAATGCGAATATATGAGAGTGTATTTTCATTTCGATAATAATTCATGACCTCAAAACACATATTAGAAGTCGCTACATTCTCCACAAAATCGGGCTAAATATTGTGGAGAATTTTTTGAAAAATTTTCGATGGCAGATTAGGCCCATTTTCGCAAGTGAACTAGAAAACGGCGCTACGAGCAAGACTTCCTTTAGGCTTTCCTCTGTTCAAAGCAGTTTAGATGCTGAAAATGACATTTTAATATTTTTAAAGGTGAATTTTTCATTTTTATATCTTACGATAAATAATACCTTCACATGTGAATTATTATGTCTGTTTAAATACCACTTTTATACTTGTTTTTATTTAATATTATATTTAGGTACATCGAGAAACATGTTGGGGCTAGTATCTCACTAACAGCCACAAAACCTTGCTACTTTTATAACGTATTGGTTCCATTGTTTGAGTATTTTGAGCTAAATTTTTTATTTCTCTAGATTTATAACCTTATGTTTGTTTTTGTTTCTAAATTCCAAATTAGATTCGAATATATGAGAGCGTAGTTTCGTTTCGATAATAATCCATGGCCGCAAAAAACATATTTGAAGTCACTACATTCCCCACAAAATACGGCAAAATTATGTGGAGAATTTTTCGAAACATTTATGATGGCAGATTAGGCCCATTTTCTCAAGCGAACTAGAAAACGATGCTACGAGCAAGACTTCCTTTAGGCTTTCCCCAGTTCGAAGCAGTTTAGATGCCGAAAATGACATTTTACTATTTTTAAAGGTGAATTTTTCATTTTTATATCTTACGATAATTAATACCTTCGCATATGAATTATTATGCCTGTTTAAATACCACTTTTATATTTGTTTATATTTAATATTATATTTAGGTACATCGAGAATCATGTCAGGGCTACTATCTCACCACTAGCCACAAAACCTTGATGTTTTTATAACGTCTTGGTTTTATTGGTCGAGTATTTTGAGCCTATTTTTTATTTCTTTAGATTTATAACCTTATTTTTGTTTTTGTTTCTAAATTTTATATTGAATGCGAATATATGATAGTGTAGTTTCATTTCGATAATAATTCATGGCTGCAAAATACATATTAGAAATCACAACATTCTCTACAAAATCGGGCTAAATTTTGTGGAGAATTTTTCTAAAAATTTTCGATGGCAGATTAAGCCCATTTTCGGAAGCGAAGTCAAAAACGGCGCTACGAGCAATACTATCGTTAGGCTTTCTCCCGTTCGAAGCAGTTTAGATGCCGAAAATGAAATTTTACTATTTTAAAGGTGAATTTTAGACTTTAATATCTTACAATAATTAATACCATTGCATGTGAATTATTGTGCCTATTTCAATGCCACTTTTATACTTGTTTTTATATAATATTATTTTTAGGTACATCGAGAATCATGTCGGGGCTACTATTTCACTACTAGCCACAAAACCTTAATGTTTTCATAATGTCTTGGTTTCATTGTTCGAGTATTTTGAGCCGATCTTTTATTTCTCTAGATTTATAACCTTATTTTTGTTTTAGTTTCTACATTTTATATTGAATGCGAATATGTGAGAGTGTAGTTTCATTTAGATAATTATTCATGGTAACAAAACACATATTAGAAGTCACTACATTCTCCACAAAATCGGGCTAAATTTTGTGGAGAATTTTTTGAAAATTTTTTGATGGTAGTTTAGGCCCATTTTCGTTAGAGAACTAGAAAACGATGCTACGAGCAAGACCTCCGTTAGGCTTTCCCTCGTTCGAAGCAATTTAGATGCCGAAAATGACGTTTTACTATTTTTAAAGGTGAATTTTGTACTTTTATATCTTACGATAATTAATACCTTCGCATGTGAATTATTATGCCTGTTGAAATACCACTTTTATACTTTTTTTTATTTAACATTATATTTAGGTACATCGAGAATCATGTCGGGGCTACTATCTCACCACTAGCCACAAAGCCTTGATGTTTTTATAACATCTTGGTTTTATTGTTCGGGTATTTTGAGCCGATTTTTTATTTCTCTAGATTTATAACCTTATTTTTTTTTGTTTCTAAATTTCATATTGAATGTGAATATATGAGAGTGTAGTTTAATTTCTAAAATAATTCATGGCCGCAAAACACATATTAGAAGTCACTACATTCTCCACAAAATCGGGCTAAATTTTGTGGAGAATTTTTCGAAAAATTTTCGATGGTAGATTAGGCCCATTTTCGCAAGTGAACTAGAAAACGGTGCTACGAACAAGACTTTCGTTAGGCTTTTTCCCGTTCGAAGCAGTTTAGATGCCAAAAATGACATTTTACAATTTTTAATGGTGAATTTTACACTTTTATATCTTACAATAATTTATACCTTCACATGTGAATTATTGTGCCTGTTTAAATACCACTTTTATACTTTGTATTTATTTAATATTATAATTAGGTACATCGAGAACCATGTCGGGGCTACTATCTCACCACTAGCCATAAAACCTTAATGTTTTTATAACGTCTTGGTTTCATTGTTCGAGTATTTTTTAGCCGATTTTTTATTTTTCTTGATTTATAACATTATTTTTATTTTTGTTTCTAAATTTCATATTGAATGCGAATAAATGAGAGTGTAGTTTTATTTCGATAATAATTCATGGCCGCAAAACACATATTAGAAGTCAATACATTCTCCACAAAATTGGGCTAAATGTTGTGGAGAATTTTTCGAAAAGTTTTTGATGACAGATTAGGCCTATTTTCGCAAGCGAACTAGAAAACGGCGCTACGAGCAAGAATTCTATTAGGATTTCTGATAATGCTAAAAACGAACATATATTTCATAGCATTATCCCTCAAGAAAGACAAGCTTTTAGTTGTAATTGTTCTATTTACAAGTGATATTCGTTTAAATAATAAAAGGTGAAGACAAAAGACAGATTCGACGAATTGAAGACGTAAACGACCAAAAAGCTCAAAAGTACAAAATACAATCAATAAGGTTCCAATTATTGATAAGAAACGTCTCAAAATTACAAGAGTACAAGATTCAAAACGCAAAGTACAAGATATTAAATTATTCGCAAGGACGTTCGAAAATCCGGAACCGGGACCAGAGTCAACTCTCAACGCTCGACGCAACGGACTAAAAATTTCAAGTCAACTATGCACATGAATATAATATAATATATAATTAATTCTTAAAATTAATATATATATTATATTATATTTAAAAACCGTCGGCATAAAAAACAAAGACTTTTGAGTCTCCCCAGCTGGCCATGCGATCGCATGGCCTTGAAGGGTAAAACTCATGCGATCGCATGAGCATCTTTTCCAGATCACAGGCCTATAAAAATCGAGCTTTGGTGTAACACAAAACACATCTTTTTCTATCTCTCAATATATCTATACGTAATATTTATATTTATATTTTAATTTTAATTTTAATTTTAAATCCTAATAATAAGGGTATGTTAGCGAATGTTGTAAGGGTGTAAGTTGAAATTCTGTCCGTGTAACGCTACGCTATTTTTAATCATTGTAAGTTATGTTCAACCTTTTTACATTAATGTCTCGTAGCTAAGTTATTATTATGCTTATTTAATCCGAAGTAATCATGATGTTGGGCTAATTACTAAAATTAGGTAATTGGGCTTTGTACCATAATTGGGGTTTGGACAAAAGAACGACACTTGTGGAAATTAGACTATGGGCTATTAATGGGCTTTATATTTGTTTAAATAAATGATAGTTTGTTAATTTTAATATAAAGATTTACAATTGAACGTCCCTATAAATAACCATATACACTCGATCGGACACGATGGGCGGGGTATTTATATGTATGAATAATCGTTCATTTAACCGGACACGGGAATGGATTAATAGCCACTAGAATTATTAAAACAGGGGTGAAATTATGTACAAGGACACTTGGCATAATTGATAACAAAGTATTAAAACCTTGGGTTACACTCAGTCAACATCCTGGTGTAATTATTAAACAAAGTATTAAAATCTTGTTACAGTTTAAGTCCCCAATTAGTTGGAATATTTAACTTCGGGTATAAGGATAATTTGATGAGGACACTCGCACTTTATATTTATGACTGATGGACTGTTATGTGTAGTGACCCAAACTTTTCCATGTTTATATATATATTAAATAAAATTGTTATTTAAATGATTAAGTGTTTCCAACATGTTAAGCAATCAAACTTGTTAAGACTTGATTAATTGAAATAGGTTTCATATAGACAATTGACCACCCAAGTTGACCGGTGATTCACGAACGTTAAAACTTGTAAAAACTATACGATGACATATATATGGTTATATATATAGTTAACATGATTTTATTATAAGTATGTATCTCATTAGGTATTTTAACAATGAGTTATATACATAAAAATGAGACTATTAATTTAAGAAAATCGAAAACGATATATATAACGATTATCGTTATAAAAACGTCTTACTAGGTACATATGAATCATATTAATATATTGATACACTTGGTTAATTATGTTAAATGATAAGTAAATATATTATTAAGTGTATTAATAATGAAATACATATGTAAAAATAAGACTACTAACTTAATGATTTCGAAACGAGACATATATGTAACGATTATCGTTGTAACGACATTTAACTGTATATATATCATACTAAGATATATTATATATCATAATATCATGATAATATAATAATTTAACATCTCATTTGTTATAATAAACAATGGGTTAACAACATTCAACAAGATCGTTAACCTAAAGGTTTCAAAACAACATTTACATGTAACGACTAACGATGACTTAACGACTCAGTTAAAATGTATATACATGTAGTGTTTTAATATGTATTCATAAACTTTTGAAAGACTTCAAGACACTTATCAAAATACTTCTACTTAACAAAAATGCTTACAATTACATCCTCCTTCAGTTTCATCAACAATTCTACTCGTATGCACCCGTATTCGTATTCGTACAATACACAGCTTTTAGATGTATGTACTATTGGTATATACACTACAATGATCAGCTCTTAGCAGTCCATGTGAGTCACCTAACACATGTGGGAACCATCATTTGGCAACTAGCATGAAATATCTCATAAAATTACAAAAATATGAGTAATCATTCATGACTTATTTACATGAAAACAAAATTACATATCCTTTATATCTAATCCATACACCAACGACCAAAAACACCTACAAACACTTTCATTCTTCAGTTTTCTTCATCTAATTGATCTCCCTCAAGTTCTATCTTCAAGTTCTAAGTGTTCTTCATAAATTCCAAAAGTTCTAGTTTTATAAAATCAAGAATACTTCCAAGATTGCAAGTTTACTTCCAAGTTTTCTAAATCCATTCCAAGTAATCATCCAAGATCAAGAAACCTTTGTTACTTACAGTAGGTTATCTTTCTAATACAAGGTAATAATCATTTTCAAACTTTAATTCAATTTCTATAACTATAACAATCTTATTTCGAGTGGAAATCTTACTTGAAATTGTTTTTGTGTCATGATTCTGCTTCAAGAACTTTCAAGCCATCCAAGGATCCTTTGAAGCTAGATCTATTTTTCTCATTTCCAGTAGGTTTATCCAAGGAACTTGAGGTAGTAATGATGTTCATAACATCATTCGATTCATACATATAAAGCTATCTTATTCGAAGGTTTAAACTTGTAATCACTAGAACATAGTTTAGTTAATTCTAAACTTGTTCGCAAATAAAAGTTAATCATTCTAAATTGACTTTTAAAATCAACTAAACACATGTTCTATATCTATATGATATGCTAACTTAATGATTTAAAACCCGGAAACACGAAAAACACCGTAAAACCGAATTTACGCCGTCGTAGTAACACCGCGGGCTGTTTTGGGTTAGTTAATTAAAAACTATGATAAACTTTGATTTAAAAGTTGTTATTCTGGGAAAATGATTTTTATTATGAACATGAAACTATATCCAAAAATTATGGTTAAACTCAAAGTGGAAGTATGTTTTCTAAAATGGTCATCTAGACGTCGTTCTTTCCACTGAAATGACTACCTTTACAAAAATGACTTGTAACTTATTTTTCCGACCATAAACCTATACTTTTCTGTTTAGATTCATAAAATAGAGTTCAATATGAAACCATAGCAATTTGATTCACTCAAAACGGATTTAAAATGAAGAAGTTATGGGTAAAACAAGATTGGATAATTTTTCTCATTTTAGCTACGTGAAAATTGGTAACAAATCTATTCCAACCATAACTTAATCAACTTGTATTGTATATTATGTAATCTTGAGATACCATAGACACTTATACAATGTTTCGACCTATCATGTCGACACATCTATATATATTTCGGAACAACCATAGACACTCTATATGTGAATGTTGGAGTTAGCTATACAGGGTTGAGGTTGATTCCAAAATATATATAGTTTGAGTTGTGATCAATACTGAGATACGTATACACTGGGTCATGGATTGATTCAAGATAATATTTCTCGATTTATTTCTGTACATCTAACTGTGGACAACTAGTTGTAGGTTACTAACGAGGACAACTGACTTAATAAACTTAAAACATCAAAATATATTAAAAGTGTTGTAAATATATTTTGATCATACTTTGATATATATGTATATATTGTTATAGGTTCGTGAATCAATCAGTGGCCAAGTCTTACTTCCCGACGAAGTAAAAATCTGTGAAAGTGAGTTATAGTCCCACTTTTAAAATCTAATATTTTTGGGATGAGAATACATGCAGGTTTTATAAATGATTCACAAAATAGACACAAGTACGTAAAACTACATTCTATGGTTGAATTATCGAAATCGAATATGCCCCTTTTTATTAAGTCCGGTAATCTAAGAATTAGGGAACAAACACCCTAATTGACGCGAATCCTAAAGATAGATCTATTGGGCCTAACAAACCCCATCAAAAGTACCGGATGCTTTAGTACTTCGAAATTTATATCATATCCGAAGGGTGTCCCGGAATGATGGGGGATATTCTTATATATGCATCTGGTTAATGTCGGTTACCAGGTGTTCACCATATGAATGATTTTTATCTCTATGTATGGGATGTGTATTGAAATATGAAATCTTGTGGTCTATTGTTACGGTTTGATATATATAGGTTAAACCTATAACTCACCAACATTTTTGTTGACGTTTAAAGCATGTTTATTCTCAGGTGAATACTAAGAGCTTCCGCTATTGCATACTAAAATAAGGACAAGATTTGGAGTCCATGTTTGTATGATATTGTGTAAAAACTGCATTCAAGAAACTGATTTCGATGTAACATATTTGTATTGTAAACCATTATGTAATGGTCGTGTGTAAACATGATATTTTAGATTATCATTATTTGATAATCTACGTAAAGCTTTTTAAATCTTTATTTATAAAATAAAGGTTATGGTTTGTTTTAAAAATGAATGCAGTCTTTGAAAAACGTCTCATATAGAGGTCAAAACCTCGCAACGAAATCAATTAATATGGAACATTTTTAATCAATAAGAACGGGACATTTCAGTTGGTATCCGAGCGTTGGTCTTAGAGAACCAGAAATTTGCATTACTGTGTCTTATCGAGTTTGTTAGGATGCATTAGTGAGTCTGGACTTCGACCGTGTTTTCTTTAAAAATGATTGCTTAACATTTTTGTTGGAAACTATATATTATTAACATGTATATATTATGTGATATATTAATCTCTTAACATGTTTGATATTGTGTGATAGATGTCTACCTCTAGCACAAATCCCATTGACTCACCTAATAATAACGAAGAGTCGAATATATATTGGACTGATTCACAAGTTCCCGAAGAAGAACTGGAAGAAGAATCAGAACCGGAAGAAGAATCAGAACCGGAAGAGGAGGAACCGGAGGAGGAAATAGAACCGGTGGGGGAAATAATAAAACGGTTAAGTAAAAGAAAATCCTCAACCAACCGACCAAGGTTAATTATGGTCAATGGTGTTTCCGCCAAGGAAGCAAAATATTGGGAGGATTACCAATTCTCCGATGAATCGGATTTCGTACGAGAATTCCGATGATGTTATAGAAATTACCCCAACTGCATTTAAAAAGGCAAAAGAAAATAATAAGGGAAAGGGCATAAAAATAGAGAAATCTAATTCCAACCCCGATGAACTTTATATGTATCGTCAACCCCCGAAGCCCTTAAGTTGTAACAATGACCCGGGAACCTCTAAACCACCAGGTTTTTCTAAACCGTTGTGGAAAACGACAGCTCGTATTAGGGGAACATCATATATCCCTAGAAACTTGGCAAAACGAACCAAAACCGAAGAAGAAGAAACGAGCGAGTCGGAATAATATAGTTGTATTCGTGTGGTGTAATATATGTAATATAGTGTGCTTATACTTTATGATATATGTAAAAATTGCTTGTATTAATAAGTATTTTTTTTTATGAATCTAACTCTTGTCTATTTTACAGTATAAAAACACAAATGGATAGACAACCCAATATTTTAAGAGACCTACCCGGAGACATGATTGATGAAATCTTGTCTAGAGTCGGTCAGAATTCTTCGGCACAACTATTTACGGCGAAATCAGTTTGTAAGACATTCAAAGAACGTTCCAAGAATGTCTTGGTTTATAAGAGACTTTCGTTTGAAAGATGGGGGATATCACATTGGGAAACCCATAAGTTACGATGTGTTTACTTTGACGCATATATTGCGGGGAACCCAAATGCTATTTTACGCAACGGGTTAAGAAATTATTTTGACTCAATGTATCCGAATATAGGACTTCATGATTTAGAAAAAGCGGCTAACATGCAACATAAAGAAGCATGCTATGCTTACGGGTTAGTAATGTTCGCTTCTCACCAAAGTGAGAAAAAGAACATCGGGCTACAACTATTAAACAAAACGTTCCCACAAGTGACGGAGTCGGTAATTGGGGTAAGAAATGAGGTTTTTAGGTTATTACGAGACTGTTGGTCATTACGTAACCCTCGTCCCTTTGACGACGTTACAACACGCTGTCTTATCAACGGCCATAACGGTTATGTTCCACAAGACCAAGGATGGGAAGTAGTCCTAGTAAAACCAGAATGCATGACTTGTTTCTGGACGTATGAATTACGTGTCTTTATTACCTTTGCTGAACGACTTGTGTACTAGCTAGAATTATCTTCACAACTATCTTGTATCAAAGTTATTGTGTGCTATATTTCATGCTTTATGTAAAATAAGCGGTATTGTAAGTTTGTAAAATATTGTATAAAAGTTTGAACGCGAAATATTATTATAATCAGTTTTTTATATAGAATTGTAGTAGTTGAATTGTATATTAGCTACTAAGTATGAACTTAACGGGTAGGTACTACCCGAATTTAAACTTATAAAACGCTAATATGAAGAAAAAGCTTTTATAAATGAGTTCATATTATGCTACGAAATACTATTAACTACTCTTAATATTCTGTATGATTAACTTGTTCCATTTGACTATTTTGAAGGAAATGGCACCGACTACTCGACACACCGTGAATATGAATGAAGAGGAATTCCGTACTTTTCTAGCTTCAAACATAGCCGCAGTACAGGCTGCGCTACATACCAACAATAACCTTGGATCTAGCAGTACAGGAAATCGTGTAGGATGCACCTACAAAGAATTTACTGCCTGCAAACCTTTGGAATTTGATGGAACCGAAGGACCGATCGGATTGAAACAGTGGACCGAGAAGGTCGAATCGGTGTTTGCCATAAGTAAGTGTACTGAAGAGGACAAAGTGAAGTATGCTATGCATACCTTCACATGTTCTGCGTTAACATGGTGGAATACCTATCTAGAGCAAGTGGGACAAGATGATGCGTACGCACTACCGTGGTCAGCATTCAAGCACTTGATGAATGAGAAGTACCGCCCCAGAACCGAGGTCAATAAGCTCAAGACAGAACTTAGAGGGTTACGAACCCAAGGATTTGATATTACCACGTATGAAAGACGATTCACAGAATTGTGCCTATTGTGTTCGGGAGCGTTCGAAGATGAGGAAGAGAAGATCGACGCATTTGTGAATGGATTACCGAAAAGAATCCAAGAAGATATAAGTTCACATGAGCCCGCCTCCATACAACAGGCATGTAGAATGGCTCACAAACTAGTGAACCAGATTGAGAAAAGAATTAAAGGACAGACGGCTGAAGAGGCCAATGTGAAGCAAGTCAAAAGAAAGTGGGAGGAAAACGGTGATAAGAATCACGAATACAACAACAACAGCAATTACAATAATAATCGCAACAATTATCCCAACAATCGCAACATCAATCGCAACTACAACAAACGGCCCAACAACAACAACAACAACAACAACAACAACAACAGCAACTACAACAATCATCCCAACAACAATAACAACCGCAACAACAACAACAATCAGAAGCAGCTATGCCAAAGGTGTGAAAAGTATCACTCGGGGTTCTGCACCAAATTTTGCAACAAGTGTAAAAGAAATGGTCATAGCGCGGTGAAGTGTGAGGTCTACAGACCAGGGGTTAACAGAACGAAAGGAACAAATGGTGTCAGAACGAGTAATGGTGGAGCAAGTAGTGTCGGAGCAAGTTATGCCAATGTAGTTTGTTATAAATGTGGAAAACTGGGCCACATTATTAGAAATTGCCCGAACCAGGAGAACACGAATGGACAAGGCCGCGGAAGAGTTTTCAATATTAATGCGGCAGAGGCACAGGAAGACCCGGAGCTTGTTACGGGTACGTTTCTTATTGACAATAAATCTGCTTACGTATTATTTGATTCGGGTGCGGATAGAAGCTATATGAGTAGAGATTTTTGTGCTAAATTAAGTTGTCAATTGACGCCGTTGGATAGTAAATTTTTAATCGAATTAGCAAACGGTAAATTAATTTCAGCAGATAATATATGCCGGAATCGAGAAATTAAACTGGGTAGCGAAATATTTAAGATTGATTTGATACCAGTAGAGTTAGGGAGTTTTGATGTAATAATTGGCATGGACTGGCTGAAGAAGGTGAAAGCAGAGATCGTATGTTATAAAAATGCAATTCGCATTGTACGAGAAGAAGGAGAACCCTTAATGGTGTACGGAGAAAAGGGCAACATGAAGCTACATCTTATTAGTAATTTGAAGGCACAAAAACTAATAAGAAAAGGTTGCTATACTGTTCTAGCACACGTCGAGAAAGTACAAACTGAAGAAAAGAGCATCAATGATGTTCCCGTCGCAAAAGAATTTCCCGATGTATTTCCGAAAGAATTACCGGGACTACCTCCACATCGATCTGTTGAATTTCAAATAGATCTTGTACCAGGAGCTGCACCAATAGCTCGTGCTCCTTATAAACTCGCACCCAGCGAGATGAAAGAACTGCAAAACCAACTGCAAGAACTATTAGAACGTGATTTCATTCGACCAAGCACATCACCATGGGGAGCTCCTGTTTTGTTTGTCAAGAAGAAGGATGGTACATTTAGGTTGTGTATTGACTACAGAGAGTTGAACAAACTTACCATCAAAAACCGTTATCCACTGCCGAGAATTGACGACTTATTTGACAACTACAAGGCTCGTCGGTTTATTTGAAGATCGATTTACGTTCTGGATATCATCAAATGCGAGTAAAGGAGGATGATATTCCAAAAACTGCTTTTAGGACGCGTTATGGTCATTACGAGTTTATGGTTATGCCGTTCGGATTGACTAACGCACCAGCTATGTTCATGGACCTTATGAGCAGAGTGTGTGGGCCATATCTTGACAAGTTTGTCATTGTTTTCATCGATGACATACTTATTTACTCAAAGAATGATCAAGAGCACGAAGAACATTTGAGAAAAGTGCTAGAAGTATTGAGGAAAGAAAAACTGTACGCTAAGTTTTCAAAGTGTGCATTTTGGTTGGAAGAAGTTCAATTCCTCGGTCACATAATGAACAAAGAAGGTATCCAGGTGGACCCGGCAAAGATCGAAACCGTTGAAAAGTGGGAAACCCCAAAAACTCCGAAGCATATACGTCAATTTTTAGGATTGGCTGGTTACTACAGAAGATTCATCCAAGATTTCTCCAAAATAGCAAAACCCTTGACTGCATTAACGCATAAAGGGAAGAAATTTGAATGGAAGGATGAACAAGAGAACGCGTTTCAATTATTGAAGAAAAAGCTAACTACGGCACCTATATTGTCATTGCCTGAAGGGAATGATGATTTTGTGATTTATTGTGACGCATCAAAGCAAGGTCTCGGTTGTGTATTAATGCAACGGACGAAGGTGATTGCTTATGCATCTAGACAATTGAAGATTCACGAGCAAAATTATACGACGCATGATTTGGAATTAGGCGCGGTTGTTTTTACATTAAAGACTTGGAGGCACTACTTATATGGGGTCAAAAGTATTATATATACCGACCACAAAAGTCTTCAACACATATTTAATCAGAAACAACTGAATATGAGGCAGCGTAGGTGGATTGAATTGTTGAATGATTACGACTTTGAGATTCGTTACCACCCGGGGAAGGCAAATGTGGTAGACGACGCCTTGAGCAGAAAGGACAGAGAACCCATGTGATGACCCGAGAATTTCCGACTAAATTTAAACTTAATCTTTGAATGTTTTCGACACGATAAGTAAGCTATGTAATGTTGAAGCCTCAAAAAGATTTGAAACTATATTCATGTAATCGATTACCCTTTGACCATTGACTTTTTCCGACGATTCACGAACAATTAAATTGTAACTTGATATGTGTATATAGATATATAAATAATAATCGGGAATATAATTTTAAATACTGTATGCTATTATTACTAAAATTTATTTATATATAGTAAAATAAAAATAGGGAATTATGATATTATGATAATTATTTAAAATATAACTATATATATATATATATATATATATATATATATATATATATATATATATAAATAACTTGTGACGCATATCTAAAACGTGTTGGTATATAAATGTATGAAGTTTCAAATTTAATTATGTGAACAATATTTGTTTATTGATTCGATTGTTATATTTGTGTAATTAGAATGTTTGAAAAATAAGATAGACACTAGAATATAAATTAACTATGTTTATTAAAAATTTAAAATACAAAACATAAATATTATATAATGTATTTATATTTAAATGTATAAATATTAAATATTCAACATATACTATCATATAATACATATTGTATATTGTATATTATAATATATAAGTATACTAAAAGTAATTAAAAGTAAAAGTATATATGTATATATGTGTGTGTATATATATATATATATATATATATATATATATATATAATATTATTATTATATTCATTATTAATATTATTATATTTAGTATTATTAATAATAGTAAAAAAAATATTATTTAAACATTTATATTTATACCTGATAATTAACATCAATTATATCAATTATATATACAAAAGCAGATTCCAATTTCAATGCCAGCACACATTCAACTGTTTCTATTTTTGTTTTTGATCTACAAGTTGTTGAAAAGTGATACCAAACTCGTACGATTAAGATAGCAATCTCTAACTGCTTTTATTTTTTTTATATTTTTACTTCTGTACCTGATTTGAATTCTGTGGACGAATAAATGATATAAAACTTGTTCACATTCAGTGTAAATGATATCAGTCGACTCACAATATCAATTCATAACCTCAGATACCTTTAACCACAGCTAAATTGTCAAATTAAAACAAAAATTGAAAGAAACTCAGGCGACTGCCCTGTTTCTTCTTCATTTTTCAATTAGAACAATTTTGAAATAAATTTTAAAATGTGTTAACGCAGTTTTATTAGGAATGATGTAGGTAAACTATCTGAAAAATTTCATCTTCCAATTCTTTATATTCAATCCGAATTTTGAATTCAAAGGAATTTTCAAAAAAGTCAAAGATTGAGTTCATCACGAAATTCGTTCTTGATTTAATGTTTATGTTGAAATTGAGGATTGGGAAAGTTTTTAGGATTGGTTTAGAACATAATTCATTCAAGAATTAAAGTCTAAAACGTCTTAAAAAGTCAAATTTGATTTTGAGTTCATAAGTTCTTCATAAATCTGTTATGGTTTGGATTTTTCTTTCTTTCTTTTATTTTCTGTTAATTAAAACTTCCTTAACATATTTGATTCTATTTCTTTTACGAGTATAAAACAATAACATTGTGATTCTATTATGAAAATGGTTTATGGTCGATGAATTCTTGAAGAAGAACAAGTAACAGAAGTAAATAGCTTTAAAATAAAATCGATATCAATAAGAACAGATAATCAGAAACAGAAGAATGGTTTGGGTATGGTTGCTTGGAACGAGAGGTCGAGGGTTCGAATCCCTCTAGTGGCAGCATTTTTTTTAAAGCTTTTTGAGGTAGTCTTTTAATTCCAAAAATTATTACTAATATTATTGTTGTTATTATTGTTATTGTTATAATTTTTATCATTAGTATTTGTTATCATAAAATTAATTATTATTATTAGGATTATAATTATTAGTATTAGTAATTAACACTTATAATTATGATTATAATCCTTTTTGTTATTAGTGTTAATATTGTAATTATTATTATTATCATAAAAAAAAATTATTATTAACATTGTCCTTGCTAATATTATTATTATTTTTGTATCGTGCATAAGTATTAGTATTATTATTAATATTGTAACTATGATTATTATTATTATTATTATTTTAATAAATATAATAAAGTTTAGGATTAGATCGTTAAAAGTTAAGACTTGTATTGTTTTAAAATTATAGTATCATGGTTATTATTACAAGTATTGTCATTAGTATTAGCAATATAAATATTATTATTATAAATTATCAGTATCACGACTATTAGTACTATTATTGTCATAAAATATATTAAGTATTATATAGATATTAAAATCAGTGTCATAAATATCATTAACAGTAAAATTCATATTTTTCAATTATAATTATTATATTCAGTATAATTATCATAACCACTAGAATAATTATTAACACTATTATCTTATTTAGTAATAATAAGAATTATCATTATTATCATTTTTACCATTTCTAACATTATTAAGAATGCTACATTATTTTTAACAAACAAATGATATACAAATATATTCAATACATATAACATATTGAAATTTATATTTTTCTATACAAAAGGAATATATGAAACATATATATATATATATATATTATTAATACAAATGATATAACTAATAGAATTATATATATATTTATTCGATTACAAATATGTATATTAATAAATACACCAATGATATAGGTTCGTGAATCCGAGGCCAACCCTGCGTTGTTCAGTTGTTTAATGTCGTCATATGTATTTTTACTACAAAATACATTAGGTGAGTTTCATTTGCCTTTTTACCCTTTATATTTTTGGACTGAGAATACATGCGCTGCTTTTATAACTATTTTACGAAATAGACACGAGTAAATGAAACTACATTCTATGGTTGGATTATTAAACCGAATATGCCCCTTTTTAGTCTGTAATCTAAGAATTAGGGAACAGACACCCTAATTGACGCGAATCCTAAAGATAGATCTATCGGGCCCAACAAGCCCCATCCAAAGTACCGGATGCTTTAGTACTTCGAAATTTATATCATGTCCGAAGGAGGATCCCGGAATGATGGGAATATTCTTATATGTATATTGTGAATGTCGGTTACCAGGTGTTCAATCCATATGAATGATATTTTATCTCTATGTATGGGACGCTTATTTATGAGAACTGGAAATGAAAACCTTGTGGTCTATTAAAATGATGGAAATGATTATTTATGTTAAACTAATGAACTCACCAACCTTTTGGTTGACACTTGAAAGCATGTTTATTCTCAGGTACGAAAGAAATCTTCCGCTGTGCATTTGATCATTTTAAAGATATTACTTGGAGTCATTCATGACATATTTCAAAAGACGTTGCATTCGAGTCGTTGAGTTTATCAAGATCATTATTAAGTCAATTATAGTTGGTTATATTATGAAATGGTATGCATGGCTGTCAACTTTAGATGTAATGAAAGATTGTATTTTCAAAACGAATGCAATGTTTGTAAAATGTATCATATAGAGGTCAAGTACCTCGCGATGTAATCAACTGTTGTGAATCGTTTATAATCGATATGGACTTCGTCCGGATGGATTAGGACGGGTCCTTTCAGTTGGTATCAGAGCGATGGTCTTAGCGAACCAGGTCTGCATTAGTGTGTCTAACTGATAAGTCGTTAAGATGCATTAGTAAGTCTGGACTTCGACCGTGTCCGCATGTCAAAAAGTTTTGATTATCTTTTTGTGTCAAAAATTACCTGCTTATCATTCTTAGAGAATCACTTACTTATCATTCTTAGTCTAGACACGTTTTACTGCATTGACTGCATGAATAGTGTATAGACAAAAATTCATATCTTAGCGTATCTGCTACTTCATATCTTAGCGTATTTGTTACTGTAACTTTTCCTGACAACTTTCGTAGATTCCTTCGTAACTTATGGGATTCTAGTATTATATATGCATATGTAAATTATGTATTGCAGGGTACTAATCTACATCCTATAATCTATTTCTTATCGAAAATCCTTCATCTAATCGTACGAGATGAATCCTGCAACCAGTTCGAGTCCCTCAGATTCCGATAGCTATCCCGATAGTTATTCCGATAGCTATTCCGACATAGATGTTCACCTAAGCTCTGAAAACAGTGTCATCGGCATGAATCAATCAATCAGCCAATATCAATTAATTTAATGGGTTCGTAGTCGACTTAATTAATAGAAACGCACAGAAGGCAATCCCTTCCACCAACCGAATTCATCTCTTGACAATGAACCTGAAGTGTTTACCGGCGAACCTGTTCGAGACACCATTTTTAGTCTCATTTCCAGGGTAACTCGACAAGATTATATTCTATCCACAATTCTGAACCTTATTTATCCGCTCGTTACCAACAATCATCCTGGAATAATAAGTCAACGAACTTCGCGCTCGAATAATCAATTCGGAGAATATGGTGCAAAATGTACCAGCTTCAGCAACATCACCGGCACCAACAGTACAGTCAATAACAGCACCAGTACCATCAACAATCCATGCTTCAATATCAACATATGTACTTTGAGTATGATCTTCGTTCTACGTATCGTTCTACCTCATTTATCTTCGTTCGACATGGCGAATATGTAATCTCTAAAGTTTTAGAGATTATTTATTCTTTTTCCAACCGAAAAGCAAATGAGTTTAATATCATATTAACTCATTAAATCCATGAATACATCTGAAGAAAATATATATGTATATATGTTTTCATAAAGATTGTAATTAAAAATCTCTCTTGTACAAACTGTTAATGGTGAAAATATTTTAACGGGTAGGTAATACCCGAGGACTATTTAAATTTCACATTAATAAGTTACATTGTACGTTCTTCGAATCTGTTTCAACAAGTCATATACTATCCTACTTACATCCACCGATATACAAATCCGTTCACCACAGAATAACCATATTCATCCAATTACATATTTGGATTTTGATCTATCAGAATCCATCAAGTGACATAACGAAGAAATAATGGACACAATAAAAATTGATTAGAAAGAGATTAATTAACAATATGAAAGTCTATTAAGAATCCACGCTAACAAAATCCTAGCTAACTGTTCCTAGCTAACTGTTAATTCCGTATTACCATTTAATTATCGCAATTTATTTATCGCAGTTTATTTATCGCAATTTATATTCTCGCAATTTTATTTATTGTCATTTAATTTCTGTTATTTACTTTACGCATTTTATTAATTGTCATTTAATTTCTGTATTTATTTTACGCATTTAAATATCGGGACACGTATACAAGGTTTTGACATATCATATCGACGCATCTATGTATATTATTTGGAATAACCATAGACACTCTATATGCAGTAATGATCGAGTTCTCTATACAGGGTTGAGGTTTATTCTATAATAATATATATACTTTGAGTTGTGATCGAGTCTGAGACGTATACGGGTCACGACACGTATTAATTAATTCGAATATTATATATTAAATTATATATAAATTATTGGAATGTTAACTGTGAATTATCGACTGAGGTCTACCAACATTGGACAATTAAAATGAATTAAAATATTGATTATAACATATGAAACTAAATATTTCTTCAAGTTGTCACTTGATTTCATCTTAAATCTCATTTGTATCTTGACGATTATAATCTACGTTCAAACCTTTCATGATTCTTGAAAACACCTCAATCGATATGATGAATCAACCGCATTCCATCTACGGAAGGAAAGATTTATGCATATAGTTATGCACCTGAGAAACTCTCGGCAACTGAGTAAAAGTTTAACACGTAGCCGCGTCAAGTCCTTTGGGAATTTATTAGCAAAAATAACTTTGCGATCCCTTTTCAAAGTAGCCAATTTTGTCAAAGCTCCAGCAAGTCAGCTTCAACTTCTCATTCGAAGTAGTCTTACTATAATCCTGATATATACAATTACCCTTTTGATACCGGAGAATTCTTTTATATTCCACCATATTACCAGCAGACATACCAGCAACCTCGTTACTTCTTGGCTTAAATCTCTCTAACAAATCATTTTATTTATTCATTGAAACTCTATCATATACTCATCCGCATCTTGTGACGAGAACTGCCATACCAATTACTGGGAATCAGCAATCAGTATTTTGAAAATTCACAGCATATCTACATCAACAGTTATATGTATGACATTTATCTCTTAGAATTATGATCTCTCCTTCTGAAATTCTGAAAAGCACTCAGTCACAAATCAATACTCTGAATGTTGAAAAAGCTGAATGAAGCAGCAGAAACCATAGACAACCGTAAACTACCATAATCATCGAAAGTTTGATGATAAAGAATAGTATGTTGGAAAAGCTCAGAAAAGTTGGAACTGGAAAACAGATTGAGCTAACCACGAAGGAGACCAAGGACAAATACAAGGACCATACCATATATTCAAAGAATCCAGGTAATTCTGGATCCGATGAAACCTTCAACGAATATTTTGCTCCGTACTCCTGTTAAAATCTTGCGGAAAAATCTTCCTCATTAACCATCGAACTTAGAAATTCTAAAATATCATTATAAATATCTTCGATAATTCTGAGGATATTTTCATAAATATTCTCGTTCGAAATTATATACCTCTTCGTGCTTCCTGTGTATCATTATATTGGAAACATTCAATAGAAAATTTAGTACCGAAAAGCAGATTATGCGAAACTATGAAGAAAGCAGTGGACAAATCACAAAGAATAAGTTTGACTTCAAAGAATTCAAATGATTCAATGTCTGCTAAAGTCTTTAGTTAATATCTTGCTCTCTAATCTAAACCCTTACAGACAATAGTTTCTATCATCCTCTGATCTTAGATAATCCGAGATATTATCGTATCTTTCATTATAAATATCCTCCATATTTCTGGAGATATTTTTATAATTATTCTTATCTGAAATCATTAATCTCTTCGTGCTATCAGTATTACATCATATAGAAACTGTTAGTTTCTATATTCTGTAAACTTTCGAGCTTAAAATATGAATGTTATTGAAGTAATGTTGGGAACTGAAGCATGAGTTAGTATAATATAATGACACTTGATCAACGTGATTATATTACAGTAAGTTATGCTGAGTTTCTAATGGGACGTGATGATTCATAGATCCTAACGTCATCACGTGCCATGTTACATAACTCTTTCATTATGCTTAACTTCTGAACATATCAAAAAAGTATATTCTTGATAGTTCTATTCTCAGTGACTCTGGTAATTTGACAAATCAAATCGTGTTATTACGTTCTTTCTGGTTTAGAACATTATAGTCATTCGAAACTCCATACTTACGAATACTGGACCATTACAAGAGATGTCCAATCGTAAAAAGAAGAAACGAAGGGACAAAGCTCCAAAAGAAATAGAAATTGGAGTATGAATCGCAGCAAAGAGGAAGGAGTATTAACTGGGGATGACAATGATTATAGAAGATAGAAGCAGGGACTTTGAAATATCAGGGAAGATATACAGCCCAATAACAACACATAAATTACAAACCGTGAATATCAGTGCGTATAGGAATATAAAGACACGGGAGGATTATAAATACAATAACCACTAGAGCATAATAGAAATAAACAGATTCTTCTGGTGGAAGTTGGAAAAGAAGAATGAACATTACGATAGTCAGAATGAGAACAAGGATTAGAACAGGATTAAGCATTTTCACAATCTTTTGGATGTATGAACTAAGAAAGAAAGTACATGAATGGTGAGAATAATGGAACGGAGAAGATTAATTTATAATGGAAATATCAGATAGAGTAATCGAGGTACATCATCGTATTTAATTATAGAGATCTTAATCTCATTATTCGCCAAAGAACCAAATCTTTTAGATTTTGAAGATCTTCTTTAAATCCCTTGAATTCCGGAATTCAACCCTCTACGTCAAAAGCTATGATGCACCATATCTTCTAAATTCAACCATGATTAGTCAAAAGTTATGATGAAACATGTCTTTCTCATTTCACTATATAGTGATAACTTCACTCGTACGCTTCGAGAAATCGAACCGTTTTATCCATATTACTCAATGATAATAAAACTCTACTTATCAACTCATATTCGTCATGAAAATATTTTTATTGTTAGTCATGACCACCTCACTCAAATTTCGGGACGAAATTTCTTTAACGGGTAGGTACTGTGATGACCCGGGAATTTCCGACTAAATTTAAACTTAATCTTTGAATGTTTTCGACACGATAAGTAAGGTATGTAATGTTGAAGTCTCAAAAATATTTGAAACTATATTCATGTAATCGATTACCCTTTGACCATTGACTTTTTCCGACGATTCATGAACAATTAAATTGTAACTTTATATGTGTATATAGATATATAAATAATAATCGGGAATATAATTTTAAATACTGTATGCTATTATTACTAAAATTTATTTATATATAGTAAAATAAAAATAGGGAATTATGATAATTATTTAAAATATAACTATATATATATAAATAACTTGTGACGCATATCTAAAACGTGTTGGTATATAAATGTATGAAGTTTCAAAATTAATTATGTGAACAATATTTGTTTATTGATTCGATTGTTATATTTGTGTAATTAGAATGTTTGAAAAATAAGATAGACACTAGAATATAAATTAACTATATTTATTAAAAATTTAAAATACAAAACATAAATATTATATAATGTATTTATATTTAAATGTATAAATATTAAATATTCAACATATACTATCATATAATACATATTGTATATTGTATATTATAATATATAAGTATACTAAAAGTAATTAAAAGTAAAAGTATATATGTATATATGTATATATATATATATATATATATATATATATATATATTATATTCATTATTAATATTATTATATTTAGTATTATTAATAATAGTAAAAAAAAATATTATTTAAACATTTATATTTATACTTGATAATTAACATCAATTATATCAATTATATATACAAAAGCAGATTCCAATTTCAATGCCAGCACACATTCAACTGTTTAAATTTTTGTTTTTGATCTACAAGTTGTTGAAAAGTGATACCAAACTCGTACGATTAAGATAGCAATCTCCAACTGCTTTTATTATTTTTTTATTTTTTACGTCTGTACCTGATTTGAATTCTGTGGACGAATAAACGATATAAAACTTGTTCACATTCAGTGTAAATGATATCAGTCAACTCACAATATCAATTCATAACCTCAGATACCTTTAACCACAGCTAAATTGTCAAATTAAAACAAAAATTGAAAGAAACTCAGGCGACTGCCCTGTTTCTTCTTCATTTTTCAATTAGAACAATTTTGAAATAAATTTAAAAATGTGTTAACGCAGTTTTATTAGGAATGATGTAGGTAAACTATCTGAAAAATTTCATCTTCCAATTCTTTATATTCAATCCGAATTTTGAAGTCAAAGGAATTTTCAAAAAAGTCAAAGATTGAGTTCATCACGAAATTCGTTCTTGATTTAATGTTTATGTTGAAATTGAGGATTGGGAAAGTTTTTAGGATTGGTTTAGAACATAATTCATTCAAGAATCAAAGTCTAAAACGTCTTAAAAAGTCAAATTTGATTTTGAGTTCATAAGTTCTTCATAAATCTGTTACGGTTTGGATTTTTCTTTCTTTCTTTTATTTTCTGTTAATTAAAACTTCCTTAACATATTTGATTCTGTTTCTTTTACGAGTATAAAACAATAACATTGTGATTCTATTATGAAAATGGTTTATGGTCGATGAATTCTTGAAGAAGAACAAGTAACAGAAGTAAATAGCTTTAAAATAAAATCGATATCAATAAGAACAGATCATCAGAAACAGAAGAATGGTTTGGGTATGGTTGCGTGGAATGAGAGGTTGAGGGTTCGAATCCCTCCAGTGGCAGCATTTTTTTTAAAGCTTTTTGAGGTAGTCTTTTAATTCCAAAAATTATTACTAATATTATTGTTGTTATTATTGTTATTGTTATAATTTGTATCATTAGTATTTGTTATCACAAAATTAATTATTATTATTAGGATTATAATTATTAGTATTAATAATTAACACTTATAATTATGTTTATAATCCTTTTTGTTATTAGTGTTAATATTGTAATTATTATTATTATCATAAAATAATAATAATTATTATTAACATTGTCCTTGCTAATATTATTATTATTTTTGTATCGTACATAAGTATTAGTATTATTATTAATGTTGTAACTATGATTATTATTATTATTATTTTAATAAATATAATAAAGTTTAGGATTAGATCGTTAAAAGTTAAGACTTGTATTGTTTTAAAATTATAGTATCATGGTTATTATTACCAGTATTATCATTAGTATTAGCAATATAAATATTATTATTATAAATTATCAGTATCACGACTATTAGTACTATTATTCTCATAAAATATATTAAGTATTATATAGATATTAAAATCAGTGTCATAAATATCATTAACAGTAAAATTCATATTTTACAATTATAATTATTATATTCAGTATAATTATCATAACCACTAGAATAATTATTAACACTATTATCTTATTTAGTAATAATAAGAATTTTCATTATTATCATTTTTACCATTTCTAACATTATTAAGAATACTACATTATTTTTAACAAACAAATGATATACAAATATATTCAATACATATAACATATTGAAATTTATATTTTTCTATACAAAAGGAATATATGAAATATATATATATTATTAATACAAATGATATAACTAATAGAATTATATATATATTTATTCGATTACAAATATGTATATTAATAAATACACCAATGATATAGGTTCGTGAATCCGAGGCCAACCCTGCGTTGTTCAGTTGTTTAATGTCGTCATATGTATTTTTACTACAAAATACATTAGGTGAATTTCATTTGCCTTTTTACCCTTTATATTTTTGTGCTGAGAATACATGCGCTGCTTTTATAACTATTTTACGAAATAGACACGAGTAAATGAAACTACATTCTATGGTTAGATTATTAAACCGAATATGCCCCTTTTTAGTCTGGTAATCTAAGAATTAGGGAACAGACACCCTAATTGACGCGAATCCTAAAGATAGATCTATCAGGCCCAACAAGCCCCATCCAAAGTACCGGATGCTTTAGTACTTCAAAATTTATATCATGTCCGAAGGAGGATCCCGGAATGATGGGGATATTCTTATATGTATATTGTGAATGTCGGTTACCAGGTGTTCAATCCATATGAATGATATTTTGTCTCAATGTATGGGACGCTTATTTATGAGAACTGGAAATGAAAACCTTGTGGTCTATTAAAATGATGGAAATGATTATTTATGTTAAACTAATGAACTCACCAACCTTTTGGTTGACACTTGAAAGCATGTTTATTCTCAGGTACGAAAGAAATCTTCCGCTGTGCATTTGATCATTTTAAAGATATTATTTGGAGTCATTCATGACATATTTCAAAAGACGTTGCATTCGAGTCGTTGAGTTTATCAAGATCATTATTAAGTCAATTATAGTTGGTTATATTATGAAATGGTATGCATGTCTGTCAACTTTAGATGTAATGAAAGATTGTCTTTTCAAAACGAATGCAATGTTTGTAAAATGTATCATATAGAGGTCAAGTACCTCGCGTTGTAATCAACTGTTGTGAATCGTTTATAGTCGATATAGACTTCGTCCGGATGGATTAGGACGGGTCCTTTCAACCCATTAGAGTAAAATCTATGAATATAATGATTCACACTAACCTTACTACTCAAATAAAGGAGGCGCAACAAGGAGTTTTAAAAGAGGAAAATTTAAAGGATGAAATACCCAAAGGATCGGAGAAGCATCTTAATATTCGGGAAGACGGAACCCGGTATAGGGCTGAAAGAATTTGGGTACCAAAATTTGGAGATATGAGAGAAATGGTACTTAGAGAAGCTCATAAAACCAGATACTCAATACATCCTGGAACGGGGAAGATGTACAAGGATCTCAATAAACATTTTTGGTGGCCGGGTATGAAAGCCGATGTTGCTAAATACGTAGGAGAATGTTTGACGTGTTCTAAGGTCAAAGCTGAGCATCAGAAACCATCAGGTCTACTTCAACAACCCGAAATCCCAGAATGGAAATGGGAAATCATTACCATGGATTTCATCACTAAATTGCCAAGGACTGTAAGTGGTTTTGATACTATTATGCTTATTTAAGTTATTATTATGCTTATTTAATCCGAAGTAATCATGATGTTGGGCTAATTACTAAAATTGGGTAATTGGGCTTTGTACCATAATTGGGGTTTGGACAAAAGAATGACACTTGTGGAAATTAGACTATGGGCTATTAATGGGCTTTATATTTGTTTAACTAAATGATAGTTTGTTAATTTTAATATAAAGATTTACAATTGAACGTCCCTATAAATAACCATATACACTCGATAGGACACGATGGGTGGGGTATTTATATGTACGAATAAGCGTTCATTTAACCGGACTCAGGAATGGATTAATAGCCACTAGAATTATTAAAACAGGGGTGAAATTATGTACAAGGACACTTGGCATAATTGATAACAAAGTATTAAAACCTTGGGTTACACTCAGTCGACATCCTGGTGTAATTATTAAACAAAGTATTAAAATTTTGTTACAGTTTAAGTCCCCAATTAGTTGGAATATTTAACTTCGGGTATAAGGATAATTTGACGAGGACATTCGCACTTTATATTTATGACTGATGGACTGTTATGTGTAGTGACCCGAACTTTTCCATGTTTATATATATATTAAATGAAATTGTTATTTACATGATTAAGTGTTTCAAACATGTTAAGCAATCAAACTTGTTAAGACTTGATTAATGGAAATAGGTTTCATATAGACAATTGACCACCCAAGTTGACCGGTGATTCACGAATGTTAAAACTTGTAAAAACTATACGATGACATATATATGGTTATATATATATAGTTAACATGATTTTATTATAAGTATGTATCTCATTAGGTATTTTAACAATGAGTTATATACATAAAAATGAGACTATTAATTTAAGAAACTCGAAAACGATATATATAACGATTATCGTTATAACAACGTCTTACTAGGTACATATGAATCATATTAAGATATTGATACACTTGGTTAATTATGTTAAATGATAAGTAAATATATTATTAAGTGTATTAACAATGAAATACATATGTAAAAATAAGACTACTAACTTAATGATTTCGAAACGAGACATATATGTAACGATTATCGTTGTAACGACATTTAACTGTATATATATCATACTAAGATATATTATATATCATAATATCATGATAATATAACAATTTAAAATCTCATTTGTTATAATAAACAATGGGTTAACAACATTCAACAAGATCGTTAACCTAAAGGTTTCAAAACAACATTTACATGTAACGACTAACGATGACTTAACGACTCAGTTAAAATGTATATACATGTAGTGTTTTAATATGTATTCATACACTTTTGAAAGACTTCAAGACACTTATCAAAATACTTCTACTTAACAAAAATGCTTACAATTACAT
Organism: Rutidosis leptorrhynchoides; assembly: GCF_046630445.1. Taxonomy (NCBI): domain Eukaryota; kingdom Viridiplantae; phylum Streptophyta; class Magnoliopsida; order Asterales; family Asteraceae; genus Rutidosis; species Rutidosis leptorrhynchoides. Next base: position 603,357,803 of record NC_092333.1, read on the forward strand.
CCTCGTTCAGTTTCATCAACAATTCTACTCGTATGCACCCGTATTCGTACTCGTACAATACACAGCTTTTAGATGTATGTACTATTGGTATATACACTCCAATGATCAGCTCTTAGCAGCCCATGTGAGTCACCTAACACATGTGGGAACCATCATTTGGCAACTAGCATGAAATATCTCATAAAATTACAAAAATATGAGTAATCATTCATGACTTATTTACATGAAAACAAAATTACATATCCTTTATATCTAATCCATACACCAACGACCAAAAACACCTACAAACACTTTCATTCTTCAATTTTCTTCATCAAATTGATCTCTCTCAAGTTCTATCTTCAAGTTCTAAGTGTTCTTCATAAATTCCAAAAGTTCTAGTTTCATAAAATCAAGAATACTTCCAAGACTGCAAGTTTACTTCCAAGTTTTCTAAATCCATTCCAAGTAATCATCCAAGATCAAGAAACCTTTGTTACTTACAGTAGGTTATCTTTCTAATATAAGGTAATAATCATATTCAAACTTTAATTCAATTTCTATAACTATAACAATCTTATTTCGAGTGAAAATCTTACTTGAAATTGTTTTCGTGTCATGATTCTGCTTGAAGAACTTTCAAGCCATCCAAGGATCCTTTGAAGCTAGATCTATTTTTCTTATTTCCAGTAGGTTTATCCAAGGAACTTGAGGTAGTAATGATGTTCATAACATCATTCGATTCATACATATAAAGCTATCTTATTCGAAGGTTTAAACTTGTAATCACTAGAACATAGTTTAGTTAATTCTAAACTTGTTCGCAAATAAAAGTTAATCCTTCTAACTTGACTTTTAAAATCAACTAAACACATATTATATATCTATATGATATGCTAACTTAATGATTTAAAACCTGGAAACACGAAAAACACCGTAAAACCGGATGTACGCCGTCGTAGTAACACCGCGGGCTGTTTTGGGTTAGTTAATTAAAAACTATGATAAAATTTGATTTAAAAGTTGTTATTCTGAGAAAATGATTTTTATTATGAACATGAAACTATATCCAAAAATTATGGTTAAACTCAAAGTGGAAGTATGTTTTCTAAAATGGTCATCTAGACGTCGTTCTTTCGACTGAAATGACTACCTTTACAAAAACGACTTGTAACTTATTTTTCCGACTATAAACCTATACTTTTCTGTTTAGATTCATAAAATAGTGTTTAATATGAAACCATAGAAATTTGATTCACACAAAACGGATTTAAAATGAAGAAGTTATGGGTAAAACAAGATTGGATAATTTTTCTCATTTTAGCTACGTGAAAATTGGTAACAAATCTATTCCAACTATAACTTAATCAACTTGTATTGTATACTATGTAATCTTGAGATACCATAGACACGTATACAATGTTTCGACCTATCATGCCGACACATCTATATATATTTCGGAACAACCATAGACACTCTATATGTGAATGTTGGAGTTAGCTATACAGGGTTGAGGTTGATTCCAAAATATATATAGTTTGAGTTGTGATCAATACTGAGATACGTATACACTGGGTCGTGGATTGATTCAAGATAATATTTATCAATTTATTTCTGTACATCTAACTTTGGACAACTAGTTGTAGGTTACTAACGAGGACAGCTGACTTAATAAACTTAAAACATCAAAATATATTAAAAGTGTTGTAAATATATTTTGAACATACTTTGATATATATGTATATATTGTTATAGGTTCGTGAATCAACCAGTGGCCAAGTCTTACTTCCCGACGAAGTAAAAATCTGTGAAAGTGAGTTATAGTCCCACTTTTAAAATCTAATATTTTTGGGATGAGAATAAATGCAGGTTTTATAAATGATTTACAAAATAGACACATGTACGTGAAACTACATTCTATGGTTGAATTATCAAAATCGAATATGCCCCTTTTTATTAAGTATGGTAATCTAAGAATTAGGGAACAGACACCCTAATTTACGCGAATCCTAAAGATAGATCTATTGGGCCTAACAAACCCTATCCAAAGTACCGGATGCTTTAGTACTTCGAAATTTATATCATATCCGAAGGGTGTCCCGAAATGATGGGGCATATTCTTATATATGCATCTTGTTAATGTCGGTTACCAGGTGTTCACCATATGAATGATTTTTATCTCTATGTATGGGATGTGTATTGAAATATGAAATCTTGTGGTCTATTGTTACGGTTTGATATATATAGGTTAAACCTATAACTCACCAACATTTTTGTTGACGTTTAAAGCATGTTTATTCTCAGGTGAATACTAAGAGCTTCCGCTGTTGCATACTAAAATAAGGACAAGATTTGGAGTCCATGTTTGTATGATATTGTGTAAAAACTGCATTCAAGAAACTGATTTTGATGTAACATATTTGTATTGTAAACCATTATGTAATGGTCGTGTGTAAACATGATATTTTAGATTATCATTATTTGATAATCTACGTAAAGCTTTTTAAACCTTTATTTATGAAATAAAGGTTATGGTTTGTTTTAAAATTGAATACAGTCTTTGAAAAACGTCTCATATAGAGGTCAAAACCTCGCAACGAAATCAATTAATATGGAACGTTTTTAATCAATAAGAACGGGACATTTCATTATGGACAAAAACCAGACGGACATATTAAATAATCCAGGACAAAGGACAATTAACCCATTGGCATAAAACTAAAATCAACACGTCAAACATCATGATTACAGAAGTTTAAATAAGCATAATTCTTTTATTTCATATTTAATTTCCTTTATTTTATATTTAATTGCACTTCTAATTATAACACTTTTATTTATTGTTATTGTATTTAATTGCACTTTTAATTATCGTACTTTTTAATTATCGCAAGTTTATTTTATCGCACTTTTATTTATCGAAATTTCATTATCATTATTTACTTTACGCTTTAAATTAAGTCTTTTATTTATTCAATATTTTACATTTTGTTTTAACTGCGACTAAAGTTTTTAAAATCGACAAACCGGTCATTAAACGGTAAAAACCCCCCTTTATAATAATAATATTACTTATTTATATATTTGTATTTTTATAAAATTAAACTAATATAGCGTTAAGCTTTGTTTAAAGATTTTCCGTGTGGAACGAACCGGACTTACTAAAAACTACACTATTGTACGATTAGGTACACTGCCTATAAGTGTTGTAGCAAGGTTTAAGTATATCCATTCTATAAATAAATAAATATCTTGTGTAAAATTGTATCATATTTAATAGTATTTCCTAGTAAAATTAATAATATTTTATACCCCTTAGCTTTAACATCAAGTATTTTTGGCGCCGCTGCCGGGGACAATCTAGCTTAAAAGCCGGAAGCGCAACGCTAATATATATATATAAAAAAAGATTTTTCTTTTTAGTTTACTTTTATAAAAAAAATACGCTTTTGTAGAAAACGTTTTAAATATTCAAAAATATAAAAAGAAAAATATAAATATAAATATTTTTAAGAGTTTGGTAAATATTTAAGTTTTATAAAGTTTCTTTATTTCTATTTTTAGTTTGTAAAAATATAAGTTTTATTTAATTTATAAATATATTTTATAAATATATTTTATAACGTCTTGGATTCACTGTTTGAGTATTTTTGAGCTGATTTTTTTATTTCTCTAGGTTTATAACATTATTTTTTTTTGTTTCTAAATTACATATTGAATGCGAATATATGAGAGTGTAGTTTCATTTCGATAATCATTCATGGCCGCAAAACGCATATTAGAAGTCACTACATTCTCCACAAAATCAGGATAAATTTTTTGGAGAATTTTTCGAAAAATTTTCGATGGCAGATTAGGCCCGTTTTAACTAGAGAAATAGAAAACGGCGCTACGAGCAAGACCTCCATTAGGCTTTCCCCTGGTCGAAGCAGTTTAGATGCCAAAAAATGACATTTTACTATTTTTAAAGGTGAATTTTGAACTTTTATATCTTACGATAATTAATATCTTCGCATGTGAATTATTGTAAATACCACTTTTATACTTGTTTTTATATAATATTATATTTAGGTACATTGAGAATTATGTCGGGGCTACTATCTCACCACTAGTCACAAAACCTTGATGTTTTTATAACGTCTTGGTTTCACTGTTCGAGTATTTTGATCCGAGTTTTTATTTCTCTAGATGTATAAGCTTATTTTATTTGTATCTAAATTTCATATTGAATGCGAATATATGAGAGTGTAGTTTCATTTTGATAATAAGTCATGGCCGCAAAACACATATTAGAAGTCACTACATTCTTCACAAAATCATGCTAAATTTTGTGGAGAATTTTTTGAAAGAATTCCGGTGGCAGATTAGGCCCATTTTCGCAAGCGAACTAGAAAACGGCGCTAGGATCAAGACTACCGTTAGGCTTTCCCCCGTTCAAAGCAGTTTAGATGCCAAAATGACATTTTACTATTTTTAAAGGTGAATCTTGCACTTTTATATCTTACGATAATTAATACATTCGCATGTGAATTATTGTGCCTGTTTAAATACCACTTTTATACTTGTTTTAATATAATATTATATTTAGGTACATCGAGAATCATGTCGGGGCTCTATCTCACCACTAGCCACAAGACCTTAATGTTTTTATAACGTCTTGGTTTCATTGTTCGAGTATTTTGAGCCGATTTTTTTATTTCTCTAGATTTATAACTTTATTTTTGTTTTTGTTTCAAAATTTCATATTGAATGCGAATATATGAGAGTGTAGTTTCATTTAGATAATTATTCATGGCCGCAAAACACATATTAGAAGTCACTACATTCTCCACAAAATCGGGCTAAATTTTGTGGATAATTTTTCAAAAAATTTTCGATGGTAGATTAGGCCCATTTTAGCTAGAGTAAACGGTGCTACGAGCAAGACCTCCGTTAGGTGTTCCCCCGTTCGAAGCAGTTTAGATGCCGAAAATGACATTTTACTATTTTTAAAGGTGAGTTTTGTACTTTTATATCTCACGATAATTAATACCTTCGCATGTGAATTATTATGTCTGATGAAATACCACTTTTATACTTTATTTTATTTAATATTATATTTAGGTACACCGAGAATCATGACGGGGCTACTATCTCACCACTAGCCACAAAACCTTGATGTTTTTATCACGTCTTTGTTTCATTGTTCGAGTAATTTGAGCCAATTTTTTATTTCTCTAGATTTATAACCTTTTTTTTGTTTCTAAATTTCATATTGAATGTGAATATATGAGATTGTAGTTTCATTTCGATAATAATCCATGACCGCAAAACACATATTAGAAGTCACTACATTCTCCCCAAAATCGGGCTATATTTGTGGAGAATTTTTCCAATAACTCTCGATGGCAGATTAGGCGCATTTTCGTAAGCGAACTAGAAAACGGCGCTATGAGCAAGACTTACATTAGGCTTTCCCTCGTTCGAAGCAGTTTAGATGCCGAAAATGATATTTTACTATTTTTAAACGTGAATTTTGCACATTTATATCTTACGATAATTAATACCTTCGCATGTGAATTATTGTGCCTGTTTAAATACCACTTTTATATTTGTTTTTATTTAATATTATATTAAGGTACATTGAAAATCATGTTGGGGCTACTATCTCACCACTAGCCACAAAACCTTGATGTTTTTATAACGTCTTGGTTTCATTGTTCGAGTATTTTGAGTCGATTTTTTATTTCTCTAAATTTATAACCTTATCTTTGTTTTTGTTTCAAAATTTCATATTAAATGCGAATATATGAGAGTGTAGTTTTATTTCGATAATAATTCATGGCCAAAAAACATATATAGAAGTCACTATATTCTCCACAAAATCGGGCTAAATTTTGTGGAAAATTTTAGAAAAAATTTTCAATGGCCGATTAGGCCCATTTTCGCAAGTGAACTAGAAAACGGTTCTACAAGCAATACATCCGTTAGGCTTTCCCCCGTTCGAAGCAGTTTAGATGCCGAAAATGACATTTTACTATTTTTAAATGTGAATTTCGCATTTTTATATCTTACGATAATTCATACCTTCGCATGTGAATTATTGTGCATATTTAAATACCACTTTTATACTTGTTTTTATTTAATATTATATTTAGGTACATCGAGAGTTATGTCGGGGTTACTATCTCACCACTAGCCAAAAAACCTTGATGTTTTTATAACGTCTTGGTTTCATTGTTCGAGTATTTTGAGCCGTTTTTTTTATTTCTCTAGATTTATAACATTATTTTTGTTTTTGTTTCTAAATTTCATAATGAATGCTAATACATGAGAGTGTAGTTTGATTTCGATAAAAATTCATGGCCGCAAAACACATATTAGAAGTCACTGCATTCTCCATAAAATCGGGCTAAATTTAGTGGAGAATTTTTCAATAAATTTTCGATGGCAGATTAGGCCCATTTTCGCAAGCGAATTAGAAAACGGCGCTACGAGCAAGGCTTCCATTAGGCTTTCCCCCGTTCGAAGCAGTTTATATGCCGAAAATGACATTTTACCTTTTTAAAGCTGAATTTTGCACTTTTATATCTTACAATAATTAATAACTTCGAATGTGAATTATTGTGTCTGTTTAGATACCACTTTTATATTTATTTTTATTTAATATTATATTTAGGTACATCGAGAATTATGTCGGGGCTACTATCTTACCACTAGCCGTAAAACGTTGATGTTTTTATAACGTCTGCGTTTCATTGTTCGAGTATTTTAATCGATTTTTTATTTCTCTAAATCTATTACCTTATTTTTGTTTTTGTTTCTAAATTTCATATTGAATGCGAATATATGAGAGTGTAGTTTCATTTTGATAATAATTCATGGCCACAAAACACATATTAAAATTCACTACATTCTCCCCAAAATTGGGCTATATTTGTAGAGAATGTTTCGAAAAATTCTCGATGGCAGATTAGGCCCATTTTCGTAAGAGAACTAGAAAACGGCAATACGAGCAAGATTTCCGTTAGGATTTACCCCGTTCGAAGCAGTTTAGATGCCGAAAATGACATTTACTATTTTTAAACGAGAATTTTGCAATTTTATATCTTACGATAATTAATACCTTCGCATGTGAATTATTGTGCCTGTTTAAATACCACTTTTATACTTGTTTTTATTTAATATTATATTTAGGTACATCTAGAATCATGTCGGGGCTACTATCTCACCACTAGCCACAAAATCTTGATGTTTTTATAACATCTTGGTTTCATTGTTTGAGAATTTTTAGCCGATTTTTTATTTCTCTAGATTTATAACCTTATTTTTGTTTTTGTTTCTAAATTTCATATTGAATACGAATATATGAGAGTGTTGTTTCATTTCAATAATAATTCATTGCCGCAAAACACATATTAGAAGTCACAACATTCTCCACAAAATCGGGCTAAATTTTGTGGAGAATTTTTCGAAACATTTTCGATGGCAGATTAGGCCCATATTCGCAAGCGAACTACAAAACGGCACTACGAGCCAGACTTCTGTTAGCCTTTCCCCCATTCGAAGTAGTTTAGGTGCCGAAAATGAAATTTTACTATTTTAAAGTTGAATTTTGCAATTTTATATCTTACGTTAATTAATACCATCGCATGTGAATTATTGCGCCTGTTTAAGTACCACTTTTATACTTGTTTTTATTTATTATTATATTTAGGTACATTGAGAATCATGTCGGGGCTACTATCTCATCATTAGCCACAAAACCTTGATGTTTTTATAACATCTTGGTTTCATTCTTCGAGTATTTTGAGTCGATTTTTTATGTCTCTAGATTTATAACCATAATTTTGCTTTTGTTTCAAAATTTCATATTTAATGCGAATATATGAGAGTGTAGTTTTGTTTCAATAATATTTCATGGCCTCAAAAAACATATTAGAAGTCAATGCATTCCCCACAAAATCCGGCCAAATTATGTGGAGAATTTTTCGAAAAATTTATGATGGCGGATTAGGCCCATTTTCTCAAGCGAACTAGAAAACGGCGCTACGAGCAAGACTTACGTTAGGCTTTCCCCCGTTCGAAGCAGTTTAGATGCCGAAAATGACATTTTACTATTTTTAAAGGTAAATTTTTGTAGTTTTATATCTTACGATAATTAATACATTCGCATGTGAATTATTGTCCGTGTTTAAATACCACTTTTATACTTTTTTTTATTTAATATTATATTTAGGTACATCGAGAATCATGTCGGGGCTACTATCTCACCACTAGCCACAAAACCTTGATGTTTTTATAACGTCTTGGTTTCATTGTTCGAGTATTTTGAGCCGATTTTTTATTTCTCTAGATTTATAACCTTATTTTTGTTTTTGTTTCTAAATTTCTTATTGAATGCGAATATATGAGAGTGTAGTTTCATTTCGATAATAATTCATGGTCTTAAAACACATATTAGAAGTCACTACATTCTCCACAAAATCGAGCTAAGTTTTGTGGAGCATTTTTTGAAAAATTTTCGAGGGCAGGTTAGGCCCAGTTTCGCAAGCGAACTAGAAAACAACACTACAAGCAAGACTTCTGTTAGGCTTTCTCCCCTTTGAAGCAGTTTAGATGCCGAAAATGACATTATACTATTTTTAAAAGTGAATTTTGCACTTTTATATCTTACGATAATTAATACCTTTGCATGTGAATTATTGTATCTATTTAAATACCACTTTTATACTTATTTTTATTTAATATTATATTTAGGTACATCAAGAATCATGTCGGGGCTACTATCTCACCACTAGCCACAATACCTTAATGTTTTTATAACGTCTTGGTTTCATTGTTCGAGTATTTTGAGCCATTTTTTATTTCTCTAGATTTATAACCTTATTTTTTTGTTTCTAAATTTCATATTGAATGCGAATATATGAGAGTGTAGGTTATTTCAATAATAATTCATGGCTGCAAAACACATATTAGAAGTCACTACATTCTCCACAAAATCGGGCAAAATTTTGTGGAGAATTTTTCGAAATATTTTCGATGGCAGATTAGGTCCATTTTCGCAAGCGAACTAGAAAATGGCGCTACGAGCAAGACTTCCGTTAGGCTTTCTCCTGTTCGAAGCAGTTTAGATCTCAAAAAGGACATTTTACTATTTTTAAATGTGAATTTTGCACTATTATTTTGTGCCTGTTTAAATACCAATCTTATACTTTGTATTTATTTAATATTATAATTAAGTACATCGAGAATCATGTCGGGGCTACTATCTCACCACTAGCCATAAAACCTTAATGTTTTTATAACGTCTTGGCTTCATTGTTCGAGTATTTTTTTAGCCGATTTTTTATTTTTCTAGATTTATAACATTATTTTTGTTTTTGTTTCTTAATTTCATATTGAATGTGAATAGATGAGAGTGTAGTTTCATTTCGATAATATATCATGGTCATAAAATGAAATGTCCCGTTCTTATTGATTAAAAATGTTCCATATTAATTGATTTTGTTGCGAGGTTTTGACCTCTATATGAGACGTTTTTCAAAGACTGCATTCATTTTAAAACAAACCATAACCTTTATTTCATCAATAAAGGTTTAAAAAGCTTTACGTAGATTATCAAATAATGATAATCTAAAATATCCTGTTTACACACGACTATTACATAATGATTTACAATACAAATATGTTACAACGAAATAAGTTTCTTGAATGCAGTTTTTACACAATATCATACAAGCATGGACTCCAAATCTTGTCCTTATTTAAGTATGCGACAGCGGAAGCTCTTAATAATCACCTGAGAATAAACATGCTTAAAACGTCAACAAAAATGTTGGTGAGTTATAGGTTTAACCTATATATATCAAATCGTAACAATAGACCACAAGATTTCATATTTCAATATACATTCCATACATAGAGATAAAAATCATTCATATGGTGAACACCTGGTAACCGACATTAACAAGATGCATATTTAAGAATATCCCCATTATTCCGGGACACCCTTCGAATATGATATAAATTTCGAAGTACTAAAGCATCCGGTACTTTGGATAGGGTTTGTTAGGCCCAATACATCTATCTTTAGGATTCGCGTCAATTAGGGTGTCTGTTCCCTAATTCTTAGATTACCAGACTTAATAAAAAGGGGCATATTCGATTTCAACCATAGAATGTAGTTTCACGTACTTGTGTCTATTTTGTAAATCATTTATAAAACATGCATGTATTCTCATCCCAAAAATATTAGATTTTAAAAGTGGGACTATAACTCACTTTCACAGATTTTTACTTCGTCGGGAAGTAAGACTTGGCCACTGGTCGATTCACGAACCTATAACAAATATGTACATATATATCAAAGTATGTTCAAAATATATTTACAACACTTTTAATACATTTTGATGTTTTAAGTTCATTAAGTCAGCTGTCCTCGTTAGTAACCAACAACTAGTTGTCCAAAGTTAGATGTACAGAAAAAAATTGATATATATTATCTTGAATCAATCCACGACCCAGTGTATACACGTCTCAGGCTAGATCACAACTCAAAGTATATATATTTTTGGAATCAACCTCAACCCTGTATAGCTAACTCCCACATTACTGCATATAGAGTGTCTATGGTTGTTCCAAATAATATATACACATGGGTCGATATGATATGTCAAAACATTTGCATACGTGTCTATGGTATCCCAAGATTACATAATATATTAGAATACATGTATAATACAATATAAGTTAGCTAGGATATGATTAATATAGATTTGTTACCAATTTTCACGTTGCTACAACAAGAAAAATTATCCAATCTTGTTTTACCCATAACTTCTTCATTTTAAATCCATTTTGAGTGAATCAAATTGCTATGGTTTCATATTGAAATCTATTTTATGAATCTAAACATAAAAATTATAGGTTTATAGTCAAAAATATAAGTTACAAGTCGTTTTTGTAAAGGTAGTCATTTCAGTCGAAAGAACGACGTCTAGATGACCATTTTAGAAAACAAACTTCCACTTTGAGTTTAACCATAATTTTTGGATATAGTTTCATGTTCATAAGAAAAATTATTTTTCCAGAAGAACCACTTTTAAATCAAAGTTCATCATAGTTTTTAATAAACTAACCCAAAACAGCCCGCGGTGTTACTACGACGGCGTATGTCCGGTTTTACAGTGTTCTTCGTGTTTTCAGGTTTTAAACCATTAAGTTAGCATATCATATAGATATAGAACATGTGTTTAGTTGATTTTAAAAGTCAAGTTAGAAGGATTAAATTTTATTTGCGAACAAGTTTAGAATTAACTAAACTATGTTCTAATGATTACAAGTTTAAACCTTCGAATAAGATAGCTTTATATGTATGAATCGAATGATGTTATGAACATCATGTGACGATCGCTCCAAATCCATATGGACGAACACGTCATTCATTGATTTCATTGCGAGGTATTTGACCTCTATGTGATACATTTTGTAACATTGTATTCGTTTGAAAAGGTATTTCATAAATGAATATATAAATTTCAGGTTTTTAACATCTGATGATTCCTACGTATAGACAATCACCATTTAAATGGTTTACAATAATACATATGTTGACAATACAGTCAAAATAAGATACATGGTAATGGTTTGGTGAATGCAAGTTTCTTGTATATAGCATGTATGACTCCAAGCACATATCTTGTATCACGTATAAGCAAACAGCGGAAGACTTCTAGAATCCTGAGAATAAACATGCTTCAAGTGTCAACACAAAGGTTGGTGAGTTCATAGTTTTAATATTACACATAATCCGTATATCAATGTGGATTACAAAAGTTCAGTTGTTTTATTCAAAACGTTTATCAATAGGTTTTACATAAAAGGTGGATCACAAGATTTCAGTTGTTTCATCCGAAACGTTTATCAATCGGTTCTACAAAATTGAGCACCCTGGTAACTAAACTTTAATGTTTATATAATTTGTACCCTTTGTATAATCATCTTAATAATACACGCAAACCAACGTGTACGCTTCTCAAATAGCATACGTCCGTTAAAAGGCTAGTGCTCTAGCTCGGACGGGGATATCAAGCCCTATGGATCCATATACTACTACTCGCGCCCACCAGTTCTTATAACCGGCAGTTACTAGTTACCAAAGCTAAGGGATTTTCGGTTCAAACTCGGTGTAGAATTTAGTATGTACTTGTATCCATTGCGTTTAAAATAAAGTGCATGTATTCTCAGCCCAAAAATATAGATTGCAAAAGCAATTAAAAAGGGAGCAAATGAAACTCACTCAAATCAGTTTTAGTTTTTGTATTCATTTTATAAAACAGCGCATGTATTCTCAGCCCAAAAATATGTATAAAAAGGGATCAATGAACTCACTGTTTAATATTGATATACAATATTGTAGGAAAGCACGTAGACGCATCGGAGATGATAAACACGAGGTTTGATTCACAAAAATACCCCCGAACATTACCCATAATTTTCTTGGCAATAACCCATAATTTTCTTAGTTCTAGCTCGCTTGGAAATGATTTTGAAAGTGACAAGCTCATAACCTCGTCGTAGTATTTTATGTATAATACGAATTAATAATAATAATAAGATTATTATTAATATTAATCTTAATAATAATAATAATAATAATAATAATAATAATAATAACAATAATAATAATAATAATAATAATAATAATAATAATAATAATAATAATAATAATAAAATAAATACGGAGTAATATGTATGTGTGTGTGTTAATGTGTCAAGCAAAATGCCATTTTATAGCATCAGGCCAGACTTTTGCCTCCATGCGATCGCATGGATTTATAGGCTTGTGGCCATGCGATCGCATGGCCTCAGATTCCAGCTCACAAATTTTTGTTTTCTTGTTTGTCGACATAATATTAAATTAATATAAATATAATATATATAATTTATATAATTAATTATATATTATATTAAATTTACGTGCATAGTTGACTTGTAATTTTTGTTCCGATAAGTCGTACGTCATCACTCGACTTATGTCCCGGTTCCGGTTTTTCGAATGTCCTTTCGTACCTTTAGAACACTTGCATTTTACGTTTCGTGTCACGTACCTTTGTCAAAATATAGCCTTAAATTATTTATAAACTATACCACTCATAGTATAACTTAAACTTTCAAATGTTTTGGTCATTTACTTCTATAAATCATCGTCTCGCTATTTGTTAATATATATATATAATATATACATTTTCATTTTGAAATAGTGTTTTACTGTAGCAATTCACTGTAGAAAAGTCAATTTCACTGTAGCAAATAGTGATTTTCGAAAACACTGTAGCATTTTGAGTAATGTGGCAATTTGAAAACACTGTAGCAAATTAGTGTTTAACTGATTCATCTTAAGCGCTTTAGTTAACTTATCTAAATATCAATTGAATCAATAAACGAATGTTACTATCGTTTATTATATATATGTATATATCTTTTTAATATACATAAATCAGTTTTTAAATACACATTGGAAGTTATTTATAAATAAATTTTAATAATAAATATTTCAACTTATCATATACATTCAAATAGATATTTAAACCAATAAGTTTAATGTACGGTATCAAACAATTAATACATTGTTACCTTTTCATGTTATAGTATATATGTATCTATTTACATATAATTGTTCGCGAATCGTCGAAAACAACCGAAGAGTATTTAAATATATAAAAGTAATTCAAAAATTTTGAGATTCAGTTTTACAGACTTTGCTTATCATGTCGGAAATGTTAATCATACAAAGATTAAGTTTAAATTTAGTCAAAATTTCTGGGTCATCACACATCATTACTACCTCAAGTTTTCTGGATAAAGCTGCTGGAAATGAGAAAAATGGATCTAGCTTCAAAGGATCCTTGGATGGCTTGAAAGTTCTTGAAGCATAATCATGACACGAAAAACAAGTTCAAGTAAGATTTCCACTCGAAATAAGATTGTTATAGTTATAGAAATTGAATCAAAGTTTGAATATGAGTATTACCTTATATTAGAAAGATATCTTACTTTAAATAAGAAAGATTTCTTGAGGTTGGATGATCACTCTACAAGATTGGAAGTAAGATAGCAAACTTTGAAGTATTCTTGATTTTATGAAACTAGAACTTGTAAAATTTATGAAGAACACTTAGAACTTGAAGATAGAACTTGAGAGAGATCAATTAGATGAATAAAATTGAAGAATGAAAGTGTTTGTAGGTGTTTTTGGTCGTTGGTGTATGGATTAGATATAAAGGATATGTAATTTTGTTTTCATGTAAATAAGTAATGAATGATTACTCATATTTTTGTAATTTTATGAGATATTTCATGCTAGTTGCCAAATGATGGTTCCCACATGTGTTAGGTGACTCACATAGGCTGCTAAGAGCTGATCATTGGAGTGTATATACCAATAGTACATACATCTAAAAGCTATGTATTGTACGAGTACGAATACGGGTACATACGAGTAGAATTGTTGATGAAACTGAACGAGGATGTAATTGTAAGCTTTTTTGTTAAGTAGAAGTATTTTGATAAGTGTCTTGAAGTCTTTCAAAAGTGTATGAATACATATTAAAACACTACATGTATATACATTTTAACTGAGTCGTTAAGTCATCGTTAGTCGTTACATGTAAGTGTTGTTTTGAAACCTTTAGGTTAACGATCTTGTTAAATGTTGTTAACCCAATGTTTATAATATCAAATGAGATTTTAAATTATTATATTATCATGATAATATGATGTATGAATATCTCTTAATATGATATATATACATTAAATGTCGTTACAACGATAATCGTTACATATATGTCTCTTTTCAAAATCATTAAGTTAGTAGTCTTGCTTTTACATATATAGTTCATTGTTAATATACTTAATGATATGTTTACTTATGATAATATCATGTTAACTATATATATATATCCATATATATGTCATCATATAGTTTTTACAAGTTTTAACGTTCGTGAATCACCGGTCAACTTGGGTGGTCAATTGTCTATATGAAACCTATTTCAATTAATCAAGTCTTAACAAGTTTGATTGCTTAACATGTTGGAAACACTTAATCATGTAAATAACAATTTCATTTAATATATATATAAACATGGAAAAGTTCGGGTCACTACAGTACCTACCCGTTAAATAAATTTCGTCCCGAAATTTTAAGCAGTTGGAGGTGTTGATGTATCTTCTGGAAATAAGTGCGGGTATTTCTTCTTCATCTGATCTTCTCGTTCCCAGGTGAACTCGGGTCCTCTACGAGCATTCCATCGAACCTTAACAATTGGTATCTTATTTTGTTTAAGACTTTTAACCTCACGATCCATTATTTCGACGGGTTCTTCGATGAATTGAAGTTTTTCGTTGATTTGGATTTCGTCTAACGGAATAGTGAGATCTTCTTTAGCAAAACATTTCTTCAAATTCGAGACGTGGAAAGTGTTATGTACAGCCGCGAGTTGTTGAGGTAACTCAAGTCGGTAAGCTACTGGTCCGACACGATCAATAATCTTGAATGGTCCAATATACCTTGGATTTAATTTACCTCGTTTACCAAATCGAACAACGCCTTTCCAAGGTGCAACCTTAAGCATGACCATCTCTCCAATTTCAAATTCTATATCTTTTCTTTTAATGTCGGCGTAGCTCTTTTGTCGACTTTGGGCGGTTTTCAACCGTTGTTGAATTTGGATGATCTTCTCGGTAGTTTCTTGTATTATCTCTGGACCCGTAATCTGTCTATCCCCCACTTCACTCCAACAAATTGGAGACCTGCACTTTCTACCATAAAGTGCTTCAAATGGTGCCATCTCAATACTTGAATGATAGCTGTTGTTGTAGGAAAATTCTACTAACTGTAGATGTCGATCCCAACTGTTTCCGAAATCAATAACACATGCTCGTAGCATGTCTTCAAGTGTTTGTATCGTCCTTTCACTCTGCCCATCAGTTTATGGATGATAGGCAGTACTCATGTCTAGACGAGTTCCTAATGCTTGCTGTAATGTCTGCCAGAATCTTGAAATAAATCTACCATCCCTATCAGAGATAATAGAGATTGGTATTCCATGTCTGGAGACGACTTCCTTCAAATATAGTCGTGCTAATTTCTCCATCTTGTCATCTTCTCTTATTGCAGGAAGTGTGCTGATTTGGTGAGACGATCAACTATTACCCAAATAGTATCAAAACCACTTGCAGTCCTTGGAAATTTAGTGATGAAATCCATGGTAATGTTTTCCCATTTCCATTTCGGAATTTTGGGTTGTTGAAGTAGACCTGATGGTTTCTGATGCTCAGCTTTGACCTTAGAACACGTCAAACATTCTCCTAAGTATTTAGCAACATCGGCTTTCATACCCGGCCACCAAAAATGTTTCTTGAGATTATTGTACATCTTCTCCGTTCCAGGATGTATTGAGTATCTGGTTTTATGAGCTTCTCTAAGTACCATTTCTCTCATATCTCCAAATTTTGGTACCCAAATCCTTTCAGCCCTATACCGGGTTCCGTCTTCCCGAATATCAAGATGCTTCTCCGATCCTTTGGGTATTTCATCCTTTAAATTTCCCTCTTTTAAAACTCCTTGTTGCGCCTCCTTTATTTGAGTAGTAAGGTTATTATGAATCATTATATTCATAGATTTTACTCGAATGGGTTCTCTGTCGTTCCTGCTCAAGGCGTCTGATAATGCTAAAAACGAACATATATTTCATAGCATTATTCTTCAAGAAAGACAAGATTTTAGTTGCAATTGTCCTATTTACAAGTGATTCTCGTTTAAATAATAAAAAGATGAAGACAAAGGACAGATTTGACGAATTGAAGACGCAAACGACCAAAAAGCTCAAAAGTACAAAAGACAATCAAAGAGGTTCCAATTATCGATAAGAAACGTCTCAAAATTGCAAGAATACAAGATTCAAAACACAAAGTACAAGATATTAAATTGTACGCAAGGACGTTCGAAAATCCGAAACCGGGACCAGAGTCAACTCTCAACACTCGACACAACGGACTAAAAATTACAAGTTAACTATGTATATAAATATAATATAATATATAATTAATTCTTAAAATTAATATATATATATATATAATAATATATTTATAAATCGTCGGCAAACAAAGAGCCAAAGCTGGGTGAGCTGTAATTTCAAACTCCGCGAGTTGCGGAGTTTGAAGGCAAAAAATTACGCGACTCGCGGAGTTCACCTGGACTCAAAATCCTATAAAAGCCAACGCAGTTCGACGAAAAATATATCCAAAAATATCAATCTCTCTATATCTATACGTAAATATTTATATTTATATTTTAATTTTAATTTTAATTTTAATTTTAATTTTAATTTTAATTTTAATTTTAATTCTAATAATAAGGGTATGTTAGCGAATATTGTAAGGGTGTAAGTCGAAATTATGTCCGTGTAACGCTACGCTATTTTTAATCATTGTAAGTTATGTTCAACCTTTTTAATTAAATGTCTCGTAGCTAAGTTATTATTATGCTTATTTAAAACGAAGTAATCATGATGTTGGGCTAATTACTAAAATTGGGTAATTGGGCTTTGTACCATAATTGGGGTTTGGACAAAAGGACAACACTTGTGGAAATTAGACTATGGGCTATTAATGGGCTTTATATTTGTTTAACTAAATGATAGTTTGTTAATGTTAATATAAAGATTTACAATTGGACGTCCCTATAAATAACCATATACACTCGATCGGACACGATGGGCAGGGTATTTATATGTACGAATAATCGTTCATTTAACTGGACACGGGAATGGATTAATAGTCACTAGAATTATTAAAACAGGGGTGAAATTATGTACAAGGACACTTGGCATAATTGATAATAAAGTATTAAAACCTTGGGTTACACTCAGTCGACATCCTGGTGTAATTATTAAACAAAGTAATAAAACCTTGTTACAGTTTAAGTCCCCAATTAGTTGGAATATTTAACTTTGGGTATAAGGATAATTTGACGAGGACACTTGCACTTTATATTTATGACTGATGGACTGTTATGGACAAAAACCAGACGGACATATTAAATAATCCAGGACAAAGGACAATTAACCCATGGGCATTAAAACTAAAATCAACACGTCAAACATCATGATTACGGAAGTTTAAATAAGCATAATTCTTTTATTTCATATTTAATTTCCTTTATTTTATATTTAATTGCACTTCTAATTATCGCACTTTTATTGTTATTGTATTTAATTGCACTTTTAATTATCGTACTTTTTAATTATCGCAAGTTTATTTTATCGCACTTTTATTTATCACAATTTCATTATCGTTATTTACTTTACGCTTTAAATTAAGTCTTTTATTTATTTAATATTTTACATTTTGTTTTAACTGCAACTAAAGTTTTTAAAATCGACAAACCGGTCATTAAACGGTAAAAACCCCCCTTAAAAGCCGGACGCGCAACGCTAATATAAAGAAAAAAGAAGATTTTTATTTTTAGTTTGCTTTTGTAAAAATACGTTTTAAATATTCGAAAACATAAAAAGAAAACAAAAATATAAATATTTTTAAGAGTTTGTTAAATATTTAAGTTTTATAAAGTTTCTTTATTTTTATTTTATAAAAAAATATAAGTTTTATTTAAATATTTTGTTTTTATTAAAACATAAAAAAACCGAAAAAAAATATATATATAAATCTAGTTTTAAGATTTTTATTTATAAAATTATAAAGTATTTTATTTCTATTTTAGATCAATAAAATAAGTTTTATTTAAATTATATAAATATATTAATTAAATTAAAAAAAATAATTACGTCGAAAACTGAAACGAAACAGCCTGTCATCTGAAATTTCGATCTCCGCGACTCGCGAAGTTGGTTGCCAGGTAGAGCCGCAACTCGCGGAGTTCTCCCTGACGTGCCTGACAGAACCCTAATCAGCATTTATTACGGAGTAATTATTATTATTAATTTTTAATTAAACCCTAATTAGTTTTGTTAATTTATTATTAAGTTTAGTTTATTTATTTAATTTGTATATTTAGTTTATTTAGTTTAATTAAATTGTAAATTAATAGTTTTAATAAATAAATAATATAAAAATAATATTTTTATAAAAATTGTACTTTTTACAACTTTTAGTGTATTTTTATTTTTTGTCCCTTTTTAATTGTTTTAGCGTAATATTTGTATTTTCGCTCATATTTAGTTTTAAACATAAGTTTTTACCATAGTATTTTTACTTCTAGATTTTTAGGCTTTGCCGTAAAATCCCTTAATTGCTTTTTCTTTAGACTAAGATTTAAGTGCTTTAGAATTTTGCGACGCCTTTTTAAGTTTTAGTTTCTTTTTAAGTTATTTCCATTTGGGATATAGTTTTACTTGTAAGCTTTAATATTTTTAGACGCCTTTTACCTATGTATCAATTATCATTCCAATTAGTAATCTCAATTTGCGATTATAATTTTAAGTTAGTGATAGTAATAAGGTTGGGTTAGTCGAGTGTTTTTAAGTTTTATAAGTCACTCTTTTTCTTTTTCATTTTTCGACGCCTTTTTCAATTTTTTTTTCTTTTCGACCTTTTTCGACGCGCTCTTTTTCTTTCTTATTTCTCGCTATTCTAGTTTTTAGGACATAGATTTTTATTCTACTTCTTATCTAAATTTCTTAAAATTACGAAAATTTATTTTAAGTGGTTAAATTGATAGACATCAAAATTTTCTGGTTCGTAGTAATAGTTGGATTTGTACGTGGACCAGGTTATTGGAGCCAAACAGTCCTCAATTATATTGAGACCAAACGAATTCTGCCCCTCTGCTGCATCTTTTGGCTATTCGAAACGTGGGCAAAATCAGAAAAGTCTATTAATTGGATAACTTATATAATTTTTCTTTCCTTTTAAAAACTAATAGGATATTCAGTGAATGCACCGAGCAAGACGTTCACCACCTTTTGTACGTTCACCACCTGTAACTCGATCAAGACATCTAACTAATATTACCGCCGTTGATTTTTCTTTAGAATCGTCATCCAGTCAACCAAGTACTCCAGTTCAAATTTCCAATAATCCATTTTTTGAACCCGACCTCACAATTGAGAATCCGGAGAATATTCAGGGACGATTCATAGATCCTGAACCATTAATTTTTCCTCCGGAACCACCAATCATTCAAACAGAGATTGTTGAGGAACGAACCATTAAATCAGAATCCTCTAGTGATTCTTGAAGAAAGAGAAACTTGAAGCCGAGCAATCCAAATTCTTGGATATGTTTAAACAGATAAATGTAAATCTTCCTTTCATTGATGTGATTTCAGGAATGCCTAGATATGCTAAATTCTTGAAAGATCTAATCTCAAATAGAAAGAAAATGGAAGAACTCTCGGCCGTTACTATGAATGCTAATTGTTCAGCAGTACTGTTGAATAAGATACCAAAAAAACTATCTGATCCAGGAAGTTTCACAATTCCATGTTTTCTGAGTAGTCTTAGTTCAATAGAAGCATTGGCAGACTTAGGTGCTAGTATAAATTTAATGCCGTATTCACTATACACTAAACTAGACCTTGGAGAATTGAAACCAACCAGAATAAGTATACAACTAGCCGATCGATCAATAAAATATCCTAGAGGGATAATGGAGAACATGCTAGTTAAAGTTGGTACTTTAGTATTTCCAGTAGATTTTGTTGTTCTGGACATGGAAGAAGATTCTCAAGTTCCTCTCATATTAGGAAGACCATTCTTAAACACGGCTAAAGCAATGATAGACGTGTTCGGTAAGAAATTGACCCTAAGTATAGAGGACGAGAGTGTTACCTTTTCAGTTGATAGAGCAATGCAACAACCGCAATCTACAGATGATACATGTTATTATATTCAAACTATAGATTCACATGCAGAATTGTTAGAAGAATTTCCAGAATTACAAGGAACAGGAGAACGTTCTTTAGAAGAAGGTAATGAACCAATTGATGAAGCTGAAATGTTAGCTACACTAATAGCTAATGGATATGAACCAACAACAGAAGAAATTCAAATGCTAAAAGAAGAAGACAGATATCGATATAAATCATCGATAGAAGAACCACCGAAATTAGAGTTAAAGCCACTTCCAAACCATTTGGAATACGCTTATTTACATGATGAATCTGAATTACCTGTAATAATATCGTCTTCTCTTACTGAAAATGAGAAATCACAACTCATTTCTGTGTTGAAAGCTCATAAACCAGCCATTGCATGGAAGATTCATGATATAAAAGGAATAAGTCCTTCGTATTGCACACATAAAATCCTTATGGAAGAAGGTCATAAAACGTATGTGCAACGCCAATGAAGACTAGATCCGAATATGCAAGATGTTGTTAAAAAAAGAAATAATTAAACTGCTAGATGCAGGTTTAATTTATCCAATTTCTGATAGTCCATGGGTAAGCCCAGTTCAATGCGTGCCTAAGAAGGGTGGCATAACTGTCATTACAAATGAGAAAAATAAGCTTATTCCTACTAGGACTGTAACAGGATGACATGTTTGTATTGATTATAGAAAATTAAATGATGCCACTAGAAAAGATCACTTCCCCTTACCTTTTATTGATCAAATGTAGGAAAGATTTGCCAGAAACAGTTACTATTGTTTTCTTGATGGATTTTCCGGATATTTTCAAATTCCAATAGCACCCGAAGATCAAGAAAAAACCACGTTCACGTGCCCTTATGGTACTTTTGCTTACAAACGCATGCCATTTGGACTTTGCAACGTCCCTGCAACCTTTCAAAGGTGCATGATGGCGATTTTTCACGACATGATAGAAGAATGCATGGAAGTTTTCATGTATGACTTTTCAGTCTTCGGTGATACTTTTGAATCATGTCTAGCTAATCTTGAACGAATGCTTATTAGATGCGAACAATCAAATCTAGTACTTAATAGGGAGAAATGCCATTTCATGGTTAAAGAAGACATCGTTCTTGGTCATAAAATTTCAAAAGAAGGAATTGAAGTGGATAGAGCTAAAGTAGATGTAATTGCTAAACTTCCACATCCCACCAATGTTAGAGGAGTTAAGAGTTTTCTAGGGCATGCCGGATTTTACCGACGTTTCATAAAAGATTTTTCAAAAATTGCCACTCCTATGAATAAACTCCTAGAAAAGGATGCTCCATTCATCTTTTCAGATGAATGCATCAAATCTTTTAATATTCTTAAAGAGAAACTCACTAATGCGCCGATCATGATAACACCAAATTGGAATCTACCATTTGAACTAATGTGCGATGCAAGTGATTTTGCAATGGGAGCCGTTTTAGGACAAAGGATTGAAAAACGATTTCAACCTATATATTATGCTAGTAAGACGTTACAAGGAGCACAAACGAATTACACAACTACTGAAAAAGAACTCCTTGCTATTATCTTTGCTTTTGACAAATTTCATTCATATCTCGTTCTAGCAAAAACGGTGGTCTATACCGACCATTCTGCTCTTAGATACCTATTTTCGAAACAAGAAGCCAAACCAAGATTAATCCGTTGGATCTTACTCTTACAAGAGTTCGATATTGAAATCCGAGATAAAAGAGGAGCAGAAAATCTCGCCGCTGATCATCTTTCTCGTCTTGAAAATCCCGAATTAGAAGTTCTAAATGAATCGGCCATACAAGACAACTTTCCTGATGAATATCTATTGAAGATAGATTATAATGAAATTCCATGGTTTCCAGACTATGCAAACTACTTAGTATGTGGATTCCTTGAAAAAGGATTGTCGTACCAAAAACAAAAGAAATTCTTCAGTGATATAAAACACTATTTCTGGGAAGATCCACATCTATTTAAAAGTTATCCAGATGGAATAATACGCCGATGTGTATTCGGAGATGAAGCTAGTAAAATTTTAAACCATTGTCACACAGGACCAACAGGAGGGCACTATGGGCCTCAA
Organism: Rutidosis leptorrhynchoides; assembly: GCF_046630445.1. NCBI lineage: Eukaryota > Viridiplantae > Streptophyta > Magnoliopsida > Asterales > Asteraceae > Rutidosis > Rutidosis leptorrhynchoides. The sequence continues at coordinate 603,380,745 of NC_092333.1, forward strand.
CTAACAGCAAGAAAAGTTTATGATGCTGGATTCTATTGGCCTAAAATTTACAAAGACGCACACCTTCTTTGCAAATCCTGTGATGCTTGTCAAAGGGCCGGAAAAATAAGTCAACGTGATGAAATGCCACAAAATGTCATTCAAGTAAGTGAAGTATTTGACATTTGGGGTATTGACTTTATGGGTCCATTAAAATCTCATGATAATCTCTATATTCTCGTAGCCATTGATTATGTATCTAAATGGGCGGAAGCACAAGCTCTCCCAACTAACGATGCACGAGTTGTAGTCAACTTTTTAAAACGTCTTTTTGCAAGGTTTGGAACACCGAAAGCTTTAATAAGTGATCGGGGAACTCATTTCTGTAATAATCAACTTGAGAAAGTTCTCAAAAGATATGGAGTAACTCATAAAATCTCCACCGCATATCATCCACAAACAAGTGGACAAGTTGAAAATACCAACCGAGCTTTAAAACGTATTCTAGAAAAAACCGTAGGATCCAATAAGAAGGAATGGTCCATTAAATTAGAGGATGCACTCTGGGCTTTTAGAACAGCCTACAAAACTCCAATTGGAACCACACCTTTTAGACTTGTTTATGGAAAAGCATGTCATCTTCCAGTAGAAATTGAACACAAAGCATTTTGGGCTTTGAAGACATGTAATCTTGATTTACATGAAGCTGGACGTCTACGGTTAAGTCAATTAAACGAATTAGAAGAATTAAGACATGAAGCATACGAAAATTCGTTAATCTATAAAGAAAGAACAAAGAAATAGCATGATAAAAGAATCAGAAGTTTAAAAGAATTTAAAGAAGGAGACAGAGTTCTTCTTTTCAATTCACGATTCAAGCTATTTCCTGGAAAATTGAAATCAAGATGGTCTGGACCATTCATAGTCAAAAGAGTTTTCCCATACGGAACGATAGAATTAATAAATTCAAATGGGATTGAATTTAAGGTTAATGGTCACAAAGTTAAATATTACATAGATAGTCCAATGGAAGTTGACAATGAAGTTAATCACAATTTCGATACCACAGCTAACTAAGTGTGGGGAGAATCAAGTCTTTTATTGGATAATATGTATTTCTGTTAGAGTTAGATTTTCTGTTTTCGTGTAGTTCTCGAAAATGGAACCCGAATGGTCTTTCCCTAGCAGACCCTAAAGAACTAGTCTTCTCCCCCCATTCTGAATTTTTATTTTTTTTTAGGTTTTTACGAAATGAAGACTGCCTGTGAACTATACCATGGTCTAATGCTACACGCTTTGATCACTAAACGTAATAATGACACACTTCCGAGTGAAATAGTATCAGTAATCAGAGAAAGATTGGACGGAGTAAGAAAAGAATCCAGATGCGAAGATAATAAGTTACAATTTGGTAAAGGAAAATCAAAATCCGCAGTGAAAAGAAGAGCACGACACCTTGAAAGATGTCACAAATGCTGAAAATGGTCACATGGAGGTAAATGTTCAAATAATCAAACCTATTCAAAAATCGAATTTGTTACTTTATGCAGAGACGGACCGTTCATATGTTTAGAAGAAAAAATACTGAATGCTTGAGGTTACGCCTATGTAGCCATGGAAAATCAATTAAACCGACTATCTTATGAATGGGATAGGTCGTATCACTAAGAATACTATCTCACAGGTAAGTCTGTACAGTTTTTATTTTTTATTTTTATTTTTAACCTTTTGATAATAAACGCTAATTTGTTCGCTATAAAGTATTAAATTGGTATTGAATAAAATTAGGTTTGGCGACCGAAATTATTGATATCATACAAAAATTTATTACATCACTGCGAAATTTAACGTTTATTCTTAAGGTATAAATATCTTTAATCAATCAACCCAAAATATTTCAAAAATTCGTCATGAGTTAAATTAGGTCATGGAACCGAAATTACTTTACCGAAAAGAGGGGCGCATATTTTTGATAATATTTGATTGATTAAAGTGGGATAAAAGCCAAAAAGATTTTTAATTTTATTTTTACCATGTTTTTAAAATTAATATATAAATCTTAAATTAATATTGTGAACTTTGTAAGATCAATATATTTAAGTTTGTCAATATTTGAAAAATTTTAATATTTTTAATATAAGTTTGTATGTATAACAACAAAATTAAATATAAGTTTGGTGTGAATTTATAATATGAATTTTTAATTAAGTTTGGTGTGAATTTATAATATGAATTTTTAATTAAGTTTGGTGTGAATTTAAAATTTTATGCATTTTAAATTTAAGTTTGGTGTGAATTTAAAAACAAAAATTTACTTTATTTTGCTAAGTTAAAAATATGATTTTTAAAATTCGTCGTAAGTTGATGACTAGGTCTTTGAACCGAAATTGCTTTACCCGAGGGAGGGACGAGAACTTTTATTATCATTATTTTTAATCTTATTTACTTAAAGTATGCCAAAAACATTTAAAAAACCCAAAAATCTTAGCTTTTAAAACAATCGCTACAAAAAGAAAAATTTTAAAATTTTGTCGAGGGACGGTCTAGGAATTTTAAATTTATTTTATATTTGTTTTATAAGTTAAGGCTTATTAAAAAAAAATGTGGTCGCGACTCGCGGAGTTTGAAGAACACAAACACCACAAGTCGCGGAGCTTGCAAAATCCAGAAAAAATAAAAAGCTGAACGAACAGATCAGTCCACAAAACCCAACTCAAAAATACTGCGAAAAACACACACAAACACATCACAAAATCGAATTTTTTCACCAAAAATCATCACATTTTTTACTAAAATCATGTCGAGAAGGATGCTATCAAGGAATTACTCAAGAAAAACGGTAAATTTCTACACCTAAACACCATTTAATTCGAAAATTAGTGTTCTTGAGCAATTTTATACCCAATTCGATTTTGATGCTTTTTATTGTAATTATGCTTAAATTGCTTGTGTATTATGCTTGTATAACCTATATTGATGCTATTTAACATGATTAGAAGCCTTAAACTTCAAATTTTGAGTAATCTAGGGTTTGTGTTCTTGAGCAATTTGGGGCTTTTTGATATAAACAGGTTATGGCCGATTTTTGTCATGAATTGTTGCTAAATTAAGTAGTGTAACATATTTAGGTAGTTAAATGATCCAAACTTTGAGCCTAAACATGATTTTGAGAATTAAAGTGGACTTTTTCAAGTCTAAAATTCATGAACTTGATTTTTAAGAGATAATGCCATTTGAAACTTGTTTAATTGCTAGTAATGATTATTTTGACATGTTATTTGAGTTGAATGCTTATGAACTTGGCGAACATTTTCGTATATGCTTATTTGAAAAAGTGTAGATTTGATAAAAATATGAAAATGAGCTTAAGTTTGATATAAATTGAACATGTCATTGTAATTATTTTGATTGATGATTTTGTTGACACTAATGCATATTTGGATGCACAAAAATTGTGTTTGATGTGTTTTGCAGACTGAAAGGGGTGAATCTTCATTCCAAGCTCGCAATGCTCCTCCTGAGAATGCGGAACAACATGATGTTGATAGCTATTATAAACAAGATATACCTCATCCAGTTATGACATTTTCAGATATGCACGTGGAAGAGTTGCACCCGAACTTGAGATTTGACAGACGTTGGATAGATTATCCAAAATACCAAAGGGGCTTGCATACTCTTCATTCTAAAGTTGTTGAAGTACCTAGGGTAATAGAATGGGAACCATTAGAAGCCGTAGAATTGGCCGGGCCAATTAGAGAATTACTTACACAGAGGTATGGTAATTCTACTTTTAACGATTGGGTACGATTATTCAGCATGCGTAGACCTGTATATAAAGTATGGTGTGAAGAATTATTGTGTAGTATAGAAATAAATGATCGGGTAGCTAGTTTAACCGATCGATCTTTTATTAGATTTTTGTTAGGAGGTTTGATGCGCCACATGTCTCTACTAGACATGGCTCAGGCCTTACGTATATATACGCCTGAGGAGTTAGCATCTGCCGATTGTAGAGGGTTGATATTGAACGGTAGGAAAATTGATGAAAATTTTGATACGCATGGTGTATGGAGTCAAATGACTAGCCATCACCGATTTAAAGGGGGAAATTACTCTTATTTGGATATAGATAGAGCAGAGTTAAGAGTAATTCATAGGTTTTTAGCTAATTCGATTACACAAAGAGGTAAGAATAAGGAAAAGGTAAATGAACATGATTTGTTTTACCATATGTGTATTCGAGACCCACAAAGCGCTGTAAGTATACCGTATTGTGTGGGTTATTATTTATCAGCTATGGTTAGGGGGAGGAGACCGCACAGTATAATAGGAGGTGGTATATTTATTACACTAATTGCTGAGTATCTCAATGTGGATATAAGTCGGGGGGGGGGGATTATTAGTCGAAGAACCAGAACCCCGCGATATAATAGGTTTAAATGTATACCATGGTGCGAAGGTTTTGAAGAGACGAAATAACGCCGCAGTACAATACCATGGTAGACATCCACAGGTTGAGAGAAACCAACAGACAGATAATGTGGGAGGAGGAAATGAAATGACAGAAATGCAAAGGTTTATAGCTTCACAAGAGTATGAAAATGCTAGACATCGAGCATTTGAAGATTGGCGAGTTCATCAAAAACAAATCATAGCTTATTGCCAACATGTAGGTAGAAACTATATTCCTACTCCATCGCCCGTATTTCCTCCCTGGTCTATAGAGATCCAACCACCGTATCCTACGTATAACCCAGCCGAAGCATTCTATAAAACATACGGTTATGCATGGAACCCCTACTGGTATCAGTATCATCCCTAGTGTACTTAGTTTTATTTATTTTATTATTTGTAATGTTGATACATTTAATACTTATGTTGGAATTGTATTAGTTTTTATAATTTTCTAACTTTTATTATTAGATTTTAATAATTTTTGAATGTGGGGTAATATACCAAACTTCAAGAATATGTATATATGTTTGCAGTTTATCTTATGTATACAACAGGATAAAACAACGCATTTTCAAAGACTGGCATTAAGTTCAGCAAAAACAACTAACTTTAACGACAAGATGCAAAATATATGTGAAATAACAACAAGACGGAATGAACAAATGATGTACACCATTTATCATTCAACAAAAACAACAATATGTTTAGAAACTTTGGTAAAATTTAATCATTTCTACGCTAATCACCCTCAATAATTTAAATTGTTACTGATTTCTTGCAAATGAGGGCATTGCAAGATCTTAAGTGTGGGAAGGGGTTAAATTCTTTCGGATTTTAAAAATTTTTATCTTAAACACTTGGTTACCATTAAAAATACTAGTAAAGTAGTAGTTGTATTAGAATCTAGTGCTCTCTGATAATAAAGAACAGCCCTAGTCTTATATACTGACTACCCAATTCTAGTAAAAATTTTCAATTAAATGAACTCAAAATCATGTTTATACATATTTATGAACGATAAAACTAGGTGTTAACACCGAAATTATTGTTACCTTGGAAAGGACATAAATTGAGAAGCAAACCAAAATGTTAGAATTCGTTTAAAATGGAATAAAGGACAATAAAAAGGAAAATAAAAGCCAAGTGTGGGAAAATTTACCAAGTTATTTTAAACGTATGTCACATATTTCTGTAACAAATAACTGAAAATACTTTTGCTTTGGACTAAACTAAATTATTTTACCCAATGAAAGAAAAGAAGAGATAGATCTACACGATGAATCAATTCCATCATTAAAAGGAAGTAAAGTCTTCCGAAAAAGAAACGCGCTTCTTGATTTAGGTCAGGAAGTTGTCGTCCAGACGAGCTGTAGGTTGATGAAAAATCTAGAAAAGTCATCTCTAAAATTAGCAGGAAATCCACGGACCTCAGTATAAAACAGGGTCGCCAAGTGGTCAGATTTATCCTAACCATGAGAAGGATTTATCTCGTACAATGGGGGGGCACCGTGCAAATTAGCTTGATAAGACTAATGAATCAGATCCCCAGAAAGGATAATCTCCTTAAAGATTAAAAATCAGCTTATAAGCCTGATATTACTCAATCCTTGAGATTGACCTTAAAGATTGAGAATTCAAACTCATGGAATTCAATGATATCTAAACTCGAGCTTGAACGAGAAAAACATTTTGATCAAATTACAAACCGATTTGTTTTCTGAAAACCCATTTTCAATGCGTTCATTACCATTAAACGTAAAATCCTAGGAATTCACCTGGAATTCATTAGGTCATCTGAACCAAATCGGGTGTCAACCGTAAGAACGGTGGTTGCATAGCATGGTCAAAGACAAGACCTTGTGCCAGACCGAAAAAATTATAAGGGTGAGCTTTACTATTGCTCCTACCAAGGATAGTAATTGCATCCGACACGTTATAGACCATAATTAAAAGCATGTCAGGGGACATTGCCTTAACAGTTGCTTGTTCAACGCTTTCCTTTACAACCGGACGGTAGTTTATCGAAAGGTAATATACGGGACAAGTGAACTGGACGTGTTGCTTTCCTAATTCAAGGTTAGAAAGTGGGTAACACAAAACCACAAGTGTTGAGCTAAAATTTTCAAATCTGAAACCCACACAACCCATAAAAATATTTTGCAAACACCGGTGAAGGGTTATTCCGGAAAACTTATTTAGGGTAAAAAACTAGATTTAATTTTCAAAAGATCAAATGTTTTCATAAAGATCCAATTTCCTTAATGGATCTAAATTTTATAGTCATGTGGGACTGTAAACCATATCGCTACTACCATTGTTTATACCGCTGTATAGAAATCACTGATGTACAAAGTGTGAAGAATAGAGAAGTGATTCTAGTATTTCAAGACTATATTGCTTGAGGACAAGCAACGCTCAAGTGTGGGAATATTTGATAATGCTAAAAACGAACATATATTTCATAGCATTATTCCTCAAGAAAGACAAGCTTTTAGTTGCAATTGTCCTATTTATAACTGATTTTCGTTTAAATAATAAAAAGATGAAGACAAAAGACAGATTCGACGAATTGAAGACGCAAACGACCAAAAAGCTCAAAAGTACAAAAGACAATCAAAGAGGTTCCAATTATCGATAAGAAACGTCTCAAAATTGCAAGAGTACAAGATTCAAAACGCAAAGTACAAGATATTAAATTGTACGTAAGGACGTTCCAAAATCCAGAACCGGGACCAGAGTCAACTCTCAACACTCGACGCAACGGACTAAAAATTACAAGTTAACTATGTATATAAATATAATATAATATATAATTAATTCTTAAAATTAATATATATATTATAATATATTTATAAATCGTCGGCAAACAAAGAGCCAAAGCTGGGTGAGCTGTAATTTCAAACTCCGCGAGTTGCGGAGTTTGAAGGCAAAAAATTACGCGACTCGCGGAGTTCACCTGGACTCAAATTCCTATAAAAGCCAACGCAGTTCGACGAAAAATATATCCAAAAATATCAATCTCTCTATATCTATACGTAAATATTTATATTTATATTTTAATTTTAATTTTAATTCTAATAATAAGGGTATGTTAGCGAATATTGTAAGGGTGTAAGTCGAAATTCTGTCCGTGTAACGCTACGCTATTTTTAATCACTGTAAGTTATGTTCAACCTTTTTAATTAAATGTCTCGTAGCTAAGTTATTATTATGCTTATTTAAAACGAAGTAATCATGATGTTGGGCTAATTACTAAAATTGGGTAATTGGGCTTTGTACCATAATTGGGGTTTGGACAAAAGAACGATACTTGTGGAAATTAGACTATGGGCTATTAATGGGCTTTATATTTGTTTAACTAAATGATAGTTTGTTAATGTTAATATAAAGATTTACAATTGGACGTCCCTATAAATAACCATATATAACCATCCGGGCATAGCCTGGGTGGCCAGGGTGCCCCGCAAACGTCCAGTTGACCAAGTCAAATGGCTGTTCATCTCAAATAAGGCGAAGGTTCGATTCTTGAATCGGCCACCATTTGTGCTTGGCGCTGGAACAGGGGTTGGTTCCGACCACACTTGCCTGGGACTGCACACGACCCGGTAGGCAGTTGGCATCCAAAGGGTGCACGGGGTTAAAGGTTCCCCGCCGATCTAACCTTTTTCATCTCAAATAAATAACCATATACACTCAATCGGACACGATGGGCAGGGTATTTATATGTACGAATAATCGTTCATTTAACCGGACACGGGAATGGATTAATAGTCACTAGAATTATTAAAACAGGGGTGAAATTATGTACAATGACACTTGGCATAATTGATAATAAAGTATTAAAACCTTGGGTTACACTCAGTCGACATCCTGGTGTAATTATTAAACAAAGTAATAAAACCTTGTTACAGTTTAAGTCCCCAATTAGTTGGAATATTTAACTTCGGGTATAAGGATAATTTGACGAGGACACTTGCAATTTATATTTATGACTGATGGACTGTTATGGACAAAAACCAGACGGACATATTAAATAATCCAGGACAAAGGACAATTAACCCATGGGCATAAAACTAAAATCAACACGTCAAACATCATGATTACGGAAGTTTAAATAAGCATAATTCTTTTATTTCATATTTAATTTCCTTTATTTTATATTTAATTGCACTTCTAATTATCGCACTTTTATTGTTATTATATTTAATTGCACTTTTAATTATCGTACTTTTTAATTATCGCAAGTTTATTTTATCGCACTTTTATTTATCGCAATTTCATTATCATTATTTACTTTACGCTTTAAATTAAGTCTTTTATTTATTTAATATTTTACATTTTGTTTTAACTGCAACTAAAGTTTTTAAAATCGACAAACCGGTCATTAAATGGTAAAAACCTCCCTTAATAATAATAATATTACTTATATATATATTTGTATTTTTATAAAATAAAACTAATATAGCGTTAAGCTTTGTGAAAAATATTCCCTGTGGAACGAACCGGACTTACTAAAAACTACACTACTGTACGATTAGGTACACTGCCTATAAGTGTTGTAGCAAGGTTTAAGTATATCCATTCTCTAAATAAATAAATATCTTGTGTAAAATTGTATCGTATTTAATATTATTTCCTAGTAAAATTTAAGCTATTTTATATACACCTCGCATAACATCAGCGTCGGCTACCACATTTGCCTTCCCCGTGTGGTAACGAATCTCAAAGTCGTAATCATTCAACAATTCAATCCACCTACGCTACCTCATATTCAGTTGTTTCTGATTAAATATGTGTTGAAGACTTTTGTGGTCGGTATATATAATACTTTTGACCCCATATAAGTAGTGCCTCCAAGTCTTTAATGCAAAAACAACCGCGCCTAATTCCAAATCATGCGTCGTATAATTTTGTTCGTGAATCTTCAATTGTCTAGACGCATAAGCAATCACCTTCGTTCGTTGCATTAATACACAACCGAGATCTTGCTTTGATGCGTCACAATAAATCACAAAATCATAATTCCCTTCAGGCAATGACAATATAGGTGCCGTAGTTAGCTTTTTCTTCAATAACTGGAACGCTTTCTCTTGTTCATCCTTCCATTCAAATTTCTTCCCTTTATGCGTTAATGCAGTCAAGGGTTTTGCTATTGTGGAAAAGTCTTGGATGAACCTTCTGTAGTAACCAGCTAGTCCTAAAAACTGGCGTATGTGTTTCGGAGTTTTCGGGGTTTCCCACTTTTCAACAGTTTCTATCTTTGCCGGATCCACCTTAATACCTTCTTTGTTCACTATGTGACTGAGGAATTGAACTTCTTCCAACCAAAATGCACACTTTGAAAACTTAGCGTACAATTCTTCCTTCCTCAATGCTTCTAACACCTTTCTCAAATGTTCACTGTGTTCTTGGTCATTCTTTGAGTAAATACGTATGTTATCAATGAAAACAATGACAAACTTGTCAAGGTATGGTCCACACACTCGGTTCATAAGGTCCATGAACACAGCTGGTGCATTAGTTAAACCAAACGGCATGACCATAAACTCGTAATGACCGTCACGTGTTCTGAAAGCAGTCTTTGGAATATCATCTTCTTTCACCCGCATTTGATGATACCCGGAACGTAAGTCAATATTTGAATAAACAGACGAGCCTTGTAGTTGATCAAATAAGTCGTCGATTCTCGGTAGTGGGTAGCGGTTCTTGATGGTAAGTTTGTTCAACTCTCGGTAGTCGATACACAACCTGAATGTACCATCTTTCTTCTTGACAAACAAAACAAGAGCTCCCCACGGTGATGTGCTTGGTCGAATGAAACCACGCTCTAAAAGTTCTTATAATTGGCTTTGCAGTTCTTTCATCTCACTGGGTGCGAGTCTGTAAGGAGCACGAGCTATTGGTGCAGCTCATGGTACAAGATCTATTTGAAATTCAACGGATCGATGTGGGGGTAATCCCGGTAATTCTTTCGGAAATACATCGGGAAATTCTTTTGCGACGGGAACATCATTGATGCTCTTTTCTTCAGTTTGTACTTTCTCGACGTGTGCTAGAACAGCATAGCAACCTTTTCTTATTAGTTTTTGTGCCTTCAAAATACTAATAAGATATAGCTTCGTGTTGCCCTTTTCTCTGTACACCATTAAGGGTTTTCCTTTTTCTCGTATAATGTGAATTACATTTTTGTAACAAACGATCTCTGCTTTCACTTCTTTCAACCAGTCCATACCGATTATCACATCAAAACTCCCTAACTCTACTGGTATCAAGTCAATCTTAAATGTTTCGCTAACCAGTTTAATTTCTCGATTCCGACATATATTATCTGCTGAAATTAATTTACTATTTACTAATTCGAGTAAAAATTTACTATCCAAAGGCGTCAATGAACAACTTAATTTAGCACAAAAATCTCTACTCATATAGCTTCTATCCGCACCCGAATCAAATAAAACGTAAGCAGATTTATTGTCAATAAGAAACGTACCCGTAACAAGCTCCGGGTCTTCCTGTGCCTCTGCCGCATTAATATTGAAAACTCTTCCACGGCCTTGTCCATTCATGTTCTCCTGGTTCGGGAAATTTCTAATAATGTGGCCCGGTTTTCCACATTTATAACAAACTACATTGGCATAACTTGCTCCGACACTACTTGCTCCACCATTACTCGTTCCGACACCATTTGTTCCTTTCGTTCTGTTAACCTCTGGTCCGTAGACCTCACACTTCACCGCGCTATGACCATTTCTTTTACACTTGTTACAAAATTTGGTGCAGAACCTCGAGTGATACTTTTCACACCTTTGGCATAGCTGCTTCTGATTGTTGTTGTTGTTGTTGTTGTTACGGTTATTATTGTTGTTGGGATGATTGTTGTAGTTGCTGTTGTTTTTATTGTTGTTGTTGTTGTTGTTGTTGTTGGGCCGTTTGTTGTAGTTGCGATTGATGTTGCGATTGTTGGGATAGTTGTTACGATTATTGTTGTAATTGCTGTTGTTGTTGTATTGGTGATTCTTATCACCGTTTTCCTCCCACTTTCTTTTGACTTGCTTCACATTGGCCTCTTCAGCAGTCTGTTCTTTAATTCTTTCTTCAATCTGGTTCACTAGTTTGTGAGCCATTCTACATGCCTGTTGTATGGAGGCGGGCTCGTGTGAACTTATATCTTCTTGGATTCTTTCCGGTAATCCTTTCACAAATGCGTCGATCTTCTCTTCCTCATCTTCGAACGCTCCCGGACACAATAGGCACAATTCTGTGAATCGTCTCTGGTACGTGGTAATATCAAATCCTTGGGTTCGTAACCCTCTAAGTTCTGTCTTGAGCTTATTGACCTCGGTTCTGGGACGGTACTTCTCATTCATCAAGTGCTTGAATGCTGACCACGGTAGTGCGTAAGCATCATCTTGTCCCACTTGCTCTAGATAGGTAATCCACCATGTTAATGCAGAACCTGTAAAGGTATGCGTAGCGTATTTCACTTTGTCCTCTTCAGTACACTTACTTATGGCAAACACCGATTCGACCTTCTCGGTCTACCGTTTCAATCCGATCGGTCCTTCGGTTCCATCAAATTCCAAAGGTTTGCAGGCAGTGAATTCTTTGTAGGTGCATCCTACACGATTTCCTGTACTGCTAGATCCAAGGTTATTGTTGGTATGTAGCGCAGCCTGTACTGCGGCTATATTTGAAGCAAGAAAGGCACGAAATTCCTCTTCGCTCATATTCAAGGTTTGTCGAGTAGTCGGTGCCATTTCCTTCAAATAGTCAAATGAAACAAGTTAATCATACAGAATATTAAGAGTAGTCAATAGTATCTCGTAGCATAATATGAACTCATTTATAAAAGCTTTTTCTTCATATTAGCGTTTTATAAGTTTAAATTCGGGTAGTACCTACCCGTTAAGTTCATACTTAGTAGCTAATATACAATTCAACTACTACAATTCTATATGAAAAACTGATTATAATAATATTTCGCGTTCAAACTTTTACACAATATTTTACAAAATTACAATACCGCTTATTTTACATATAGCATGAAATATAGCACACAATAACTTTGATACAAGATAGTTGTGATGATAATTCTAGCTAGTACACATGTCGTTCAGTAAAGGCAATAAAGACACGTAATTCATACGTCCAGAAACAAGTCATGCATTCTGGTTTTACTAGGACTACTTCTCATCCTTGGTCTTGTGGAACATAACCGTTATGGCCGTTGATAAGACAGCGTGTTGTAACGTCGTCAAACGGACGAGTGTTACGTAATATCTAACAGTCCCTTAACAATCTAAAAACCTCATTTCTTACCCCAATTACCGACTCCGTCACTTGTGGGAATGTTTTGTTTAATAGTTGTAGCCCGATGTTCTTGTTCTCACTTTGGTGAGAAGCGAACATTACTAAGCTGTAAGCATAACATGCTTCTTTATGTTGCATGTTAGCCGCTTTTTCTAAATCACGAAGTCCTATATTCGGATATATTGAGTCAAAATAATTTCTTAACCCGTTGCGTAAAATAGCATTTGGGTTCCCCGCAATATATGCGTCAAAGTAAACACATCGTAACTTATGGATTTCCCAATGTGATATCCCCCATCTTTCGAACGAAAGCCTTTTATAAACTAAGGAATTCTTGGAACGTTCTTCGAATGTCTTACAAACTGATCTCGCCTTAAATAGTTGTGCCGAGGAATTCTGACCGACTCTAGACAAGATTTCATCAATCATGTCTCCGGGTAGGTCTCTTAAAATATTGGGTTGTCTATCCATTTTGTGTTTTTATACTGTAAAATAGACAAGAGTTAGATTCATAATAAAAAAAAATACTTATTAATACAAGCAATTTTTACATATATCATAAAGCATAAGCACACTATATTACATATATTACACCACACGAATACAACTATCTTATTCCGACTCGCTTGTTTCTTCTTCTTCAGTTTTGGTTCGTTTTGACAAGTTTATAGGGATATATGATGTTCCCCTAATACGAGCCGTCGTTGTCCACATTGGTTTAGAAAAACCTGGTAGTTTAGAGGTTCCCGGGTTATTGTCACAACTTAAGAAATACGGGTGTTGACGATACATATAAAGTTCATCGGGTTTGGAATCAAATTTCTCTATTTTTATGCCCTTTCCCTTATTGTTCTCTTTTGCCTTATTAAATTGTGTTGGGGTAATTTCTATAACATCATCGGATTACTTGTCGGGATCCGATTCATCGGAGAATTGGTAATCCTCCCAATACTTTGCTTCCTTGGCGGAAACACCATTGACCATAATTAACTTTGGTCGGTTGGTTGACGATTTTCTTCTACTTAACCGTTTTATTATTTCTCCCACTAGTTCTATTTCTTCTTCCGGTTCCGATTCTTCTTCCGGTTCTGATTCTTCTTCCGGTTCTGACTCTTCTTCCGGTTCCTCTTCGGGAACTTGTGAATCAGTCCACGAATTATTCCAATTTACATTTGACTCTTCATTATTATTAGGTGAGTCAATGGGACTTGTTCTAGAGGTAGACATCTATCACATAATATCAAACACGTTAAGAGATTAATATATCACATAATATTTACATGTTAATAATATATAGTTTCCAACAAAAATGTTAAGCAATCATTTTTAAAAAAAACACGGTCGAAGTCCAGACTCACTAATGCATCCTAACAAACTCGATAAGACACACTAATGCAAATTTTTCTGGTTCTCTAAGACCAACGCTCGGATACCAACTGAAATGTCCCGTTCTTATTGATTAAAAACGTTCCATATTAATTGATTTCGTTGCGAGGTTTTGACCTCTATATGAGACGTTTTTCAAAGACTGCATTCATTTTAAAACAAACCATAACCTTTATTTCATCAATAAAATTGCGATAAAATAAACTTGCGATAATTAAAAAGTACGATAATTAAAAGTGCAATTAAATACAATAACAATAAATAAAAGTACGATAATTAGAAGTGCAATTAAATATAAAATAAAGGAAATTAAATATGAAATAAAAGAGTTATGCTTATTTAAACTTCCGTAATCATGATGTTTGACGTGTTGATTTTAGTTTTATGCCCATGGGTTAATTATCCTTTATCCTGGATTATTCAATATGTCCGTCTGTTTTTTTGTCCATAACAGTCCATCAGTCATAAATATAAAATGCGAGTATCCTAGTCAAATTATCCTTATACCCGAAGTCAAATATTCCAACTAATTGGGGACTTAAACTGTAACAAGGTTTTATTACTTTGTTTAATAATTACACCAGGATATCAACTGTGTGTAACCCAAGGTTTTACTACTTTGTTATCAATTATGCCAAGTGTCCTTGTACATAATTTCACCCCTGTTTTAATAATTCTAGTGACTATTAATCAATTCCCGTGTCCAGTTAAATGAACGATTATTCGTACATATAAATACCCCGCCCATCGTGTCCGATCGAGTGTATATGGTTATTTATAGGGACGTCCAATTGTAAATCTTTATATTAAAATTAACAAACTATCATTTAGTTAAACAAATATAAAGCCCATTAATAGCCCATAGTCTAATTTCCACAAGTGTCGTTCTTTTGTCCAAACCCTAATTATGGTACAAAGCCCAATTACCCAATTTTAGTAATTAGCCCAACATCATGATTACTTCATTTTAAATAAGCATAATAATAACTTAGCTACGAGACATTAAATTAAAAAGGTTGAACATAACTTACAATGATTAAAAATAGCGTAGCGTTACACGGACAGAATTTCGACTTACACCCTTACAACATTCGCTAACATACCCTTATTATTAGGATTTAAAATTAAAATTAAAATTAAAATATAAATATAAATATTTATGTATACATATATAGAGAGAGATTGATTTTATAGATATTTTTTTACGATCAGAATGCGCGAGCTTTATAGGCAGTTTCAGAATTTGGGGCTCCGCGACTCGCGACATTTTTCCCCTTCAAACTCCGCGAGTCGCGGAGTTTGATTTTATAGCTCACTCCATTTTGGATCCTTTCTTGCCGACGGTTTTTAAATATAATATAATATATATATTAATTTTAAGAATTAATTATATATTATATTATATTCATGTGCATAGTTGACTTGTAATTTTTAGTCCGTTGCGTCGAGTGTTGAGAGTTGACTCTGGTCCCGGTTCCGGATTTTCGAACGTCCTTGCGTACAATTTAATATCTTGTACTTTGCGTTTTGTAACTTGTACTCTTGTAATTCTGAGACGTTTCTTATCAATAATTGGAACCTCTTTGATTGTATTTTGTACTTTTGAGCTTTTTGGTCGTTTGCGTCTTCAATTCGTCGAATCTGTCTTTTGTCTTCACCTTTTATTATTTAAACGAATATCACTTGTAAATAGAACAATTGCAACTAAAAGCTTGTCTTTCTTGAGGAATAATGCTATGAAATATATGTTTGTTTTTAGCATTATAATATTCCCACATTTGAGCGTTGCTTGTCCTCAAGCAATATAGTCTTGAAATACTAGAATCACTTCTTTATTCTTCACACTTTGTACATCAGTGATTTCTATATGGCGGTATAAACAATGGTAGTAACATTATGGTTTACAGTCCCACATGACTATAAAAAATTAGATCCTTAAGGAAATTGGATCTTTATGAAAACATTTAATCTTTTGAAAATTAAATCTAGCTTTTACCCTAGATAAGTTTTTCGGAATAACCCTTCACCGGTGTTTGCAAATTCTTTTTGTGGGTTTGGTGGGTTTCATATTTGAAATTTTTAGCTCAAAACTTGTGGTTTTGTGTCACCCAACTGCTAACCTTGTATTAGGAAAGCAACACGTCCATTATACTTGCTCCGAATATTACCTTTCGATAAACTACCATCCGGTTGTAAAGGAAATCGTTGAACAAGCAACTGTTAAGGCAATGTCCCCTGACATGCTTTTAATTATGGTCTATAACGTGTCGGATGCAATTACTATCCTTTGTAGGAGCAATAGTAAAGCTCACCCTTATAATTTTCCGGTCTGGCACAAGGTCTTGTCTTTGACCATGCTATGCAACCACCGTTCTTACGGTTGACACCCGATTTGGTTCAGGTGACCTAATGAATTCCAGGTAAATTCCTAGGATTTTACGTTCAAAGGTAATGAACGCATTGAAAATAGGTTTTCAGAAAACAAATCGGTTTGTAATTTGATCAAAATATTTTCTCGTTCAAGCTCGAGTTTAGATATCATTGAATTTTATGAGTTTGTAATTCTCAATCTTTAAGGTCAATCTCAAGGATTGAGTAATATCAGGCTTAAAAGCTGATTTTTAATCTTTAAGGAGATTATCCTTTTTGAGGGGTCTGATTCATTAGTCTTATCAAGCTAATTTGCACGGCGCCCTCCCCATTTTACGAGACAGATCCTCTCATGGTTAGGATAAGTCTGACCACTTGACGACCCTGTTTGATGCTGAGGTCCATGGATTTCCTGTTGATTTTAGTGATGACTTTTCTAGATTTTTCGTCAACCTACAGCTGGTCTGGACGACAAATTCATGACCTAAATCAAGAAGCGCGTTTCTTTTTCGGAAGACTTTACTTCCTTTTAATGATGGAATTGATTCATCGTGTAGATCCATCTTTCTTACAGTAAATCGGGTAAAACTTTTTAGTTTAGTCCAAAGCAAAAGTATTTTTAGTTATTTTGTTACAGAAATATGTGACATATGTTTAAAATAACTTGGTAAATTTTCCCACACTTGGCTTTTATTTTCCTTTTTATTGTCCTCTTTTCCATTTTAAATGAATTCTAACATTTTGGTTTGTTTCTCAATTTATGTCCTTTCCAAGGTAACAATAATTTCGGTGTTAACACCTAGTTTTATCGTTCATAAATATGTATAAACATGATTTTGAGTTCATTTAATTGAAAATTTTGAAAAATTTTACTAGAATTGGGTAGTCAGTATATAAGACTAGGGATGTTCTTTATTATCAGAGAGCACTAGATTCTAATACAACTACTGCGTTACTAGTGTTTTTAATGGTAACCAAGTGTATAAAGTAAAAATTTTAAAATCCGAAAGAATTTAACCCCTTCCCATACTTAAGATCTTGCAATGCCCTCATTTGCAAGAAATCAGTAACAATTTAAATTATTGAGGGTGATTAGCGTAGAAAAATGAATAAATTTTACCAAAGTTTTCAAACATATTGGATTTTTTTTTATCTTTAACTTATAAAACAAATAATTAATTAATTTTAAAATTTTGTTTCTTTTGTTATTTAGAACGAGGTCGTTTCGGATCGATGTCCTAGTCCGTCCCTCGACAAAATTTTAAAATTTGTCTTTTTGTAGCGATTGTTTTAAAAGCTAAGATTTTGGGTTTTTTTTTTTTTTTAATGTTTTTGGCATACTTTAATTCAATAAGATTAAAAATAATGATAATAAAAGTTCTCGTCCCTCCCTCGGGTAAAGCAATTTCGGTTCAAAGACCTAGTCTTCAACTCACGACGAATTTTAAAAATCATATTTTTAACTTAGCGAAATAAAGTAAATTTTTGTTTTTAAATTCACACCAAACTTAAATTTAAAATGCATAAAAAAAAATAAAAAAAAATTCTCACCAAACTTAATTAAAAATTCATATTATAAATTCACACCAAACTTAAATTATATTTTTGTTTTTATACATACAAAATTATATTAAAAATATTAATTTTCTAAATATTTACAATTTTAAATATATTGATTTAAAAAGTTTACAATATCAATTTAAGATTTATATATTAATTTTAAAAACATGGTAAAAATAAAATTAAAAATCTTTTTGCCTTTTATCCCACTTTAATCAATCAAATATTATCAAAAATATACGCCCCTCTTTTCGGTAAAGTAATTTCGGTTCCATGACCTAATTTAACTCATGACGAATTTTTGAAATATTTTGTGTTGATTGATTAAAGATATTTATACCATAAGAATAAACGTTAAAATTCGCAGTGATGTAATAAATTTTTGAATGATATCAATAATTTTGGTCGCAAGACCTAATTTTATTGAATACCAACTTAATACTTTATAGCGAACAAATTAGCGTTTATTATCAAAAGGTTAAAAATAAAAATAAAAATAAAAACTGTACAGACTTACCTGTGAGATATTATTCTTAGTGATATGCTCTAGCCCACTCATAAGATAGTCGGACTAATTGATTTTCCATGGCTACATAGGCGTAACCTCGAGCATTTAACGTTTTTTCTTCTAAACATATGAACGGTCCATCTCTGCATAAAGTAACAAATTAGGTGTTTGAATAGGTTTGATTATTTAAACATTTACCTTCGTGTGACCATTTTCCGCATTTGTGACATTTTTCAAGGTGTCGTGCTCTCCTTTTCGCTGCGGATTTTGATTTTCCTTTACCAAATTGTAACTTATTATCTTCGCATCTGGATTCTTTTCTTACTCCGTCCAATTTACCTCTGATTAATGATACTATTTCACTTGGAAGTGTGTCATTATTACGTTTAGTGATCAAAGCGTGTAGCATTAGACCATGGTTTAATTCACAGGAAGTCTTCATTTCGTAAAAACCTAAAAAAAAATAAAAATTCAGAATGGGGGGAGAAGACTAGTTCTTTAGGGTCTGCTAGGGAAAGACCATTCGGGTTCCATTTTCGAGAACTACACGAAAACAGAAAATCTAACTCTAACAGAAATACATAATATCCTTTAAAGACTTGATTCTCCCCACACTTAGCTAGCTGTGGTATCGAAATTGTGATTAACTTCGTTGTTAACTTCCATCGGACTATCTATGTAGTGTTTAACTCTATGACCATTAACTTTAAATTCAATCCCATATGAATTTGTTAATTCTACTGTTCCGCATGGGAAAACTCTTTTGACTATGAATGGTCCAGACCATCTTGATTTCAATTTTCCAGGAAATAGCGTGAATCGTGAATTGAAAAGAAGAACTCTGTCTCCTTCTTTAAATTCTTTTGAACTTCTGATTCTTTTATCATGCCATTTCTTCGTTCTTTCCTTATAGATTAACGAATTTTCGTATGCTTCATGTCTTAATTCTTCTAATTCGTTTAATTGACTTAACCGTAGACGTCCAGCTTCATGTAAATCAAGATTACATGTCTTCAAAGCCCAAAATGCTTTGTGTTCAATTTCTACTGGAAGATGACATGCTTTTCCGTAAACGAGTCTAAAAGGTGTGGTTCCAATTGGAGTTTTGTAGGCTGTTCTAAAAGCCCAGAGTGCATCCTCCAATTTAATGGACCATTCCTTCGGATTTGATCCTACGGTTTTCTCTAGAATACGTTTTAAAGCTCGGTTGGTATTTTCAACTTGTCCACTTGTTTGTGGATGATAAGCAGTGGAGATTTTATGAGTTACTCCATATCTTTTAAGAACTTTCTCAAGTTGATTATTACAGAAATGAGTTCCCCGATCACTTATTAAAGCTTTCGGTATTCCAAACCTTTCAAAAAGATGTTTTAAAAAGTTGACTACAACTCGTGCATCGTTAGTTGGGAGAGCTTGTGCTTCCGCCCATTTAGATACATAATCAATGGCTACGAGAATGTAGAGATTATTATGAGATTTTAGAAATGGACCCATAAAGTCAATACCCCAAATGTCAAATACTTCACATACTTGAATGACATTTTGTGGCATTTCATCACGTTGACTTATTTTTCCGGCCCTTTGACAAGCATCACAGGATTTGCAAAGAAGGTGTGCGTCTTTGTAAATTGTAGGCCAATAGAATCCAGCATCATAAACTTTTCTTGCTGTTAGTTGAGGCCCATAATGCCCTCCTGTTGGTCCTGTGTGACAATGGTTTAAGATTTTACTAGCTTCATCTCCGAATACACATCGACGTATTATTTCATCGGGACAACTTATAAACAAATGTGGATCTTCCCAGAAATAGTGTTTTATATCACTAAAGAATTTCTTTCATTTTTGGTACGATAATCCTTTTTCAAGAAATCCACATACTAAGTAGTTTGCATAGTCTGCAAACCATGGAATTTCATTATAATCTATCTTCAATAGATATTCATCAGGAAAGTTGTCTTGTATGGCCGATTCATTTAGAACTTCTAATTCAGGATTTTCAAGACGAGAAAGATGATCAGCGGCGAGATTTTCTACTCCTGTTTTTATCTCGGATTTCAATATCGAATTCTTGTAAGAGTAAGATCCAACGGATTAATCTTGGTCTGGCATCTTGTTTCGAAAATAGGTATCTAAGAGCAGAATGGTCGGTATAGACCACCGTTTTTGCTAGAACGAGATATGAAAGAAATTTGTCAAAAGCAAAGACAACAGCAAGGAGTTCTTTTTCAGTAGTTGTGTAATTCGTTTGTGCTCCTTGTAATGTCTTACTAGCATAATATATAGGTTGAAATCGTTTTTCAATCCTTTGTCCTAAAACGGCTCCCATTGCAAAATCACTTGCATCGCACATTAGTTCAAACGGTAGATTCCAATTTGGTGTTATCATGATCGGTGCATTAGTGAGTTTCTCTTTAAGAATATTAAAAGATTTGATACATTCATCTGAAAAGATGAATGGGGCATCCTTTTCTAGGAGTTTATTCATAGGAGTGGCAATTTTAGAAAAATCTTTTATGAAACGTCGGTAAAAACCGGCATGCCCTAGAAAACTCCTAACTCCTCTACCATTGGTGGGATGTGGAAGTTTAGCAATTACATCTACTTTAGCTCTATCCACTTCAATTCCTTCCTTTGAAATTTTATGACCAAGAACGATGCCTTCTTTAACCATGAAATGGCATTTCTCCCAATTAAGTACTAGATTTGATTGTTCGTATCTAATAAGCATTCGTTCAAGATTAGCTAGACATGTTTCAAATGTATCACCGAAGACTGAAAAGTCATCCATGTAAACTTCCATGCATTCTTCTATCATGTCGTGAAAAATCGCCATCATGCACCTTTGAAAGGTTGCAGGGGCGTTGCAAACTCCAAATGGCATGCGTTTGTAAGCAAAAGTACCATAAGGGCACGTGAATGTAGTTTTCTCTTGGTCTTCGGGTGCTATTGGAATTTGAAAATATCCGAAAAAACCATCTAGAAAATAATAGTAACTGTTTCCGGCTAATCTTTCCAACATTTGATCAATGAAAGGTAAGGGAAAGTGATCTTTTCTGGTGGCGTCATTTAATTTTCTATAATCAATACACACACGCCATCCTGTTACAGTCCTAGTAGGAATAAGCTCATTTTTCTCATTTGTAATAACAGTCATGCCACCCTTCTTAGGCACGCATTGAACTGGGCTTACCCATGGACTATCAGAAATTGGATAAATTAAACCTGCATCAAGCAGTTTAATAATTTCTTTCTTAACTACATCTTGCATATTAGGATTTAGTCTTCGTTGACGTTGCACATACGTTTTATGACCTTCTTCCATAAGGATTTTATGTGTGCAATACGAAGGACTTATTCCTTTAATATCATGAATCTTCCATGCAATGGCTGGTTTATGAGCTTTTAGCACAGAAATGAGTTGTGATTTCTCATTTTCAGTAAGAGGAGACGATATTATTACAGGTAATTCAGATTCACCATGTGAATAAGCGTATTCCAAATGGTTTGGAAGTGGCTTTAACTCTAATGTCGGAGGTTCTTCTTTCGATGATTTATATCGATATCTATCTTCTTCTTTTAGCATTTGAATTTCTTCTGTTGTTGGTTCATATCCATTAGCTATTAGTGTAGCTAACATTTCAGTTTCATCAATTGGTTCAGTTCCTTCTCCTAAAGAACATTCTCCTGTTCCTTGTAATTCTGGAAATTCTTCTAACAATTCTGCATGTGAATCTATAGTTTGAATATAATAACATGTAACATCTGCAGATTACAGTTGTTGCATTGCTCTATCAAGTGAAAAGGTAACACTCTCGTCCTCTATACTTAGGGTCAGTTTCTTACCAAACACGTCTATCATTGCTTTAGCCGTGTTTAAGAATGGTCTTCCTAATATGAGAGGAACTTGAGAATCTTCTTCCATGTCCAGAACAACAAAATCTACTGGAAATACTAAAGTACCAACTTTAACTAGCATGTTCTCCATTATCCCTCTAGGATATTTTATTGATCGATCGGCTAGTTGTATGCTTATTCTTGTTGGTTTCAATTCTCCAAGGTCTAGTTTAGCGTATAGTGAATACGGCATTAAATTTATACTAGCACCTAAGTCTGCCAATGCTTCTATTGAACTAAGACTACCCAGAAAACATGGAATTGTGAAACTTCCTGGATCTGATAATTTTTCTGGTATCTTATTCAACAGCACTGCTGAACAATTAGCATTCATAGTAATAGCCGAGATTTCTTCCATTTTCTTTCTATTCGAGATTAGATCTTTCAGAAATTTAGCATATCTAGGCATTCCTGAAATCACATCAATGAAAGGAAGATTTACATTTATCTGTTTAAACATATCCAAGAATTTGGATTGCTCGGCTTCAAGTTTCTCTTTTTTCATTTTACTCGGGTAAGGAAGTGGTGGTTGGTGTAGTGACCCGAACTTTTCCATGTTTATATATATTAATTGAGATTGATATTTACATGATTAAATGTTTCCAACATGTTAAGCAATCAAACTTGTTAAGACTTGATTAATTGAAATATGTTTCATATAGACAATTGACCACCCAAGTTGACCGGTGATTCACGAACGTTAAAACTTGTAAAAACTATATGATGACATATATATGGATATATATATATAGTTAACATGATACTATGATAAGTAAACATATCATTAAGTATATTAACAATGAACTACATATGTAAAAACAAGACTACTAACTTAATGATTTTTAAACGAGACATATATGTAACGATTATCGTTGTAAAGACATTTAATGTATATATATCATATTAAGAGATATTCATACATGATAATATTATGATAATATAATGATTTAAAATCTCATTTGATATTATAAACATTGGGTTAACAACATTTAACAAGATCGTTAACCTAAAGGTTTCAAAACAACACTTACATGTAACGACTAACGATGACTTAACGACTCAGTTAAAATGTATATACATGTAGTGTTTTAATATGTATTTATACACTTTTGAAAGACTTCAATACACTTATCAAAATACTTCTACTTAACAAAAATGCTTACAATTACATCCTCGTTCAGTTTCATCAACAATTCTACTCGTATGCACCCGTATTCGTACTCGTACAATACACAGCTTTTAGATGTATGTACTATTGGTATACACACTCCAATGATCAGCTCTTAGCAGCCCATGTGAGTCACCTAACACATGTGGGAACCATCATTTGGCAACTAGCATGAAATATCTCATAAAATTACAAAAATATGAGTAATCATTCATGACTTATTTACATGAAAACAAAATTACATATCCTTTATATCTAATCCATACACCAACGACCAAAAACACCTACAAACACTTTCATTCTTCAATTTTCTTCATCTAATTGATCTCTCTCAAGTTCTATCTTCAAGTTCTAAGTGTTCTTCATAAATTCCAAAAGTTCTAGTTTCATAAAATCAAGAATACTTTCAAGTTTGCTAGCTCACTTCCAATCTTGTAAGGTGATCATCCAACCTCAAGAAATCTTTGTTTCTTACAGTAGGTTATCATTCTAATACAAGGTAATAATCATATTCAAACTTTGGTTCAATTTCTATAACTATAACAATCTTATTTCAAGTGATGATCTTACTTGAACTTGTTTTCGTGTCATGATTCTGCTTCAAGAACTTCGAGCCATCCAAGGATCCATTGAAGCTAGATCCATTTTTCTCTTTTCCAGTAGGTTTACCCAAGGAACTTAAGGTAGTAATGATGTTCATAACATCATTCGATTCATACATATAAAGCTATCTTATTCGAAGGTTTAAACTTGTAATCACTAGAACATAGTTTAGTTAATTCTAAACTTGTTCGCAAACAAAAGTTAATCCTTCTAACTTGAATTTTAAAATCAACTAAACACATGTTCTATATCTATATGATATGCTAACTTAATGATTTAAAACCTGGAAACACGAAAAACACCGTAAAACCGGATTTACGCCGTCGTAGTAACACCGCGGGCTGTTTTGGGTTAGTTAATTAAAAACTATGATAAACTTTGATTTAAAAGTTGTTATTCTGAGAAAATGATTTTTATTATGAACATGAAACTATATCCAAAAATTATGGTTAAACTCAAAGTGGAAGTATGTTTTCTAAAATGGTCATCTAGACGTCGTTCTTTCGACTGAAATGACTACCTTTACAAAAACAACTTGTAACTTATTTTTCCGACTATAAACCTATACTTTTCTGTTTAGATTCATAAAATAGAGTTCAATATGAAACCATAGCAATTTGATTCACTCAAAACGGATTTAAAATGAAGAAGTTATGGGTAAAACAAGATTGGATAATTTTTCTCATTTTAGCTACGTGAAAATTGGTAACAAATCTATTCCAACCATAACTTAATCAACTTGTATTGTATATTATGTAATCTTGAGATACCATAGACACGTATACAATGTTTCGACCTATCATGTCGACACATCTATATATATTTCGGAACAACCATAGACACTCTATATGTGAATGTTGGAGTTAGCTATACAGGGTTGAGGTTGATTCCAAAATATATATAGTTTGAGTTGTGATCAATACTGAGATACGTATACACTGGGTCGTGGATTGATTCAAGATAATATTTATCGATTTATTTCTGTACATCTAACTGTGGACAACTAGTTGTAGGTTACTAACGAGGACAGCTGACTTAATAAACTTAAAACATCAAAATATATTAAAAGTGTTGTAAATATATTTTTGAACATACTTTGATATATATGTATATATTGTTATAGGTTCGTGAATCAACCAGTGGCCAAGTCTTACTTCCCGACGAAGTAAAAATCTGTGAAAGTGAGTTATAGTCCCACTTTTAAAATCTAATATTTTTGGGATGAGAATACATGCAGGTTTTATAAATGATTTACAAAATAGACACAAGTACGTGAAACTACATTCTATGGTTGAATTATCGAAATCGAATATGCCCCTTTTTATTAAGTCTGGTAATCTAAGAATTAGGGAACAGACACCCTAATTGACGCGAATCCTAAAGATAGATCTATTGGGCCTAACAAACCCCATCCAAAGTACCGGATGCTTTAGTACTTCGAAATTTATATCATATCCGAAGGGTGTCCCGGAATGATGGGGATATTGTAACGACCCGGAAATTTCCGACCAAATTTAAACCTTAAACTCTATATGTTTCCGACACGATAAGCAAAAACCTTAAAATTGAGTCTAGAAAGTCTGAAATCTATATCTGAATAATTAGTTACCCTCTTGACCAAGTCTAGCGATTCACGAACATTATGTGTATATACGATATATGTTTAGTAACTGATAACGATAACAAAGTATTAGATATCATTGCTTTATCATAATTTTATTTCATAATAATATTATTTTGATATCATTATCACTAAAAATTATTATTGTTATTAATATTATCACTTTTATTATTATTATCAATAATATTATTATCATGTTAAGTATTATTTAATATTATTGTAATTGCAATTATAAATTAATATGATATAGGTACAGATATATTTATATGCGAATCTATTTATATCACAATCAATCAATTTTTTTTTTTTTATCTTCCTGTACTTCTATTTGGCCCGTGAGTAAATTATCGATACATGCTGGCTATAAAACAATCTTCATACAACCCTCATGCTTAATCATCACCACCGCCACCTACTCCATAGTTCATCACCGGTAACCATTCGCCACCACAAGCAACCATCTTCATCCACCATGTACCACCACAACTCTCTCTTTTGTCCTCTCACTTCCTCTCTATTTGTTTTGCTTCGTTAAAACTATTAAAAACACCAATGGGAATGTTTTTAGTTAAAACCCAGTAAACCCACTTGTTGTTTTCGGTTCAAGGATCAGCAACGAAACCACTTTATCACCACTTATAACATCAACCATTGAGCCACCTCTATAAACCATAACCGCCACCTTTCATTCACCTCACTTCACCATCACCGGGAACCATGAACAACCACCATGCTCAATCACCATCTCCGTTGAACCACTCTAATCTTGATCATTAATACCGTGAGATTCCACTGATCACCCTGCACAACCGCCACCACTCCGGCAAACCCAAATCACCATCAAGAAACACCACCCCATCATCGGGCCATCATTCTCCTCACTTCATCATATTTTTTTTTAAAAACTCGATCGTCACCCTCTATACATAATGATCACCTACAACCACCACTAAACCGTCGCCAAATACCCTCACTTCCTCCATTATACTGCAGTTACACTTTATTCTGTTAAACTTTAAAACTACTCGAACAGCCTTTCAAACAGACCCCAAACACCATCCTAATTGCTGCAAGACTGAAGTACTATTTCTGTTAACGGGTTTCCTTCTTTCCTGGTTCATATCGGAACTTCAACAAAATACCACTATGCTCATCGTGTTATTCTACAGCCATATCGTTGGTTATTGTCGCTGCTACCTTGCTGCTACATCTGTTTCTGTTTGTCGAGACACAACTCAACACCCCAAACCACCACTATCCACCATCTCAACTGCCATCACCAACATTGCGTTATTTAATTTTATTTTCTCTGTTTTCGAAACTCCACTCAACCATACACCACCACCCAAAACCGTTATCTTGTTGCTGCTATTCAAGGTCGAACTGCTACAGCTGATTAATGATGGAAGGAGATAATGATCATGAAAACTAATAAACGTGAGCTGTCTTCTATTTTATATTTTAAATAGAGAACCGAAAGTTCTTGTTGGATTACAGCTATTCGACTTTCCTGTGGAGATTGGGGACGAGTACATGCTTAGACAGTGACGGCTCCTAATCTCTGTATCGAATCCTAAGTTAAAAAAAAAGTGGACTTGTTTCAATATTACGATGGACTATGTTTATGATCATGGGTCGATATGTTAGATTAGGTGTGGGCTGATTATATTGTTGGGCTGTGTTTGTTTAAATGTTGGGCCAAATGATGAAAATTGAATTAGGAATATGGTAACAGACAGATATACCGTTAAATAACAGTTAAGTACGAGTTTTATCATAAATGAAACATTGGAGGGTGGTTAGTGGTGTTCGGGTATCCATGAGGTCACGGGTTCGAGTCCTGTAGCGGGCATTTATTTTTACAAAGTTAACCTTTAAGGTAGTTATCCTTTTCAAGTTTAATATTCTTATTATTATTATTTTTATTATTATTATTATTATTATTATTATTTTTATTATTATTATTATTATTATTATTATAATTATTACCTTTATTAGTAAAATCAAGAATTATAACTATCATCATATTTTTTTAACAAAGTTAATATTTTTAATGTAAATATGAAATATACATGTTATTAATATAAAAAGAATATAACTAATGAATTTACATTTATACAAAGTTGTTTGAATTTAATTATGTGTGTTAATTTGATTACAACCAATATAGGTTCGTGAATCCGAGGCCAACCTTATACTTGATCAATGATGTTATATGTATTTTTACTACAAAATACAGTATGGTGAGTATATAGTCCCACTTTTAAACTCTAAATATTTCGGGATGAGAATACATGTATTTTATGTTTTACGTTATGGACACAAGTAACTGAAAAATATATTCTACGTTGAGTTGTACCACTGGCATACTTCCCTGTAGCTTGGTAACTGTTATTTACAGCGGTATTGTAAACGCGAATCCTGTTGATAGATCTATCGGGCCTGACAACCCCAACCGGACTGGACGACCAGTATTCAACGGTTGCACAGTACTTCGTTTCGTGACTACACTTGGTACAGTGTAGTAAGATTTCATATTAAAGGGAATATGCGACGTGATTAATTGTTAAGTATGGTTACCAAGTGCTCAACCACTTAGAATATTTTTATTAAAATGTTTACATATGAAATCTTGTGGTCCATAGTTATAACGCTGCTAGCAACAAACCTATATATCTCACCAACTTTATGTTGACGTTTTAAAACATGTTATTCTCAGGTACGAATTAAGTCTTCCGCTGTGCATTTGCTCAATTTAAGGACATTACTTGGAGTCGACCATCGCAATGGGACCAAATGTTGAAGATATCGTCCGGATGGATAAGGACGGGTCTTTACAGGTGGTATCAGAGCGTTGGTCTTAGCGAACCAGGTCTTGCATTAGTGTGTCTGACTAGTAGTTGTTAGAATACATTAATGAGTCTGGACTTTGACCGTGTCTATATGTCAAAAGTTTTGCTTATCATATCTAGTTGGAAACCATCTGCTTATCATCCTTAGAAAATTTTCTGCTTATCATTCTTAAGTCTAGACACGTCTTACTGCATTTAGTGCATCGATAGTGTATAGACAAAATTCATATTTTAGCATATCTGTTACTTTGGACTTTAGTTGACATCTTTTCAAAGATTCTCCGTAATTTACGGGATTTTGGTATTATATATACATATGTAAAGTATGTATAGAAGAGTACCAAATCTAACTTCTATAATCTATTTCATACCAAAAATTCATTTTTCCGATTATACAAGATGGATTTCGCATCTAGTTCAAATTCCTCAGATTATGACAGCTATGCCGATATGGATTTTCATTCAAGCTCCGAAGGCAGCATCACCGGAATGGATCAACCAATCTCCCATCATCTATTCTGGATGAATTGGGGGTGGGTTCGTAATATACTAAGTCACTGGAGACATGAAGAGGGTGATCCCTTCCATCCACCAAATT
This sequence comes from Rutidosis leptorrhynchoides, assembly GCF_046630445.1. Taxonomy (NCBI): domain Eukaryota; kingdom Viridiplantae; phylum Streptophyta; class Magnoliopsida; order Asterales; family Asteraceae; genus Rutidosis; species Rutidosis leptorrhynchoides. Next base: position 603,410,052 of record NC_092333.1, read on the forward strand.
GCCCTCTTGGCGATGAACCAGAAGCACTTACCGGCGAACCTGTTCGAGAAACCATTTTATCTCGTCACGATTATATACTATCCCATATTTCAGATCTTGTTCATTCGCTCACTCCAACCACCAATCATCCCGGTGTACTAGCAGAAGTTAACGAACTTCGCGCTCGCGTGACGGCTTTGGAGAATATGGTGCGAAGGTTACAAACACCAGCAGCAGCACCAGCAGCATAATCCGTACCACCATCATCAACACCGACAGTACCCATATCACCCTCAACCACAACCGCGTCGTAAACCTCAACATCACAATTTGTACCTCGGATATCAACATCACACACCTCAATATCCCTATCTGTACTTCGAGTATGATCTTCGTTTTACATATCATTCTATATCGATTATCTTCGCTTTACTTATCGTTCTATCTCATTTATCTTCGTTCGACATGGTAATTATGTAATCTTTAATGTTTTAGAGATCATGTAATCAAGTATTAACGATAAAAAAAAAAAAAAAAATTTAATATCTTATTGACTCATTAGATCCATGATTACATCTGAAGAAAATATATATACAAGTATATTTTCATAAAGATTGTAATTAAAAATTATTTCGTACAAACTGTTAATGATGAAAATATTTTAACGGGTAGGTAGTACCCGAGGAATATTTAGATCTCACATTAATAAGTTACAGTGTATATTCTTCGAATCTGATTCAACGGTTATTTGCTATCTCACCTACAATCACCGATATACGTATCTGTTCACCCCAGATTTACCATTTCCATTTCAATTTCAAATTTGGATTTTTATCTATTAGAATCCAACAAGTGGCATAAAGAAGAAACATTGGACAAATTAAAAATTGTTAGAAACACACGAATTAACTAATTGAAATCTGTTAAGGATTCCACGCTAACTGTTCCTAGTTAACTGTTCCCAGCTAACTGTTAATTCCGTATTACATTTTATCGCAATTTAGTTTATTGTCATTTAAGTTCTGTTATTTATTTTACGCACTTTAAATAACGGGACACGTATACAAGGTTTCGACCTATCATATCGACCCATCTATATATATATTTCGGAACAACCATAGACACTCTATATGTGAATGTTGGAGTTGGCTATACAGGGTTGAGGTTGATTCCAAAATATATATATACTTTGAGTTGTGATCGACACTGAGACTGGTACACGGGTCACGATACGTATTAGTTAATTCAAATATTATATATTTAATTTATATATGAATATATTGGATCATTGTACAATCGGACTATTAGACTGCTAACTTTGGACAATTAAAATGAATTAAAATATTGATTATAATATATGAAACTAAACTAATCTTCAAGTTTGCCACTTGATTTCATCCTAAACCTCATTTGTATCTTGACGATTACAATCCGCGTACAAACCTATCAGGATTCTTGAAAATACCTCAATCGAGAAGTTGAACCGACCGCACTTCATCTACAGAAGAAAAGATCTATACACATGAAAAACTCTTGAACCCAAAGTCATAGTTTAACACATACCGCGACTAATTCTTTAGCATTTATTAGCAAAAACAACCTTACGATTCCTTTTCAAAGTAGCCAATTTTGTCACAGCTTCAGCAGAACAACTTCGACCTTTCATTCGAAAAAGTCTTATTATAACTTTGATATATACGATTGGTTTTCCTCATCGTTACCGGGAAACCTTTCATACTCCGCCATTTTATCATCAGCATTTAATCATCTAAAAACACAATTCGCCCAAAAACACCTCGGATTGATAATCGACGATCCAGATATGACTGCATTAAATGCAGAGGAAACAGTAAAATTTTAGATGGCCTAAATGGCCAAAAGTTTGATGATAAAGAAGGGAATGTTAGGAACGCTCGATAGAAAATTTAGTGCTGAAAAATGAATTGGGCTAACCGTGAAGGAAACAAAGAACAAATACAAGGAATGAACCTGCCTTCAAATAATGCAAATGATTCAGTGTCTGTTGAAACCGTCAGTATGAACCCTACTCCTTATTCTAAACTTTTTCAGATGATATTATTCATCATCATCTTATCTTAGATATTATAAGATATCTTCATATTCTCCGCTATACATATTCTCCATATTTCTAAAGATATTTTCACAACTATTCCCATCTGCAATCATCTATCTCCCCGTAATATCTGCGTTACAACATAAAAGAAACTGTGTTAGTTTCTAAATTCTGAAATCTTCAAGGTTAAAATATGAATGTTTTGAAGCAGTGTTGGGAACTGATGCGTGAATTAGTATAATATAATGAAACTTGATCAACTTCATTATATTACAGTAAGTCATGTTGCGTTTCTAATGGAATGTGATGATTCACAGTACCATCATCATGTGCCATGTTACACGGCTCTTACAATCTATCCAATCTCTAAACATATCAAGAAAATATACTCTTGATGATTCGGTCTTTTCCAGGATATTCTAGTAATTTGACAAATCAAAAATCGTGCCATTACCAATTCTCTCTTAGGACATTAACTATATTCATCTCGAATTTCATACCTACGAATTCCGGACCATTACAAAAGATGCTTAGTTGAAAAGGAGGAAAAGAAAAAGAATGAAGCTCCGAAATAGAAATTGGAGTATAAATCGCAGTAAATGGAAGAGAGTATTAACTGTGAATGATAATGATTATAGAAAACAAAAGCAAGGACATCGAAGTATAAGGGAAGATATAAAACCCAATAATCACCCAGAAACTACAAACCGTGTATATCAATACGTAATGCGACGTAAAGACACGGGAGAATAAGAAACATTATAATTCCAAGAAAATCATAAAAGTAAATAGATTCTTCTGGCGGCAAATGAAAAAGAAGAATGAAAGATATGAAGGTTAGAAGTATAATAAGAATCATGATTGGATGGAACATATTAAGAATGAGTAGAGGAAGAAAGAATAAAAGGTGTGGAGAATAAGGAAAACGAAGGGGGTGGATTTATAGCAATATATCCGACAGAGAAATCAGGAACAGATTATTGCATTAATTAAAGAAGATTTTGATTTTCTAAATCGCCGAAGAACCAAATCTTATTACGTAAGATTTTCTTTAAATCCCTTAAATCCCGGAAATCAACAGTAACTACGTCATCGGTTGAAACGAATATATTTATTTACACATTTCGCTCTTTTGTGATAACTTCACTTGTACGCTTCACATGATCGAATCGTTTTATCTATATCTCTCAATAATGATAAAACTCCATTATCACCTTATGTTGGTCATGAAAACATTCCTATTGTTATCTATGACAACCTCTACCAAATTTCGGGGACGAAATTTCTTTAACGGGTGGATACTGTAACGACCCGGAAATTTCCGACCAAATTTAAACCTTAAACTCTATATGTTTCCGACACGATAAGCAAAAACCTTAAAATTGAGTCTAGAAAGTCTGAAATCTATATCTGAATAATTAGTTACCCTCTTGACCAAGTCTAGCGATTCACGAACATTATGTGTATATACGATATATGTTTAGTAACTGATAACGATAACAAAGTATTAGATATCATTGCTTTATCATAATTTTATTTCATAATAATATTATTTTGATATCATTATCACTAAAAATTATTATTGTTATTAATATTATCACTTTTATTATTATTATCAATAATATTATTATCATGTTAAGTATTATTTAATATTATTGTAATTGCAATTATAAATTAATATGATATAGGTACAGATATATTTATATGCGAATCTATTTATATCACAATCAATCAATTTTTTTTTTTTTATCTTCCTGTACTTCTATTTGGCCCGTGAGTAAATTATCGATACATGCTGGCTATAAAACAATCTTCATACAACCCTCATGCTTAATCATCACCACCGCCACCTACTCCATAGTTCATCACCGGTAACCATTCGCCACCACAAGCAACCATCTTCATCCACCATGTACCACCACAACTCTCTCTTTTGTCCTCTCACTTCCTCTCTATTTGTTTTGCTTCGTTAAAACTATTAAAAACACCAATGGGAATGTTTTTAGTTAAAACCCAGTAAACCCACTTGTTGTTTTCGGTTCAAGGATCAGCAACGAAACCACTTTATCACCACTTATAACATCAACCATTGAGCCACCTCTATAAACCATAACCGCCACCTTTCATTCACCTCACTTCACCATCACCGGGAACCATGAACAACCACCATGCTCAATCACCATCTCCGTTGAACCACTCTAATCTTGATCATTAATACCGTGAGATTCCACTGATCACCCTGCACAACCGCCACCACTCCGGCAAACCCAAATCACCATCAAGAAACACCACCCCATCATCGGGCCATCATTCTCCTCACTTCATCATATTTTTTTTTAAAAACTCGATCGTCACCCTCTATACATAATGATCACCTACAACCACCACTAAACCGTCGCCAAATACCCTCACTTCCTCCATTATACTGCAGTTACACTTTATTCTGTTAAACTTTAAAACTACTCGAACAGCCTTTCAAACAGACCCCAAACACCATCCTAATTGCTGCAAGACTGAAGTACTATTTCTGTTAACGGGTTTCCTTCTTTCCTGGTTCATATCGGAACTTCAACAAAATACCACTATGCTCATCGTGTTATTCTACAGCCATATCGTTGGTTATTGTCGCTGCTACCTTGCTGCTACATCTGTTTCTGTTTGTCGAGACACAACTCAACACCCCAAACCACCACTATCCACCATCTCAACTGCCATCACCAACATTGCGTTATTTAATTTTATTTTCTCTGTTTTCGAAACTCCACTCAACCATACACCACCACCCAAAACCGTTATCTTGTTGCTGCTATTCAAGGTCGAACTGCTACAGCTGATTAATGATGGAAGGAGATAATGATCATGAAAACTAATAAACGTGAGCTGTCTTCTATTTTATATTTTAAATAGAGAACCGAAAGTTCTTGTTGGATTACAGCTATTCGACTTTCCTGTGGAGATTGGGGACGAGTACATGCTTAGACAGTGACGGCTCCTAATCTCTGTATCGAATCCTAAGTTAAAAAAAAGTGGACTTGTTTCAATATTACGATGGACTATGTTTATGATCATGGGTCGATATGTTAGATTAGGTGTGGGCCGATTATATTGTTGGGCTGTGTTTGTTTAAATGTTGGGCCAAATGATGAAAATTGAATTAGGAATATGGTAACAGACAGATATACCGTTAAATAACAGTTAAGTACGAGTTTTATCATAAATGAAACATTGGAGGGTGGTTAGTGGTGTTCGGGTATCCATGAGGTCACGGGTTCGAGTCCTGTAGCGGGTATTTATTTTTACAAAGTTAACCTTTAAGGTAGTTATCCTTTTCAAGTTTAATATTCTTATTATTATTATTTTTATTATTATTATTATTATTATTATTTTTTTTATTATTATTATTATTATTATTATTATTATAATTATTACCTTTATTAGTAAAATCAAGAATTATAACTATCATCATATTTTTTTAACAAAGTTAATATTTTTAATGTAAATATGAAATATACATGTTATTAATATAAAAAGAATATAACTAATGAATTTACATTTATACAAAGTTGTTTGAATTTAATTATGTGTGTTAATTTGATTACAACCAATATAGGTTCGTGAATCCGAGGCCAACCTTATACTTGATCAATGATGTTATATGTATTTTTACTACAAAATACAGTATGGTGAGTATATAGTCCCACTTTTAAACTCTAAATATTTCGGGATGAGAATACATGTATTTTATGTTTTACGTTATGGACACAAGTAACTGAAAAATATATTCTACGTTGAGTTGTACCACTGGCATACTTCCCTGTAGCTTGGTAACTGTTATTTACAGCGGTATTGTAAACGCGAATCCTGTTGATAGATCTATCGGGCCTGACAACCCCAACCGGACTGGACGACCAGTATTCAACGGTTGCACAGTACTTCGTTTCGTGACTACACTTGGTACAGTGTAGTAAGATTTCATATTAAAGGGAATATGCGACGTGATTAATTGTTAAGTATGGTTACCAAGTGCTCAACCACTTAGAATATTTTTATTAAAATGTTTACATATGAAATCTTGTGGTCCATAGTTATAACGCTGCTAGCAACAAACCTATATATCTCACCAACTTTATGTTGACGTTTTAAAACATGTTATTCTCAGGTACGAATTAAGTCTTCCGCTGTGCATTTGCTCAATTTAAGGACATTACTTGGAGTCGACCATCGCAATGGGACCAAATGTTGAAGATATCGTCCGGATGGATAAGGACGGGTCTTTACAGATATTCTTATATATGCATCTTGTTATTGTCGGTTACCAGGTGTTCACCATATGAATGATTTTTATCTCTATGTATGTGATGTGTATTGAAATATGAAATCTTGTGGTCTATTGTTACGATTTGATATATATAGGTTAAACCTATAACTCACCAACATTTTTTGTTGACGTTTAAAGCATGTTTATTCTCAGGTGAATATTAAGAGCTTCCGCTGTTGCATACTAAAATAAGGACAAGATTTGGAGTCCATGTTTGTATGATATTGTGTAAAAACTGCATTCAAGAAACTGATTTCGATGTAACATATTTGTATTGTAAACCATTATGTAATGGTCGTGTGTAAACAGGATATTTTAGATTATCATTATTTGATAATCTACGTAAAGCTTTTTTAAACCTCTATTTATGAAATAAAGGTTATGGTTTGTTTTAAAAATGAATGCAGTCTTTGAAAAACGTCTCATATAGAGGTCAAAATCTCGCAACGAAATCAATTAATATGGAACGTTTTTAATCAATAAGAACGGGACATTTCAGTTGGTATCCGAGCGTTGGTCTTAGAGAACCAGAAAATTTGCATTAGTGTGTCTTATCGAGTTTGTTAGGATGCATTAGTGAGTCTGGACTTCGACCGTGTTTTCTTTAAAAATGATTGCTTAACATTTTTGTTGGAAACTATATATTTTTAACATATGAATATTATGTGATATATTAATCTCTTAACGTGTTTGATATTATGTGATAGATGTCTACCTCTAGAACAAGTCCCATTGACTCACCTAATAATAATGAAGAGTCAAATGTAAATTGGAATGATTTGTGGACTGATTCACAAGTTCCCGAAGAGGAACCGGAAGAAGAGTCGGAACCGGAAGAAGAATCGGAACCGGAAGAAGAATCGGAACCGGATGAAGAAATAGAACCGGTGGGGGAAATAATAAAACGGTTAAGTAAAAGAAAATCCTCAACCAACCGACCAAAGTTAATTATGGTCAATGGTGTTTCCGCCAAGGAAGCAAAATATTGGGAGGATTACCAATTCTCCGATGAATCGGATTCCGACGAGAATTCCGATGATGTTATAGAAATTACCCCAACTGAATTTAAAAAGGCAAAAGAAAATAATAAGGGAAAGGGCATAAAAATAGAGAAATCTAATTCCAACCCCGATGAACTTTATATGTATCGTCAACCCCCGAAGTCCTTAAGTTGTAACAATGACCCGGGAACCTCTAAACCACCAGGTTTTTCTAAACCAATGTGGACAACGACGGCTCGTATTAGGGGAACATCATATATCCCTAGAAACTTGGCAAAACGAACCAAAACTGAAGAAGAAGAAACGAGCGAGTCGGAATAAGATAGTTGTATTCGTGTGGTGTAATATATGTAATATAGTGTTCTTATGCTTTATGATATATGTAAAAATTGCTTGTATTAATAAGTATTTTTTTTTATGAAACTAACTCTTGTCTATTTTACAGTTTAAAAACACAAAATGGATAGACAACCCAATATTTTAAGAGACCTACCCGGAGACATGATTGATGAAATCTTGTCTAGAGTCGGCCAGAATTCTTCAGCACAACTATTTAAGGCGAGATCAGTTTGTAAGACATTCGAAGAACGTTCCAAGAATGTCTTGGTTTATAAGAGACTTTCGTTTGAAAGATGGGGGATATCACATTGGGAAACCCATAAGTTACGATGTGTTTACTTTGACGCATATATTGCGGGGAACCCAAATGCTATTTTACGCAACGGGTTAAGAAATTATTTTGACTCAATATATCCGAATATTGGACTTCGTGATTTAGAAAAAGCGGCTAACATGCAACATAAAGAAGCATGTTATGCTTACGGATTAGTAATGTTCGCTTCTCACCAAAGTGAGAACAAGAACATCGGGCTACAACTATTAAACAAAACGTTTCCACAAGTGACGGAGTCGGTAATTGGGGTAAGAAATGAGGTTTTTAGATTATTACGGGACTGTTGGACATTACGTAACCCTCGTCCCTTTGATGACGTTACAACACGCTGTCTTATCAACGGCCATAACGGTTATGTTGCACAAGACCAAGGATGGGAAGTAGTCCTAGTAAAACCAGAATGCATGACTTGTTTCTGGACGTATGAATTACGTGTCTTTATTGCCTTTGCCGAACGACTTGTGTACTAGCTAGAATTGTCTTCACAACTATCTTGTATCAAAGTTATTGTGTGCTATATTTCATGCTTTATGTAAAATAAGCGGTATTGTAAGTTTGTAAAATATTGTATAAAAGTTTGAACGCGAAATATTATTACAATCAGTTTTTCATATAGAATTGTAGTAGTTGAATTGTATATTAGCTACTAAGTATGAACTTAACGGGTAGGTATTACCCGAATTTAAACTTATAAAACGCTAATATGAAGAAAAAGCTTTTATAAATGAGTTCATATTATGCTACGAAATACTATTAACTACTCTTAATATTCTGTATGATTAACTTGTTCCATTTAACTATTTTGAAGGAAATGGCACCGACTACTCGACACACCGTGAATATGAATGAAGAGGAATTCCGTATTTTTCTAGCTTCAAACATAGCCGCAGTACAGGCTGCGCTACATACCAACAATAACCTTGGATCTAGCAGTACAGGAAATCGTGTAGGATGCACCTACAAAGAATTCACTGCCTGCAAACCTTTGGAATTTGATGGAACCGAAGGACCGATCGGATTGAAACGGTGGACCGAGAAGGTCGAATCGGTGTTTGCCATAAGTAAGTGTACTGAAGAGGACAAAGTAAAGTACGCTACGCATACCTTCACAGGTTCTGCATTAACATGGTGGAATACCTATCTAGAGCAAGTGGGACAAGACGATGCGTACGCACTACCGTGGTCAGCATTCAAGCACTTGATGAACGAGAAGTACCGTCCCAGAACTGAGGTCAATAAGCTCAAGACAGAACTTAGAGGGTTACGAACCCAAGGATTTGATATTACCACGTACGAAAGACGATTCACAGAATTGTGCCTATTGTGTCCGGGAGCATTCGAAGATGAGGAAGAGAAGATCGACGCGTTTGTGAAAGGATTACCGGAAAGAATCCAAGAAGATATAAGTTCACACGAGCCCGCCTCTATACAACAGGCATGTAGAATGGCTCACAAACTAGTGAACCAGATTGAAGAAAGAATTAAAGAACAGACTGCTGAAGAGGCCAATGTGAAGCAAGTCAAAAGAAAGTGGGAGGAAAACGGTGATAAGAATCACCAATACAACAACAACAGCAATTACAACAATAATCGCAACAATTATCCCAACAATCGCAACATCAATCGCAACTACAACAAACGGCCCAACAACAACAACAACAACAACAACAACAACAACAACTACAACAATCATCCCAACAACAATAATAACCGCAACAACAACAACAATCAGAAGCAGCTATGCCAAAGGTGTGAAAAGAATCACTCGGGGTTCTGCACCAAATTTTGCAACAAGTGTAAAAGAAATGGTCATAGCGCGGCGAAGTGTGAGGTCTACGGACCAGGGGTTAATAGAACGAGAGGAACAAATGGTGTCGGAACGAGTAATGGCGGAGCAAGTAGTGTCGGAGCAAGTTATGCCAATGTAGTTTGTTATAAATGTGGAAAACCGGGCCACATTATTAGAAATTGCCCGAACCAGGAGAACACGAATGGACAAGGCCGTGGAAGAGTTTTCAATATTAATGCGGCAGAGGCACAGGAAGACCCGGAGCTTGTTACGGGTACGTTTCTTATTGACAATAAATCTGCTTACGTTTTATTTGATTCGGGTGCGGATAGAAGCTATATGAGTAGAGATTTTTGTGCTAAATTAAGTTGTCCATTGACGCCTTTGGATAGTAAATTTTTACTCGAATTAGCAAATGGTAAATTAATTTCAGCAGATAATATATGTCGGAATCGAGAAATTAAACTGGTTAGCGAAACATTTAAGATTGACTTGATACCAGTAGAGTTAAGGAGTTTTGATGTGATAATCGGTATGGACTGGTTGAAAGAAGTGAAAGCAGAGATCGTTTGTTACAAAAATGCAATTCGCATTATACGAGAAAAAGGAAAACCCTTAATGGTGTACGGAGAAAAGGGCAACACGAAGCTACATCTTATTAGTAATTTGAAGGCACAAAAACTAATAAGAAAAGGTTGCTATGCTGTTCTAGCACACGTCGAGAAAGTACAAACTGAAGAAAAGAGCATCAATGATGTTCCCATTGCAAAAGAATTTCCCGATGTATTTCCGAAAGAATTACCGGGATTACCCCCACATCGATCCGTTGAATTTCAAATAGATCTTGTACCAGGAGCTGCACCAATAGCTCGTGCTCCTTACAGACTCGCACCCAGCGAGATGAAAGAACTGCAAAGCCAATTACAAGAACTTTTAGAGCGTGGTTTCATTCGACCAAGCACATCACCGTGGGGAGCTCCTGTTTTGTTTGTCAAGAAGAAAGATGGTACATTCAGGTTGTGTATCGACTACCGAGAGTTGAACAAACTTACCATCAAGAACCGCTACCCACTACCGAGAATCGACGACTTATTTGATCAACTACAAGGCTCGTCTGTTTATTCAAAGATTGACTTACGTTCCGGGTATCATCAAATGCGGGTGAAAGAAGATGATATTCCAAAGACTGCTTTCAGAACACGTTACGGTCATTACGAGTTTATGGTCATGCCATTTGGTTTAACTAATGCACCAGCTGTGTTCATGGACCTTATGAACCGAGTGTGTGGACCATACCTTGACAAGTTTGTCATTGTTTTCATTGATGACATACTTATTTACTCAAAGAATGACCAAGAACACGGTGAACATTTGAGAAAGGTGTTAGAAGTATTGAGGAAGGAAGAATTGTACGCTAAGTTTTCAAAGTGTGCATTTTGGTTGGAAGAAGTTCAATTCCTCGGTCACATAGTGAACAAAGAAGGTATTAAGGTGGATCCGGCAAAGATAGAAACTGTTGAAAAGTGGGAAACCCCGAAAACTCCGAAACACATACGCCAGTTTTTAGGACTAGCTGGTTACTACAGAAGGTTCATCCAAGACTTTTCCAGAATAGCAAAACCCTTGACTGCATTAACGCATAAAGGGAAGAAATTTGAATGGAAGGATGAACAAGAGAAAGCGTTTCAGTTATTGAAGAAAAAGCTAACTACGGCACCTATATTGTCATTGCCTGAAGGGAATGATGATTTTGTGATTTATTGTGATGCCTCAAAGCAAGGTCTCGGTTGTGTATTAATGCAACGAACGAAGGTGATTGCTTATGCGTCTAGACAATTGAAGATTTACGAACAAAATTATACGACGCATGATTTGGAATTAGGCGCGGTTGTTTTTGCATTAAAGACTTGGAGGCACTACTTATATGGGGTCAAAAGTATTATATATACCGACCACAAAAGTCTTCAACACATATTTAATCAGAAACAACTGAATATGAGGCAGCGTAGGTGGATTGAATTATTGAATGATTACGACTTTGAGATTCGTTACCACCCGGGGAAGGCAAATGTGGTAGCCGATGCCTTGAGCAGGAAGGACAGAGAACCTGTAGTGACCCGAACTTTTCCATGTTTATATATATTAATTGAGATTGATATTTACATGATTAAATATTTCCAACATGTTAAGCAATCAAACTTGTTAAGACTTGATTAATTGAAATATGTTTCATATAGACAATTGACCACCCAAGTTGACCGGCGATTCACGAACGTTAAAACTTGTAAAAACGACATGATGATATATATACGGATATACATATGGTTAACATGAGATTATGATAAGTAAGTATCTCCATAAGTATATTAACAATGAGTTATATACATATAAACAAGACTACTAACTTAAGGATTTCGAAACGAGACATATATGTAACGATTATCGTTGTAACGACATTTAAATGTATATATATCATATTAAGATATATTAATATATCATAATATCATGATAATATAATAATTTAACATCTCATTAGATATAATAAACAATGGGTTAACAATATTAATTGAGATCGTTAACTTAAAGGTTTCAAAACAACACTTACATGTAACGACTAACGATGACTTAACGACTCCGTTAAAATGTATATACATGTAGTGTATTTAGATGTATTAAAATACTTTTGGAAGACTTCAAGACATATATCAAAACACTCATACTTAACGAAAATGGTTACAGTTACTTTCCCATTCTTTTCTTTCATCAAGAATTCTAGTCGTATTCTTACCCGTATTATACACAGCTTTAAAACGTACTTACTATGGGTATATACCAATAGGAACTAGCATGGGATTCCACTCTTGATTATGTCATGTATGACTAATCAATTTTAACTTCTACCATGAGCTAGTCAACTAACTAGAACTCCTTTTAACCCCACTCACCACTCACCAATTAACACTCATCATTCACTCCATTTCACTTCCAAATCTCTTTCTAATTCTCTCTCAACACACCCACACTATTATGAACGTATTTTTCCAGTAGTTAATCATCATCTTCATCAAAAATCACTTCAAGAATCAAGCTATAATCATCATAGGAAGAACACTTCAAGAATACTTCAAAAATCCCTTCAAGTTTACTAATTTACTTCCAAGCTTTCTAATCCATTCCAAGTAATCATCTAAGATCAAGAAACCTTTGTTATATACAGTAGGTTATCTTTCTTATTCAAGGTAATATTCATATTCAAACTTTGATTCAATTTCTATAACTATAAACTATCTTAATTCGAGCAAAAATCTTACTTGAACTTGTTTTTGTGTCATGATCCTACTTCAAGAACTTTCAAGCCATCCAAGATCCTTTGAAGCTAGATCATTTCTTGTCACTTCCAGTAGGTTTACCTACTAAACTTGAGGTAGTAATGATGTTCATAACATCATTCGATTCATATATATAAAACTATCTTATTCGAAGGTTTAAACTCGTAATCACTAGAACATAGTTTAGTTAATTCTAAACTTGTTCGCAAACAAAAGTTAATCCTTCTAACTTGACTTTTAAAATCAACTAAACACATGTTCTATATCTATATGATATGCTAACTTAATGATTTAAAACCTGGAAACACGAAAAACACCGTAAAACCGGATTTACGCCGTCGTAGTAACACCGCGGGCTGTTTTGGGTTAGTTAATTAAAAACTATGATAAACTTTGATTTAAAAGTTGTTATTCTGAGAAAATGATTTTTATTATGAACATGAAACTATATCCAAAAATTATGGTTAAACTCAAAGTGGAAGTATGTTTTCTAAAATGGTCATCTAGACGTCGTTCTTTCGACTGAAATGACTACCTTTACAAAAACGACTTGTAACTTATTTTTCCGACTATAAACCTATACTTTTTCTGTTTAGATTCATAAAATACAGTTCAATATGAAACCATAGCAATTTGATTCATTCAAAACGGATTTAAAATGAAGAAGTTATGGGTAAAACAAGATTGGATAATTTTTCTCATTTTAGCTACGTGAAAATTGGTAACAAATCTATTCCAACCATAACTTAATCAACTTGTATTGTATATTATGTAATCTTGAGATACCATAGACACGTATACAATGTTTCGACCTATCATGTCGACACATCTATATATATTTCGGAACAACCATAGACACTCTATATGTGAATGTTGGAGTTAGCTATACAGGGTTGAGGTTGATTCCAAAATATATATAGTTTGAGTTGTGATCAATACTGAGATATGTATACACTGGGTCGTGGATTGATTCAAGATAATATTTATCGATTTATTTCTGTACATCTAACTGTGGACAACTAGTTGTAGGTTACTAACGAGGACAGCTGACTTAATAAACTTAAAACATCAAAATATATTAAAAGTGTTGTAAATATATTTTGAACATACTTTGATATATATATGTATATATTGTTATAGGTTCGTGAATCAACCAGTGGCCAAGTCTTACTTCCCGACGAAGTAAAAATCTGTGAAAGTGAGTTATAGTCCCACTTTTAAAATCTAATATTTTTGGGATGAGAATACATGCAGGTTTTATAAATGATTTACAAAATAGACACAAGTACGTGAAACTACATTCTATGGTTGAATTATCGAAATCGAATATGCCCCTTTTTATTAAGTCTGGTAATCTATGAATTAGGGAACAGACACCCTAATTGACGCGAATCCTAAAGATAGATCTATTGGGCCTAACAAACCCCATCCAAAGTACCGGATGCTTTAGTACTTCGAAATTTATATCATATCCGAAGGGTGTCCCGGAATGATGGGGATATTCTTATATATGCATCTTGTTAATGTCGGTTACCAGGTGTTCACCATATGAATGATTTTTATCTCTATGTATGGGATGTGTATTGAAATATGAAATCTTGTGGTCTATTATTATGATTTGATATATATAGGTTAAACCTATAACTCACCAACATTTTTGTTGACGTTTTAAGCATGTTTATTCTCAGGTGATTATTAAGAGCTTCCGCTGTCGCATACTTAAATAAGGACGAGATTTGGAGTCCATGCTTGTATGATATTGTGTAAAAACTGCATTCAAGAAACTTATTTTGTTGTAACAAATTTGTATTGTAAACCATTATGTAATGGTCGTGTGTAAACAGGATATTTTAGATTATCATTATTTGATAATCTACGTAAAGCTTTTTAAACCTTTATTGATGAAATAAAGGTTATGGTTTGTTTTAAAATGAATGCAGTCTTTGAAAAACGTCTCATATAGAGGTCAAAACCTCGCAACGAAATCAATTAATATGGAACGTTTTTAATCAATAAGAACGGGACATTTCAGTTGGTATCAGAGCGTTGGTCTTAGAGAACCAGAATTTTGCATTAGTGTGTCTTATCTAGTTTGTTAGGATGCATTAGTGAGTCTGGACTTCGACCGTGTTTACTTGAAAAATGATTGCTTAACAAATTTTGTTGGAAACTATATATTTTTAACATGTGAATATTATGTGATATATTAATCTCTTAACGCGTTTGATATTATGTGATAGATGTCTACCTCTAGAACAAGTCCCATTGACTCACCTAATAATAATGAAGAGTCAAATGTTAATTGGAATGATTCGTGGACTGATTCACAAGTTCCCGAAGAGGAACCGGAAGAAGAGTCGGAACCAGAAGAAGAATCGGAACCGGAAGAAGAATCGGAACCGGATGAAGAAATAGAACCGGTGGGGGAAATAATAAAACGGTTAAGTAAAAGAAAATCCTCAACCAACCGACCAAGGTTAATTATGGTCAATGGTGTTTCCGCTAAGGAAGCAAAATATTGGGAGGATTACCAATTCTCCGATGAATCGGATTCCGACGAGAATTCCGATGATGTTATAGAAATTACCCCAACTGAATTTAAAAAGATAAAAGAAAATAATAAGGGAAAGGGCATAAAAATAGAGAAATCTAATTCCAACCCCGATGAACTTTATATGTATCGTCAACCCCCGAAGTCCTTAAGTTGTAACAATGACCCGGGAACCTCTAAACCACCAGGTTTTTCTAAACCAATGTGGAAAATAACGGCTCGTATTAGGGGAACATCATATATCCCTAGAAACTTGGGAAAACGAACCAAAACCAAAGAAGAAGAAACAAGCGAGTCGGAATAAGATAGTTGTATTCGTGTGGTGTAATATATGTAATATAGTGTGCTTATGCTTTATGATATATGTAAAAATTGCTTGTATTAATAAGTATTTTTTTTTATGAATCTAACTCTTGTCTATTTTACAGTATAAAAACACAAAATGGATAGACAACCCAATATTTTAAGAGACCTACCCGGAGACATGATTGATGAAATCTTGTCTAGAGTTGGTCAGAATTCTTCGGCACAACTATTTAAGGCGAAATCAGTTTGTAAGACATTCGAAGAACGTTCCAAGAATACCTTGGTTTATAAAAGGCTTTCGTTCGGAAGATGGGGGATATCACATTGGGAAATCCATAAGTTACGATGTGTTTACTTTGACGCATATATTGCGGGGAACCCAAATGCTATTTTACGCAACGGGTTAAGAAATTATTTTGACTCAGTATATCCGAATATAGGACTTCGTGATTTAGAAAAAGCGGCTAACATGCAACATAAAGAAGCATGTTATGCTTACGGGTTAGTAATGTTCGCTTCTCACCAAAGTGAGAACAAGAACATCGGGCTACAACTATTAAACAAAACGTTCCCACAAGTAACGGAGTCGGTAATTGGGATAAGAAATGAGGTTTTTAGGTTATTACGAGACTGTTGGTCATTACGTAACCCTCGTCCCTTTGATGACGTTACAACACGCTGTCTTATCAACGGCCATAACGGTTATGTTCCACAAGACCAAGGATGGGAAGTAGTCCTAGTAAAACCAGAATGCATGACTTGTTTCTGGACATATGAATTACGTGTCTTTATTGCCTTTGCTGAACGACTTGTGTACTAGCTAGAATTATCTTCACAACTATCTTGTATCAAAGTTATCGTGTGCTATATTTCATGCTTTATGTAAAATAAGCGGTATTGTAAGTTTGTAAAATATTGTATAAAAGTTTGAACGTGAAATATTATTACAATCAGTTTTTCATATAGAATTGTAGTAGTTGAATTGTATATTAGCTACTAAGTATGAACTTAACGGGTAGGTACTACCCGAATTTAAAATTATAAAATGCTAATATGAAGAAAAAGCTTTTATAAATGAGTTCATATTATGCTACGAAATACTATTAACTACTCTTAATATTCTGTATGATTAACTTGTTCCATTTGACTATTTTGAAGGAAATGGCACCGACTACTCGACACACCGTGAATATGAATGAAGAGGAATTCCGTACTTTTCTAGCTTCAAACATAGCCGCGGTACAGGCTGCGCTACATACCAACAATAACCTTGGATCTGGCAGTACAGGAAATCGTGTAGGATGCACCTACAAAGAATTCACTGCCTGCAAACCTTTGGAATTTGATGGAACCGAAGGACCGATCGGATTGAAACGGTGGACCGAGAAGGTCGAATCGGTGTTTGCCATAAGTAAGTGTACTGAAGAGGACAAAGTGAAGTACGCTACGCATACCTTCACAGGTTCTGCGTTAACATGGTGGAATACCTATCTAGAGCAAGTGGGACAAGATGATGCGTACGCACTACCGTGGTCAGCATTCAAGCACTTGATGAACGAGAAGTACCGTCCCAGAACCGAGGTCAATAAGCTCAAGACAGAACTTAGAGGGTTACGAACCCAAGGATTTGATATTACCACGTACGAAAGACGATTCACAGAATTGTGCCTATTGTGTCCGGGAGCATTCGAAGATGAGGAAGAGAAGATTGATGCGTTTGTGAAAGGATTACCGGAAAGAATCCAAGAAGATATAAGTTCACACGAGCCCTCCTCCATACAACAGGCATGTAGAATGGCTCACAAACTAGTGAACCAGATTGAAGTAAGAATTAAAGAACAGACTGCTGAAGAGGCCAATGTGAAGCAAGTCAAAAGAAAGTGGGAGGAAAACGGTGATAAGAATCACCAATACAACAACAACAGCAATTACAACAATAATCGCAACAATTATCCCAACAATCGCAACATCAATCGCAACTACAACAAACGGCCCAACAACAACAACAACAACAACAGCAACTACAACAATCATCCCAACAACAATAATAACCGCAACAACAACAACAATCAGAAGCAGCTATGCCAAAGGTGTGAAAAGAATCACTCGGGGTTCTGCACCAAATTTTGCAACAAGTGTAAAAGAAATGGTCATAGCGCGGCGAAGTGTGAGGTCTATGGACCAGGGGTTAATAGAACGAAAGGAACAAATGGTGTCGGAACGAGTAATGGCGGAGCAAGTAGTGTCGGAGCAAGTTATGCCAATGTAGTTTGTTATAAATGTGGAAAACCGGGCCACATTATTAGAAATTGCCCGAACCAGGAGAACACGAATGGACAAGGCCGCGGAAGAGTTTTCAATATTAATGCGGCAGAGGCACAGGAAGACCCGGAGCTTGTTACGGGTACGTTTCTTATTAACAATAAATCTGCTTACGTTTTATTTGATTCGGGTGCGGATAGAAGCTATATGAGTAGAGATTTTTGTGCTAAATTAAGTTGTCCATTGACGCCTTTGGATAGTAAATTTTTACTCGAATTAGCAAATGGTAAATTAATTTCAGCAGATAATATATGTCGGAATCGAGAAATTAAACTGGTTAGCGAAACATTTAAGATTGATTTGATACCAGTAGAGTTAGGGAGTTTTGATGTGATAATCGGTATGGACTGGTTGAAAGAAGTGAAAGCAGAGATCGTTTGTTACAAAAATGCAATTCGCATTATAAGAGAAAAAGGAAAACCCTTAATGGTGTACGGAGAAAAGGGCAACACGAAGCTACATCTTATTAGTAATTTGAAGGCACAAAAACTAATAAGAAAAGGTTGCTATGCTGTTCTAGCACACGTCGAGAAAGTACAAACTGAAGAAAAGAGCATCAATGATGTTCCCATTGTAAAAGAATTTCCCGATGTATTTCCGAAAGAATTACCGGGATTACCCCCACATCGATCCGTTGAATTTCAAATAGATCTTGTACCAGGAGCTGCACCAATAGCTCGTGCTCCTTACAGACTCGCACCCAGCGAGATGAAAGAACTGCAAAGCCAATTACAAGAACTTTTAGAGCGTGGTTTCATTCGACCAAGCACATCACCGTGGGGAGCTCCTGTTTTGTTTGTCAAGAAGAAAGATGGTACATTCAGGTTGTGTATCGACTACCGAGAGTTGAACAAACTTACCATCAAGAACCGCTACCCACTACCGAGAATCGACGACTTATTTGATCAACTACAAGGCTCGTCTGTTTATTCAAAGATTGACTTACGTTCCGGGTATCATCAAATGCGGGTGAAAGAAGATGATATTCCAAAGACTGCTTTCAGAACACGTTACGGTCATTACGAGTTTATGGTCATGCCGTTTGGTTTAACTAATGCACCAGCTGTGTTCATGGACCTTATGAACCGAGTGTGTGGACCATACCTTGACAAGTTTGTCATTGTTTTCATTGATGACATACTTATTTACTCAAAGAATGACCAAGAACACGGTGAACATTTGAGAAAGGTGTTAGAAGTATTGAGGAAGGAAGAATTGTACGCTAAGTTTTCAAAGTGTGCATTTTGGTTGGAAGAAGTTCAATTCCTCGGTCACATAGTGAACAAAGAAGGTATTAAGGTGGATCCGGCAAAGATAGAAACTGTTGAAAAGTGGGAAACCCCGAAAACTCCGAAACACATACGCCAGTTTTTAGGACTAGCTGGTTACTACAGAAGGTTCATCCAAGACTTTTCCAGAATAGCAAAACCCTTGACTGCATTAACGCATAAAGGGAAGAAATTTGAATGGAATGATGAACAAGAGAAAGCGTTTCAGTTATTGAAGAAAAAGCTAACTACGGCACCTATATTGTCATTGCCTGAAGGTAATGATGATTTTGTGATTTATTGTGACGCATCAAAGCAAGGTCTCGGTTGTGTATTAATGCAACGAACGAAGGTGATTGCTTATGCGTCTAGACAATTGAAGATTCATGAACAAAATTATACGACGCATGATTTGGAATTAGGCGCAGTTGTTTTTGCATTAAAGACTTGGAGGCATTACTTATATGGGGTCAAAAGTATTATATATACCGACCACAAAAGTCTTCAACACATATTTAATCAGAAACAACTAAATATGAGGCAGCGTAGGTGGATTGAATTATTGAATGATTACAACTTTGAGATTCGTTACCACCCGGGGAAGGCAAATGTGGTAGCCGATGCCTTGAGCAGGAAGGACAGAGAACCCATTCGAGTAAAATCTATGAATATAATGATTCATAATAACCTTACTACTCAAATAAAGGAGGCGCAACAAGGAGTTTTAAAAGAGGGAAATTTAAAGGATGAAATACCCAAAGGATCGGAGAAGCATCTTAACATTCAGGAAGACGGAACCCGGTATAGGGCTGAAAGGATTTGGGTACCAAAATTTGGAGATATGAGAGAAATGGTACTTAGAGAAGCTCATAAAACCAGATACTCAATACATCCTGGAACGGGGAAGATGTACAAGGATCTCAAGAAACATTTTTGGTGGCCGGGTATGAAAGCCGATGTTGCTAAATACGTAGGAGAATGTTTGACGTGTTCTAAGGTCAAAGCTGAGCATCAGAAACCATCAGGTCTACTTCAACAACCCGAAATCCCGGAATGGAAATGGGAAAACATTACCATGGATTTCATCACTAAATTGCCAAGGACTGCAAGTGGTTTTGATACTATTTGGGTAATAGTTGATCGTCTCACCAAATCAGCACACTTCCTGCCAATAAGAGAGGATGACAAGATGGAGAAGTTAGCACGACTGTATTTGAAGGAAGTCATCTCCAGACATGGAATACCAATCTCTATTATCTCTGATAGGGATGGCAGATTTATTTCAAGATTCTGGCAGACATTACAGCAAGCATTAGGAACTCGTCTAGACATGAGTACTGCCTATCATCCACAAACTGATGGGCAGAGCGAAAGGACGATACAAACGCTTGAAGACATGTTACGAGCATGTGTTATTGATTTCGGAAACAGTTGGGATCGACATCTACCATTAGCAGAATTTTCCTACAACAACAGCTACCATTCAAGCATTGAGATGGCGCCGTTTGAAGCACTTTATGGTAGAAAGTGTAGGTCTCCGATTTGTTGGAGTGAAGTGGGGGATAGACAGATTACGGGTCCGGAGATTATACAAGAAACTACCGAGAAGATCATCCAAATTCAACAACGGTTGAAAACCGCCCAAAGTCGACAAAAGAGCTACGCTGACATTAAAAGAAAAGATATAGAATTTGAAATTGGAGAGATGGTCATGCTTAAAGTTGCACCTTGGAAAGGCGTTGTTCGATTTGGTAAACGAGGGAAATTAAATCCAAGGTATATTGGACCATTCAAGATTATTGATCGTGTCGGACCAGTAGCTTACCGACTTGAGTTACCTCAACAACTCGCGGCTGTACATAACACTTTCCACGTCTCGAATTTTAAGAAATGTTTTGCTAAAGAAGATCTCACTATTCCGTTAGATGAAATCCAAATCAATGAAAAACTCCAATTCATCGAAGAACCCGTCGAAATAATGGATCGTGAGGTTAAAAGACTTAAGCAAAACAAGATACCAATTGTTAAGGTTCGATGGAATGCTCGTAGAGGACCCGAGTTCACCTGGGAGCGTGAAGATCAGATGAGGAAGAAATACCCGCATCTATTTCCAGAAGATTCGTCAACACCTTCAACAGCTTAAAATTTCGGGACGAAATTTATTTAACGGGTAGGTACTGTAGTGACCCGAACTTTTCCATGTTTATATATATTAATTGAGATTGATATTTACATGATTAAATATTTCCAACATGTTAAGCAATCAAACTTGTTAAGACTTGATTAATTGAAATATGTTTCATATAGACAATTGACCACCCAAGTTGACCGGCGATTCACGAACGTTAAAACTTGTAAAAACGACATGATGATATATATACGGATATACATATGGTTAACATGAGATTATGATAAGTAAGTATCTCCATAAGTATATTAACAATGAGTTATATACATATAAACAAGACTACTAACTTAAGGATTTCGAAACGAGACATATATGTAACGATTATCGTTGTAACGACATTTAAATGTATATATATCATATTAAGATATATTAATATATCATAATATCATGATAATATAATAATTTAACATCTCATTAGATATAATAAACAATGGGTTAACAATATTAATTGAGATCGTTAACTTAAAG
Source organism: Rutidosis leptorrhynchoides (assembly GCF_046630445.1). NCBI lineage: Eukaryota > Viridiplantae > Streptophyta > Magnoliopsida > Asterales > Asteraceae > Rutidosis > Rutidosis leptorrhynchoides. Next base: position 603,432,318 of record NC_092333.1, read on the forward strand.
GTTTCAAAACAACACTTACATGTAACGACTAACGATGACTTAACGACTCCGTTAAAATGTATATACATGTAGTGTATTTAGATGTATTAAAATACTTTTGGAAGACTTCAAGACATATATCAAAACACTCATACTTAACGAAAATGGTTACAGTTACTTTCCCATTCTTTTCTTTCATCAAGAATTCTAGTCGTATTCTTACCCGTATTATACACAGCTTTAAAACGTACTTACTATGGGTATATACCAATAGGAACTAGCATGGGATTCCACTCTTGATTATGTCATGTATGACTAATCAATTTTAACTTCTACCATGAGCTAGTCAACTAACTAGAACTCCTTTTAACCCCACTCACCACTCACCAATTAACACTCATCATTCACTCCATTTCACTTCCAAATCTCTTTCTAATTCTCTCTCAACACACCCACACTATTATGAACGTATTTTTCCAGTAGTTAATCATCATCTTCATCAAAAATCACTTCAAGAATCAAGCTATAATCATCATAGGAAGAACACTTCAAGAATACTTCAAAAATCCCTTCAAGTTTACTAATTTACTTCCAAGCTTTCTAATCCATTCCAAGTAATCATCTAAGATCAAGAAACCTTTGTTATATACAGTAGGTTATCTTTCTTATTCAAGGTAATATTCATATTCAAACTTTGATTCAATTTCTATAACTATAAACTATCTTAATTCGAGCAAAAATCTTACTTGAACTTGTTTTTGTGTCATGATCCTACTTCAAGAACTTTCAAGCCATCCAAGATCCTTTGAAGCTAGATCATTTCTTGTCACTTCCAGTAGGTTTACCTACTAAACTTGAGGTAGTAATGATGTTCATAACATCATTCGATTCATATATATAAAACTATCTTATTCGAAGGTTTAAACTCGTAATCACTAGAACATAGTTTAGTTAATTCTAAACTTGTTCGCAAACAAAAGTTAATCCTTCTAACTTGACTTTTAAAATCAACTAAACACATGTTCTATATCTATATGATATGCTAACTTAATGATTTAAAACCTGGAAACACGAAAAACACCGTAAAACCGGATTTACGCCGTCGTAGTAACACCGCGGGCTGTTTTGGGTTAGTTAATTAAAAACTATGATAAACTTTGATTTAAAAGTTGTTATTCTGAGAAAATGATTTTTATTATGAACATGAAACTATATCCAAAAATTATGGTTAAACTCAAAGTGGAAGTATGTTTTCTAAAATGGTCATCTAGACGTCGTTCTTTCGACTGAAATGACTACCTTTACAAAAACGACTTGTAACTTATTTTTCCGACTATAAACCTATACTTTTTCTATTTAGATTCATAAAATACAGTTCAATATGAAACCATAGCAATTTGATTCATTCAAAACGGATTTAAAATGAAGAAGTTATGGGTAAAACAAGATTGGATAATTTTTCTCATTTTAGCTACGTGAAAATTGGTAACAAATCTATTCCAACCATAACTTAATCAACTTGTATTGTATATTATGTAATCTTGAGATACCATAGACACGTATACAATGTTTCGACCTATCATGTCGACACATCTATATATATTTCGGAACAACCATAGACACTCTATATGTGAATGTTGGAGTTAGCTATACAGGGTTGAGGTTGATTCCAAAATATATATAGTTTGAGTTGTGATCAATACTGAGATATGTATACACTGGGTCGTGGATTGATTCAAGATAATATTTATCGATTTATTTCTGTACATCTAACTGTGGACAACTAGTTGTAGGTTACTAACGAGGACAGCTGACTTAATAAACTTAAAACATCAAAATATATTAAAAGTGTTGTAAATATATTTTGAACATACTTTGATATATATATGTATATATTGTTATAGGTTCGTGAATCAACCAGTGGCCAAGTCTTACTTCCCGACGAAGTAAAAATCTGTGAAAGTGAGTTATAGTCCCACTTTTAAAATCTAATATTTTTGGGATGAGAATACATGCAGGTTTTATAAATGATTTACAAAATAGACACAAGTACGTGAAACTACATTCTATGGTTGAATTATCGAAATCGAATATGCCCCTTTTTATTAAGTCTGGTAATCTATGAATTAGGGAACAGACACCCTAATTGACGCGAATCCTAAAGATAGATCTATTGGGCCTAACAAACCCCATCCAAAGTACCGGATGCTTTAGTACTTCGAAATTTATATCATATCCGAAGGGTGTCCCGGAATGATGGGGATATTCTTATATATGCATCTTGTTAATGTCGGTTACCAGGTGTTCACCATATGAATGATTTTTATCTCTATGTATGGGATGTGTATTGAAATATGAAATCTTGTGGTCTATTATTATGATTTGATATATATAGGTTAAACCTATAACTCACCAACATTTTTGTTGACGTTTTAAGCATGTTTATTCTCAGGTGATTATTAAGAGCTTCCGCTGTCGCATACTTAAATAAGGACGAGATTTGGAGTCCATGCTTGTATGATATTGTGTAAAAACTGCATTCAAGAAACTTATTTTGTTGTAACAAATTTGTATTGTAAACCATTATGTAATGGTCGTGTGTAAACAGGATATTTTAGATTATCATTATTTGATAATCTACGTAAAGCTTTTTAAACCTTTATTGATGAAATAAAGGTTATGGTTTGTTTTAAAATGAATGCAGTCTTTGAAAAACGTCTCATATAGAGGTCAAAACCTCGCAACGAAATCAATTAATATGGAACGTTTTTAATCAATAAGAACGGGACATTTCAGAACCCATTCGAGTAAAATCTATGAATATAATGATTCATAATAACCTTACTACTCAAATAAAGGAGGCGCAACAAGGAGTTTTAAAAGAGGGAAATTTAAAGGATGAAATACCCAAAGGATCGGAGAAGCATCTTAATATTCGGGAAGACGGAACCCGGTATAGGGCTGAAAGGATTTGGGTACCAAAATTTGGAGATATGAGAGAAATGGTACTTAGAGAAGCTCATAAAACCAGATACTCAATACATCCTGGAACGGGGAAGATGTACAAGGATCTCAAGAAACATTTTTGGTGGCCGGGTATGAAAACCGATGTTGCTAAATACGTAGGAGAATGTTTGACGTGTTCTAAGGTCAAAGCTGAGCATCAGAAACCATCAGGTCTACTTCAACAACCCGAAATCCCGGAATGGAAATGGGAAAACATTACCATGGATTTCATCACTAAATTGCCAAGGACTGCAAGTGGTTTTGATACTATTTGGGTAATAGTTGATCGTCTCACCAAATCAGCACACTTCCTGCCAATAAGAGAAGATGACAAGATGGAGAAGTTAGCACGACTGTATTTGAAGGAAGTCGTCTCCAGACACGGAATACCAATCTCTATTATCTCTGATAGGGATGGCAGATTTATTTCAAGATTCTGGCAGACATTACAGCAAGCATTAGGAACTCGTCTAGACATGAGTACTGCCTATCATCCACAAACTGATGGGCAGAGCGAAAGGACAATACAAACGCTTGAAGACATGCTACGAGCATGTGTTATTGATTTCGGAAACAGTTGGTATCGACATCTACCGTTAACAGAATTTTCCTACAACAACAGCTACCATTCAAGCATTGAGATGGCGCCGTTTGAAGCACTTTATGGTAGAAAGTGCAGGTCTCCGATTTTTTGGAGTGAAGTGGGGGATAGACAGATTACGGGTCCGGAGATTATACAAGAAACTACCGAGAAGATCATCCAAATTCAACAACGGTTGAAAACCGCCCAAAGTCGACAAAAGAGCTACGCTGACATTAAAAGAAAAGATATAGAATTTGAAATTGGAGAGATGGTCATGCTTAAAGTTGCACCTTGGAAAGGCGTTGTTCGATTTGGTAAACGAGGGAAATTAAATCCAAGGTATATTGGACCATTCAAGATTATTGATCGTGTTGGACCAGTAGCTTACCGACTAGAGTTACCTCAACAACTTGCGGCTGTACATAACACTTTCCACGTCTCGAATTTGAAGAAATGTTTTGCTAAAGAAGATCTCACTATTCCGTTAGATGAAATCCAAATCAACGAAAAACTTCAATTCATCGAAGAACCCATCGAAATAATGGATCGTGAAGTTAAAAGACTTAAGCAAAACAAGATACCAATTGTTAAGGTTTGATGGAATGCTCGTAGAGGACCCGAGTTCACCTGGGAGCGTGAAGATCAGATGAAGAAGAAATACCCGCATCTATTTCCAGAAGATTCGTCAACACCTTCAACAGCTTAAAATTTCGGGACGAAATTTATTTAACGGGTAGGTACTGTAGTGACCCGAACTTTTCCATGTTTATATATATTAATTGAGATTGATATTTACATGATTAAATGTTTCCAACATGTTAAGCAATCAAACTTGTTAAGACTTGATTAATTGAAATATGTTTCATATAGACAATTGACCACCCAAGTTGACCGGTGATTCACGAACGTTAAAACTTGTAAAAACTATATGATGACATATATATGGATATATATATATAGTTAACATGATACTATGATAAGTAAACATATCATTAAGTATATTAACAATGAACTACATATGTAAAAACAAGACTACTAACTTAATGATTTTTAAACGAGACATATATGTAACGATTATCGTTGTAAAGACATTTAATGTATATATATCATATTAAGAGATATTCATACATGATAATATTATGATAATATAATGATTTAAAATCTCATTTGATATTATAAACATTGGGTTAACAACATTTAACAAGATCGTTAACCTAAAGGTTTCAAAACAACACTTACATGTAACGACTAACGATGACTTAACGACTCAGTTAAAATGTATATACATGTAGTGTTTTAATATGTATTTATACACTTTTGAAAGACTTCAATACACTTATCAAAATACTTCTACTTAACAAAAATGCTTACAATTACATCCTCGTTCAGTTTCATCAACAATTCTACTCGTATGCACCCGTATTCGTACTCGTACAATACACAGCTTTTAGATGTATGTACTATTGGTATACACACTCCAATGATCAGCTCTTAGCAGCCCATGTGAGTCACCTAACACATGTGAGAACCATCATTTGGCAACTAGCATGAAATATCTCATAAAATTACAAAAATATGAGTAATCATTCATGACTTATTTACATGAAAACAAAATTACATATCCTTTATATCTAATCCATACACCAATGACCAAAAACACCTACAAACACTTTCATTCTTCAATTTTCTTCATCTAATTGATCTCTCTCAAGTTCTATCTTCAAGTTCTAAGTGTTCTTCATAAATTCCAAAAGTTCTAGTTTCATAAAATCAAGAATACTTTCAAGTTTGCTAGCTCACTTCCAATCTTGTAAGGTGATCATCCAACCTCAAGAAATCTTTGTTTCTTACAGTAGGTTATCATTCTAATACAAGGTAATAATCATATTCAAACTTTGGTTCAATTTCTATAACTATAACAATCTTATTTCAAGTGATGATCTTACTTGAACTTGTTTTCGTGTCATGATTCTGCTTCAAGAACTTCGAGCCATCCAAGGATCCATTGAAGCTAGATCCATTTTTCTCTTTTCCAGTAGGTTTACCCAAGGAACTTAAGGTAGTAATGATGTTCATAACATCATTCGATTCATACATATAAAGCTATCTTATTCGAAGGTTTAAACTTGTAATCACTAGAACATAGTTTAGTTAATTCTAAACTTGTTCGCAAACAAAAGTTAATCCTTCTAACTTGACTTTTAAAATCAACTAAACACATGTTCTATATCTATATGATATGCTAACTTAATGATTTAAAACCTGGAAACACGAAAAACACCGTAAAACCGGATTTACGCCGTCGTAGTAACACCGCGGGCTGTTTTGGGTTAGTTAATTAAAAACTATGATAAACTTTGATTTAAAAGTTGTTATTCTGAGAAAATGATTTTTATTATGAACATGAAACTATATCCAAAAATTATGGTTAAACTCAAAGTGGAAGTATGTTTTCTAAAATGGTCATCTAGACGTCGTTCTTTCGACTGAAATGACTACCTTTACAAAAACGACTTGTAACTTATTTTTCCGACTATAAACCTATACTTTTCTGTTTAGATTCATAAAATAGAGTTCAATATGAAACCATATCAATTTGATTCACTCAAAACGGATTTAAAATGAAGAAGTTATGGGTAAAACAAGATTGGATAATTTTTCTCATTTTAGCTACGTGAAAATTGGTAACAAATCTATTCCAACCATAACTTAATCAACTTGTATTGTATATTATGTAATCTTGAGATACCATAGACACGTATACAATGTTTCGACCTATCATGTCGACACATCTATATATATTTCGGAACAACCATAGACACTCTATATGTGAATGTTGGAGTTAGCTATACAGGGTTGAGGTTGATTCCAAAATATATATAGTTTGAGTTGTGATCAATACTGAGATACGTATACACTGGGTCGTGGATTGATTCAAGATAATATTTATCGATTTATTTCTGTACATCTAACTGTGGACAACTAGTTGTAGGTTACTAACGAGGACAGCTGACTTAATAAACTTAAAACATCAAAATATATTAAAAGTGTTGTAAATATATTTTTGAATATACTTTGATATATATGTATATATTGTTATAGGTTCGTGAATCAACCAGTGGCCAAGTCTTACTTCCCGACGAAGTAAAAATCTGTGAAAGTGAGTTATAGTCCCACTTTTAAAATCTAATATTTTTGGGATGAGAATACATGCAGGTTTTATAAATGATTTACAAAATAGACACAAGTACGTGAAACTACATTCTATGGTTGAATTATCGAAATCGAATATGCCCCTTTTTATTAAGTCTGGTAATCTAAGAATTAGGGAACAGACACCCTAATTGACGCGAATCCTAAAGATAGATCTATTGGGCCTAACAAACCCCATCCAAAGTACCGGATGCTTTAGTACTTCGAAATTTATATCATATCCGAAGGGTGTCCCGGAATGATGGGGATATTCTTATATATGCATCTTGTTATTGTCGGTTACCAGGTGTTCACCATATGAATGATTTTTATCTCTATGTATGTGATGTGTATTGAAATATGAAATCTTGTGGTCTATTGTTACGATTTGATATATATAGGTTAAACCTATAACTCACCAACATTTTTTGTTGACGTTTAAAGCATGTTTATTCTCAGGTGAATATTAAGAGCTTCCGCTGTTGCATACTAAAATAAGGACAAGATTTGGAGTCCATGTTTGTATGATATTGTGTAAAAACTGCATTCAAGAAACTGATTTCGATGTAACATATTTGTATTGTAAACCATTATGTAATGGTCGTGTGTAAACAGGATATTTTAGATTATCATTATTTGATAATCTACGTAAAGCTTTTTTAAACCTCTATTTATGAAATAAAGGTTATGGTTTGTTTTAAAAATGAATGCAGTCTTTGAAAAACGTCTCATATAGAGGTCAAAACCTCGCAACGAAATCAATTAATATGGAACGTTTTTAATCAATAAGAACGGGACATTTCAGTTGGTATGGTTCAATATAAGGTTTAGCTTTAACTATGTTATCTTCATTAACCTTTTCAACTACCGGTTCTGTTTCCTTATTTTGTTCAGGTTGTGGTTCTTGTGGAGTAGCAATAGCTTCATCAGAAATTTCAGGTATTTCAGGTGGTTTAAGTGTTGTACCACTTCTTGTAGTAATGGCTTTAGCTGTTTCATTCCGGGGGTTAGCATTTGTATCACTAGATAAACTTCCCGGCTTTCTTTCACCTATTAACCTTGCTAGGTTACTTACTTCTTGTTCCAAGTTTTGAATAGAAGCTTGTTGATTTCTAAATGCTTGAGCATTTTGTTCATTTGTTTGTTTTTAAGATGTGAAAAACTGCGTTTGAGTTTCAACTAGCTTTGTCATCATATCTTCTAAATTTGGCTTTTTATCATCGGGTTGTGGTGGTTTGTTTTGAAAATTAGGTCTTTGCTGATTGTAAGTATTATTGGATACTTGTTGACTACTAGGACCTTGTTGGTTGTTGTATGGAACATTTTGGTTATAATTCTGGTTTTGATTGTAAATTGGTCTTGGCGGTTGATAATTATTCTGATAATTATTTCCAGGCCTTTGGTTTATGTATGAAATATTCTCTCTTTGTTCCATTGTTAGTTCAATACTGAGACAATCTTTTGTCAAATGTGGTCCTCCACACTGCTCACAACTAATTCGTATTGAGTGTATATCCTTAGTCATCTTTTCCATTCGTCTCTCGACATCATCTATCTTTGCTGAAATGGAATCTAAGTCATGGCTAGAATCGGCTCTAGCTTCTTTAGATGATCTAACGATATCTTTTTCTTGGTGCCACTCATGTGAGTGGGAAGCAGTGTTATCAATAATTTTGTAAGCATCAGTTTCGGTTTTCTTCATAATAGAACCACCAGCTACTATATCTATGGCTTTTCTTGTAGTGATGTCGCATCCTTGGTAGATTATTTGTACTATTTGACAGGTGTCTAAACCATGTTGCGGACATCCTCTTAAAAACTTTCCAAATCTTGTCCACGCCTCATATAGAGTTTCATTTGGTTTCTGTGTGAACGTAACAATTTCTCCTTGAAGTCTTACGGCTTTAGATGCCGGAAAGAATTGTGTAAGAAATTTTTCAACTAAAACGTCCCATGTATCAATCGCCCCTTCAGGTAACGATTCCAACCAATCTTTGGCTTCTCCCTTTAAAGTCCAGGGAAATAACATGAGATATATCTGTTCATCTTCCACTTCTCTTATTTTAAATAGTGTGCAGATCCTATTAAAGGTACGAAGATGTTCATTTGGATCTTCCTTCGGCGCACCACTAAATTGGCATTGATTAGTCACCATATGTAGAATTTGTCCTTTGATTTCATAATCTGGCGCATTAATGTCTGGATGAGTAATTGCGTAACCTTGGCCAGTGCGTTTAGCTCTCATTCGGTCTTCCATGCTTAAAGGTTCCAGATTCTCCATAATTGAATTTGTTGAATCTGAATCACTAGAGGATTCTGATTTAATGGTTCGTTCCTCAACAATCTCTGTTTGAATGATTGGTGGTTCCGGAGGAAAAATTAATGGTTCAGGATCTATGAATCGTCCCTGAATATTCTCCGGATTCTCAGTTGTGAGGTCGGGTTCAAAAAATGGATTATCGGAAATTTGAATTGGAGTACTTGGTTGACTGGATGGCGATTCTAAAGAAAAATCAACGGCGACAATATTAGCTAGATGTCTTGATCTGGTTACAGGTGGTGAACGTACAAAAGGTGGTGAACGTCTTGCTCGGTGCATTCACTGAATATCCTATTAGTTTTTAAAAGGAAAGAAAAATTATATAAGTTATCCAATTAATAGACTTTTTTGATTTTGTCCACGTTTCGAATAGCCAAAAGATGCAGCAGAGGGGCAGGATTCGTTTGGTCTCAATATAATTGAGTACTGTTTGGCTCCAATAACCCGGTCCACGTACAAATCCAACTATTGCTACGAACCAGAAAATTTTGATGTCTATCAATTTAACCACTTAAAATAAATTTTCGTAATTTTAAGAAATTTAGATAAGAAGTAGAATAAAAATCTATGTCCTAAAACTAGAATGGCGAGAAATAAGAAAGAAAAAGAGCGCGTCGAAAAAGGTCGAAAAAGAAAAGGGTTGAAAAATGAAAGGCGTCGAAAAATAAGAAAGAAAAAGAGTGACTTATAAAACTTTAAAACACTCGACTAACCCAACCTTATTACTATCACTAACTTAAAATTAAAATTGCAAATTGAGATTACTAAATGGAATGATAATTGATACATAGGTAAAAGGCGTCGAAAAATAAAAATAAGAAAGTAGCGCGTCGAAACTTAAAAAAGAACTAAAAACTAAGATTTAAAAGTTGCGTCTAAAAATATTAAAGCATACAAGTAAAACTATATCCCAAATGGCAATAACTTAAAAAGGCACTAAAATATAAAAATGGCATCGCAAAATTCTAAAGCACCTAAATCTTAGTCTAAAGAAAAAGCACTTAAGGGATTTTACGGCAAATCCTAAAAATCTAGAAATAAAAATAACTATGGCAAAAACTAAGTCTTAAAACTAAATACGAGTGAAAAATACAAAAAATTACGCTAAAACAATTAAAAAGGGACAAAATATAAAAATATACTAAAAGTTGTAAAAAGTACAATTTTTATAAAAATATTATTTTTATATTATTTATTTATTAAAACTATTAATTTTATAACTTATTTAAACTAATTAAACTAAATAATACAAAATAATAATAAAAACTAAATTAACAATTAAATTAAAACACTAACTTAATTAGGGTTATAATAATAATAATAATAATAATAATAATAATAATAATAATAATAATAATAATAATTACTCCGTATTTAATGCTGTTAGGGTTTCTGGACACGCGTGTTAGGGCAGCTCCGCGAGTTGCAGTACACCTGGCAACACACTCCGCGAGTCGCGGGGTATGAAATTTCAGATGACAGGCTGCTTTCGTTCTACCGTTTTTTTTATATATTTCTGTTTTTAATTAATATATTTATATAAATTTAATAAAACTTATATTTTAAAAACTAAAATAGAAATAAAATACTTTATAATTTTATAAAAATCTTAAAAATAGATTTATATATATATATATTTTTTCTCAGTTTTTTTTATGTTTTAAATAAAAAAAAAATATTTAAATAAAACTTATATTTTTATAAAATAAAAATAAAGAAACTTTATAAAACTTAAATATTTAACAAACTCTTAAAAATATAATTTTTTTTCTTTTTATATTTTTGAATTTTTAAAACGTATTTTTACAAAAGCGTATTTTTTTAAAAGTAAAATAATTTTTTTTTTATATTAGCGTTGCGCTTCCGGCTTTTAAGCTAGATTTCGATTCCCCGGCAGCGGCGCTAAAAATACTTGATGGTTAAAGCTAAGGGGTATAAAATACTATTAAATTTTACTAGGAAATACTATTAAATACGATACAATTTTACACAAGATATTTATTTATTTATAGAATGGATATACTTAAACCTTGCTACAACACTTATAGGCAGTGTACCTAATCGTACAGTAGTGTAGTTTTTAGTAAGTCCGGTTCGTTTCACAGGAAAAAATCTTTAAACAAAGCTTAACGCTATATTAGTTTTAATTTATAAAAATACAAACATATCAATAAGTAATATTATTATTTTAAAAGGGGGGTTTTTACCGTTTAATGACCGGTTTGTTGATTTTTAAAACTTTAGTCGCAGTTAAAACCTAATGTAAAATATTAAAAATAAATACAAGACTTAATTTAAAGCGTAAAGTAAATAACGATAATGAAATTGCGATAAATAAAATTGCGATAAAATAAACTTGCGATAATTAAAAAGTACGATAATTAAAAGTGCAATTAAATACAATAACAATAAATAAAAGTACGATAATTAGAAGTGCAATTAAATATAAAATAAAGGAAATTAAATATGAAATAAAAGAGTTATGCTTATTTAAACTTCCGTAATCATGATGTTTGACGTGTTGATTTTAGTTTTATGCCCATGGGTTAATTGTCCTTTGTCCTGGATTATTCAATATGTCCGTCTGGTTTTTTGTCCATAACAGTCCATCAGTCATAAATATAAAATGCGAGTATCCTCGTCAAATTATCCTTATACCCGAAGTCAAATATTTCAACTAATTGGGGACTTAAACTGTAACAAAGTTTTATTACTTTGTTTAATAATTACACCAGGATATCGACTGTGTATAACCCAAGGTTTTAATACTTTGTTATCAATTATGCCAAGTGTCCTTGTACATAATTTCACCCCGGTTTTAATAATTCTAGTGACTATTAATCCATTCCCGTGTCCGGTTAAATGAACGATTATTCGTACATATAAATACCCCGCCCATCGTGACCGATCGAGTGTATATGGTTATTTATAGGGACGTCCAATTGTAAATCTTTATATTAAAATTAACAAACTATCATTTAGTTAAACAAATATAAAGCCCATTAATTGCTCATAGTCTAATTTCCACAAGTGTCGTTCTTTTGTCCAAACCCCAATTATGGTACAAAGCCCAATTACCCAATTTTAGTAATTAGCCCAACATCATGATTACTTCGTTTTAAATAAGCATAATAATAACTTAGCTACGAGACATTAAATTAAAAAGGTTGAACATAACTTACAATGATTAAAAATAGCGTAGCGTTAAACGGACAGAATTTCGACTTACACCCTTACAACATTCGCTAACATACCCTTATTATTAGGATTTAAAATTAAAATTAAAATTAAAATATAAATATAAATATTTACGTATACATATATAGAGAGAGATTGATTTTATGGATATTTTTTTACGATCAGAATGCGCGAGCTTTATAGGCAGTTTCAGAATTTGGGGCTCCGCGACTCGCGGCATTTTTCCCCTTCAAACTCCGCGAGTCGCGGAGTTTGATTTTACAGCTCACTCCATTTTGGATCCTTTCTTGCCGACGGTTTTTAAATATAATATAATATATATATTAATTTTAAGAATTAATTATATATTATATTATATTCATGTGCATAGTTGACTTGTAATTTTTAGTCCGTTGCGTCGAGTGTTGAGAGTTGACTCTGGTCCCGGTTCCGGATTTTCGAACGTCCTTGCGTACAATTTAATATCTTGTACTTTGCATTTTGTAACTTGTTGCATTTTGTAACTTGTACTCTTGTAATTCAGAGACGTTTCTTATCAATAATTGGAACCTCTTTGATTGTATTTTGTGCTTTTGAGCTTTTTTTTCGTTTGCGTCTTCAATTCGTCGAATCTGTCTTTTGTCTTCACCTTTTATTATTTAAACGAATATCACTTGTAAATAGAACAATTGCAACTAAAAGCTTGTCTTTCTTGAGGAATAATGCTATGAAATATATGTTCGTTTTTAGCATTATCAGAATCGAATGATGTTATGAACATCATTACTACCTCAAGTTTTCTGGATAAAACTGCTGGAAATGAGAAAAATGGATCAAGCTTCAAAGGATCCTTGGATGGCTTGAAAGTTCTTGAAGCAGAATCATGACACGAAAAACAAGTTCAAGTAAGATTTCCACTCGAAATAAGATTGTTATAGTTATAGAAATTGAATCAAAGTTTGAATATGAGTATTACCTTGTATTAGAAAGATATCTTACTGTAAATAAGAAAGATTTCTTGAGGTTGGATGATCACTCTACAAGATTGGAAGTAAGATAGCAAACTTGAAAGTATTCTTGGTTTTATGAAACTAGAACTTGTAGAATTTATGAAGAACACTTAGAACTTGAAGATAGAACTTGAGAGAGATCAATTAGATGAAGAAAATTGAAGAATGAAAGTGTTTGTAGGTGTTTTTGGTCGTTGATGTATGGATTAGATATAAAGGATATGTAATTTTGTTTTCATGTAAATAAGTCATGAATGATTACTCATATTTTTGTAATTTTATGAGATATTTCATGCTAGTTGCCAAATGATGGTTCCCACATGTGTTAGGTGACTCACATGGACTGCTAAGAGCTGATCATTAGAGTGTATATACCAATAGTACATACATCTAAAAGCTGTGTATTGTGCGATTACGAATACGGGTACATACGAGTAGAAGTGTTGATGAAACTGAACGAGGATGTAATTGTAAGCATTTTTGTTAAGTAGAAGTATTTTGATAAGTGTCTTAAAGTCTTTCAAAAGTGTATGATTACATATTAAAACACTACATGTATATACATTTTAACTGAGTCGTTAAGTCATCGTTAGTCGTTACATGTAAGTGTTGTTTTGAAACCTTTAGGTTAACGATCTTGTTAAATGTTGTTAACCCAATGTTTATAATATCAAATGAGATTTTAAATTATTATATTATCATGATAATATGATGTATGAATATCTCTTAATATGATATATATACATTAAATGTCGTTACAACGATAATCGTTACATATATGTCTCATTTCAAAATCATTAAGTTAGTAGTCTTGCTTTTACATATGTAGTTCATTGTTAATATACTTAATGATATGTTTACTTATGATAATATCATGTTAACTATATATATATATATATCCATATATATGTCATCATATAGTTTTTACAAGTTTTAACGTTCGTGAATCACCGGTCAACTTGGGTGGTCAATTGTCTATATGAAACCTATTTCAATTAATCAAGTCTTAACAAGTTTGATTGCTTAACATGTTGGAAACACTTAATCATGTAAATAACAATTTCATTTAATATATATATAAACATGGAAAAAAGTTCGGGTCACTACACAAAACACATATTAGAAGTCAATACATTCTCCACAAAATCGGGCTAAATTTTGTGGAGAATTTTTCGAAAAATTTTTAATGGCAGATTCGGCCCATTTTCTCAAGTGAACTAGAAAACGACACTACGAACAAGACTTTCTTTTGACTTTCCCCCGTTCGAAGCAGTTTGGATGCTGAAAATGTCATTTTACTATTTTTAAAGATGAATTTTGCATTTTTATATCTTACGATAATTAATACCTTCGCATATGAATTATTATGCCTGTTTAAATACCACTTTTATACTTGTTTATATTTAATATTATATTTAGGTACATCAAGAATCATGTTGGGGCTACTATCTCACCACTAGCCACAAAACCTTGATGTTTTTATAACGTCTTGGTTTCATTGTTTGAGTAATTTGAGCCGATTTTTTATTTCTCTAGATTTATAACCTTATTTTTTTGTTTCTAAATTTCATATTGAATGCGAATATATGAGAGTGTAGTTTCATTTCGATAATAATTCATGACCGCAAAACACATATTAGAAGTCACTACATTCTCCACAAAATCAGGCTAAATTTTGTGGAGAATTTTTAGAAATTTTTTTGATGGCAGATTAGGCCCATTTTCGATAGCGAACTAGAAAACGGTGCTACGAGCAAAACTTCTGTTAGGCTTTTTCCCGTTCGAAGCAGTTTAGATGCCGAAAATGAGATTTTAGTATTTTTAAAGGTGAATTTTGCACTTTTATATCTTACAATAATTAATACCTTCGCATGTGAATTATTGTGTTTGTTTAAATACCACTTTTATACTTTGTATTTATTTTATATTATAATTAGGTACATTGAGAATCATGTCGGGGCTACTATCTCACCACTAGCCATAAAACCTTAATGTTTTAATAACGTCTTGGTTTCATTGTTCGAGTATTTTTGAGCCGATTTTTTTTATTTCTCTAGATTTATAACCTTATTTTTGTTTTTGTTTCTAAATTTCATATTAAATGCGAATATATGAGAGTGTAGTTTCATTTCGATAATAATTCATGGCATCCAAACGCATATTAGAAGTCAATACATTCTCCACAAAATCAGGATAAATTTTTAGGAGAATTTTTCAAAAAATTTTCGATAGCAGATTAGGCCCATTTTCGCTAGAGAAATAGAAAATGGTGCTACGAGCATGACCTCAGTTAGGCTTTCCCCCGTTTGAAGCAATATAGATGCCAAAAAATGACATTTTAATATTTTTAAAGGTGAATTTTGAACTTTTATATCTTACGATAATTAATATCTTCGCATGTGAATTATTGTGCCTGTTTAAATACCACTTTTATACTTGTTTTTATTTAATATTATATTTAGGTACATCAAAAATCATGCCGGGGTTACTATCTCACCACTAGCCACAAAACCTTGATGTTTTTATAACGTCTTGGTTTCATTGTTCCAGTATTTTGAGCCGATTTTTTATTTCTCTACATTTATAACCTTATTTTTGTTTTTATTTATAAATTTCATATTGAATGCGAATATATGAGAGAGTAGTTTCATTTAGATAATTATTCATGGCCGCAACACACATATTAGAAGTCACTACATTCTCCAAAAAGTCAGGCAAAATTTTGTGGAGAATTTTTCGAAAGATTTTCGATGGCAGATTAGGCCCATTTTCGCAAGTGAACTAGAAAACAGCACTACGAGTAAGACCTTAGTTAGGCTTTCCCCCCGTTCGAAGCAGTTTAGATGCCGAAAATGACATTTTACTATTTTTAAAGGTGAATTTTGTATTTTTATATCTTACGATAATTAATACCTTCGCATGTGAATTACTATGCCTGTTGAAATACCACTTTTATACTTTTTTATTTAATATTATATTTAGGTACATCGAGAATCATGACGGGGCTACTATCTCACCACTAGCTGCAAAACCTTGATGTTTTTATAACGTCTTGGTTTCATTGTTCGAGTAATTTGAGCCGATTTTTTATTTCCCTAGATTTATAACCTTATTTTTTTTGATTCTAAATTTCATATTGAATGAGAATATATGAGAGTGTAGTTTCATTTCGATGATATTCATGACAGCAAATCACATATTAGAAGTCACTACATTCTCCACAAAATCGGGCTAAATTTTGTGGAGAATTTTTCGAAAAATTTTCGATGGTAGATTCGGCCTATTTCGCAAGCGAACTAGAAAACGGCACTACGAGCAAGACTACCGTTAGGCTTTCCCCCGTTCGAAACAGTTTAGATGCCGAAAATGATATTTTACTATTTTTAAAGGTGAATTTTGCACTTTTATATCTTACGATAATTAATACCTTCGTATGTGAATTATTGTGCCTGTTTAAATACTACTTTTATACTTGTTTTAATATAATATTATATTTAGGTACATAAAGAATCATGTCGGGGCTACTATCTCACCACTAGCCACAAAACCTTAATGTTTTTATAACGTCTTGGTTTCATTGTTCGAGTATTTGAGCCGATTTTTTATTTCTCTAGATTTATAACCTTATTTTTATTTTTATTTCTGAAATTCATATTGAATACGAATATATGAGAGTGTAGTTTCGTTTAGATATTTATTCATGGCCGCAAAACACATATTAGAAGTCAATACATTCTCCACAAAATCGGGCTAAATTTTGTGGATGATTATTTGAAAAATTTTCGATGGTAGATTAGGCCCATTTTTGCTAGAGACTAGAAAACAGGGCTACGAGTAAGCCCTTCGTTAGGCTTTCCCCCGTTCGAAGCAATTTAGATGCCGAAAATGACATTTTAATATTTTTAAAGGTGAATTTTGTACTTTTATATCTTACGATAATTAATACCTTCGCATGTGAATTATTATGCCTGTTGAAATACTACTTTTATACTTTTTTTATTTAATACAATATTTAGGTACATCGAGAATTATGACGGGGCTACTATCTCATCACTGGCCACAAAACCTTGATGTTTTTATAACGTCTTGGTTTCATTGTTCGAGTAATTTGAGCCGATTTTTTTATTTCTCCAGATTTATAACCTTATTTTTTTTTTTCCAAATTTCATACTGAATGCGAATATATGAGAGTGTAGTTTCATTTCGATAATATTCATGACCGAAAATCACATATTAGAAGTCACTACATTCTCCACAAAATCGGGCTAAATTTTGTGGAGAATTTTTCAAAAAATTTTCGATGGCAGATTAGGCCCATTTTCGAAAGCGAAATAGAAAACGGCGCTACGAGCAATACTTCTGTTAGGCTTTCCCCAGTTCGAAGCAGTTTAGATGCCGAAAATGACATTTTACTATTTTTAAAGGTGAATTTTGCACTTTTATATCTTACAATAATTAATACCTGCGCATGTGAATTATTGTGCCAGTTTAAATACCACTTTATACTTTGTATTTATTTAATATTATAATTAGGTACATCGAGAATCATGTCGGAGCTACTATCTCACCACTAGCCATAAAACCTTAATGTTTTTATAACGTCTTTGTTTCATTGTTCGAGTAATTTTGAGCCGATTTTTTATTTCTCTAGATTTATAACCTTATTTTTATTTTTGTTTCTAAATTTCATATTGAATGCGAATATATGAGAGAGTAGTTTCATTTTGATAATAATTTATGGCCACAAAACACATATTAGAAGTCACTACATTCTTCACAAAATCAGGATAAATTTTGTGGAGAATTTTTCGAAAATTTTTTGATGGCAGATTAGGCCCATTTACACTAGAGAAATAGAAAACGGCGCTATAAGCAAGACCTCCGTTAGGCTTTCCCCCGTTCGAACCACTTTAGATGCGAACAATTACACTTTACCATTTTTAAAGGTGAATTTTGAACTTTTATATCTTACGATAATTAATATCTTCGCATGTGAATAATAGTGTGCCTGTTTAAATACCACTTTTATACTTGTTTTTATTTAATATTTTATTTAGGTACATCGAGAATTATGTCGGGGCTACTATCTCACCACTAGCCACAAAACCTTGATGTTTTTATAACGTCTTGGTTTCATTGTTCGAGTATTTTGAGCCAATTTTTTATTTCTCTAGATTTATAACCTTATTTTATTTGTATCTAAATTTTATATTGAATGCGAATATATGAGAGTGTAGTTTCATTTTGATAATAATTCATGACCGTAAAACACATATTAGAGGTCACTACATTCTCCACAAAATTGGTCTAAATTTTGTGGTGAATTTTTCAAAAATTTTCGATGGAAGATTAGGCCCATTTTCGCAAGAGAACTAGATAACGGCGCTACGAGCAATACTACCGTTAGGCTTTGCCCCATTCGAAGCATTTTAGATGCTGAAAATGACATTTTACTATTTTTAAAGGAGAATTTTGCACTTTTATATCTTACGATAATTAATACCTTCACATGTGAATTATTGTGCCAGTTTAAATACCACTTTTGTACTTGTTTTAATATAATATTATATTTAGGTACATCGAGAATCATGTCGGGGCTACTATCTCACCACTAGCCACAAAACCTTAATGTTTTTGTAACGTCTTGGTTTCATTGTTCGAGTATTTGAGCTGATTTTTTATTTCTCTAGATTTATAACCTTATTTTTGTTTTTATTTCTAAATTTAATACTGAATGCGAATATATGAGTGTGTAGTTTCATTTAGATAATTATTCATGATCGCAAAACACATATTAGAAGTCACTAAATTCTCCACAAAATCGGGCTAAATTTTATGGATGATTTTTTGAAAAATTTTCGATGGTAGATTAGGCCCATTTTTGCTAGAGACTAGAAAACGGCGCTACGAGCGAGACCTCCGTTAGGCTTTCCACCATTCGAAGCAGTTTAGATGCCGAAAATGACATTTTACTATATTTAACGGTGAATTTTGTACTTTTATATCTTACGATAATTAATACCTTCTCATGTGAATTATTATGCCAGTTGAAATACCACTTTTATACTTTTTTTTATTTAATATTATATTTAGGTACATCGAGAATCACGACGGGGCTACTATCTCACCACTAGCCATAAAACCTTGATGTTTTTATAACGTCTTGGTTTCATTGTTCGAGTAATTTGAGCCGATTTTTTATTTCTCTAGATTTATAACTTTATTTTTTTTGTTACGAAATTTCATATTGAATGCAAATATATGAGAGTGTAGTTTCATTTTGATAATAATTCATGACCGCAAAACACAAATTAGAAGTCACTACATTCTCCACAATATCGGGCTAAATTTTGTGGAGAATTTTTCGAAAGATTTTCGATGGCAGATTAGGCCCATTTTTGCAGCGAACTAGAAAACAGCACTACGAGCAAGACCTCTGTTAGGCTTTACCCC
Organism: Rutidosis leptorrhynchoides; assembly: GCF_046630445.1. Taxonomy (NCBI): domain Eukaryota; kingdom Viridiplantae; phylum Streptophyta; class Magnoliopsida; order Asterales; family Asteraceae; genus Rutidosis; species Rutidosis leptorrhynchoides. The sequence goes on from NC_092333.1 coordinate 603,452,038, forward strand.
GTTTGAAGCAGTTATATGCCAAAAATGACATTTTACTATTTTTAAAGGTGAATTTTGAACTTTTATATTTTACGATAATGAATACCTTCGCATGTGAATTATTGTGTCTTTTTAAATACCACTTTTACACTTGTTTTTATTTAATATTATACTTAGGTACATCGAGAATCATTTCGGGGCTACTATCTCACCACAAGACACAAAACCTTGAGTTTTTATAACGTCTTGGTTTCATTGTTCGAGTATTTTGAGCCGATTTTTTATTTCTCTAGATTTATAACCTTATTTTTGTTTTTGTTTCTAAATTTCATATTGAATGCGAACATATGAGAGTGTCATTTCATTTTGATAATAATTCATGGCCACAAAACACATATTAGAAGTCACTACATTCTTCACAAAATCGGGCTAAATTTTGTGGAGAATTTTTTGAAAAATTTTCGATGGCAGATTAGGCCCATTTTCGCAAGCGAACTAGAAAATGGAACTACGAGCAAGACTTCCGTTAGGCTTTCCCCCGTTCGAAGCAGTTTAGATGCGTAAAATGACATTTTACTATTTTTAAACGTGAATTTTGCACTTTTATATCTTACGATAATTAATACCTTCGCATGTGAATTATTGTGTCTGTTTAAATACCAATTTTATACTTGTTTTTATTTAATATTATATTTAGGTACATCGAGAATCATGTCGGGGCTACTATCTCACCACTAGCCACAAAACCTTGACGTTTTGGTTTCGTTGTTCGAGTATTTTTAGCCGATTTTTTATTTCTCTAGATTTATAACCTTATATTTGTTTTTGTTTCTAAATTTCATATTGAATGCGAATATATGAGAGTGTAGTTTCATTTAGATAATTATTCATGGCCGCAAAACATATATTAGAAGTCACTACTTTCTCCACAAAATCGGGCTAAATTTTGTGGAGAATTTTTCAGAAAATTTTCGATGGTAGATTAGGCCCATTTTCGCTAGAGACTAGAAAATGACGCTACGAGCAAGACCTCCGTTAGGCTTTCCCCCGTTCGAAGCAGTTTAGATGCCGAAGATGACATTTTACTATTTTTAAAGGTGAATTTTTTACTTTTATATCTTACGATAATTAATACCTTCGCATGTGAATTTTTATGCCTGTTGAAATACCACTTTTATACTTTATATATTTAATATTATATTTAGGTATATCGAGAATCTTTTCGGGGATAGCCTCACACCACTAGCCACAAAACCTTGATGTTTTTATAACATCTTGGTTTCATTGTTCGAGTAATTTGAGCCGATTTTTTATTTCTCTAGATTTATAAACTTATTATTGTTTTGTTCATAAATTCATATTGAATGTGAATATATGCGAGTGTAGTTTCATTTCGATAATAATTCAGTATCTCACCACTAGCCACAAAACCTTGTTGTTTTTATAACGTCTTGGTATCATTGTTCGAGTATTTTGAGCCGATTTTATATTTCTCTAGATTTATAACCTTATTTTTGTTTTTCTTTCTAAATTTCATATTGAATGCGAATATATGAGAGTGTATTTTCATTTTGATAAAAATTCATGGCCGCAAAACACATATTAGAAGTCACTACATTCTCCACAAAATCGGGCAAAATTTTGGGGAGAATTTTCCGAAAAAATTTCGATGGCAGATTAGGCCCATTTTCACAAGCGAACTTGAAAACGGCGCTACAAGCAAGACTTCTGTTAGGCTTTCCCCCGTTCGAAGCAGTTTAGATGCCGAAAATGAAATTTTACTATTTTTAAAGGTGAATTTTACACTTTTATATCTTACGATAATTAATATCTTCGCATGTGAATTATTGTGCATGTTTAAATACCACCTTAATACTTGTTTTTATTTAATATTTTATTTAGGTACATCGAGAATCATGTCGGGGCTAGTATCTCACCACTAGCCCTAAACCCCTTAATGTTTTTATAACGTCTTGGTTTCATTGTTCGAGTATTTTGAGCCGATTTTTTATTTCTCTAGATTTATAACCTTATTTTGTTTTTGTTTTCAAATTTCATATGGAATATGAATATATAAGAGTGTAGTTTCAGTTGGATAATAATTCATAGCCACAAAACACGTATTAGAAGTCAGTAAATTCTCCACAAAATCGGCCTAAATTTTGTGGATAATTTTTCGATAATTTTTGACGGCAGATTAGGCCTATTTTCGCAAGCGAACTACAAAATAGCACTACGAGCAAGACTTTCATTAGGCTTTGCCCCTTCGAAGCAGTTTAGATGCCGAAATTTCATTTTACTATTTTTAAAGGTGAATTTTGCACTTTTGTATCTTACGATAATTAATTCCTTCGCATGTGAATTATTCTGCCTGTTTAAATACCACTTTTATACTTGTTTTTATTTAATATTATACTTAGGTACATCGAGAATCTTGTCAGGGCTACTATGTCACCACTAGCCACAAAACCTTGATGTTTTATAACGTCATGTTTTCATTGTTCGAGTATTTTGAGCCGATTTTTTATTTCTCTAGATTTATTACCTTATTTTGTTTTTGTTTCTAAATTTCATATGGAATGCGAATGTATTGTAGTGACCCAAACTTTTCCATGATTATATATTAAATGAAAACTATATTTATATGATTAAATGTTTCCAACATGTTAAGCAACCAAACTTGTTAATATTTGAAATGAGTTTCATGTAGACAATTGACCACCCAAGTTGACCGGCGATTCACGAACGTTAAAACTTGTAAAAATTATATGATGATATATATTTGGATATATATATATATAGTTAGTTAACATGATATTATGATAAGACAGTATCTCACTAGGTATATTAACAATGAGTTATATACATAAAATGAGACTATTGAATTAAGAAAACTCGAAACGATAAATATAATGATTATCGTTATAACAACGTCTTACTAAATACATATGTATCATATTAAGATATTAATACCTTATTTTTAACATCATGAAATGATAATTACATATATCATTAAGCATATTAACAATGAACTACACGAGTAAGATGAGACTACTAACTTAAGGATTTCGAAACAATACATATATGTAACGATTATCGTTGTAATAGTATTTTTCACATATATATATATATATATATATATATATATATATATATATATATATATATATATATATATATATATATATGATATTAAGATATATTAATACACCATGTTAACATGTTAACATAACAATTTAACATCTCATTTAAGTGTAATAACAATGGATCAATTACATTTAACAAGATCGTTAACTCAAAGGTTCCGAAACAACACTTACATATAACGACTAACGATGACTTAACGACTCAGTTAAATGTATATACATATAGTGTATTAAGATGTATTAATACACTTTTAGAAGACTTCATGACATATATCAAAGTACTTCTACTTAACAGAAATGCTTACAATTACATTCTCATTCATTTTCATCAACAATTCTACTCGTATGCACCTTCGTACTCGTACATTACACAGCTTCTAAGATGTATATACTATTGGTATATACACTCAATCATCAGCTCCTTAGCAGCCCATGTGAGTCATTAAACATGTGGGAACCATCATTTGGCAACTAGCATGAAATATCTCACAAAATTACAAAAAATATTATAAATCATTCATGAATTATTTACATGAAAACAAACTTACACATTCTTTATATCTAATCCATATACCAACGACCAAAAACACCTACAAACACTTCATTCTTCAATTTTATTCATCTAATTGATCTCTCTCAAGTTCTATCTTCAAGTTCTAAGTGTTCTTCATAAATTCTATAAGTTCTAGTTTGATAAAATCAAGAATACTATCAAGTTTGCAAGATTACTTCCAAGCTTTCTAATCCAATCCAAGTAATCATCTAAGCTCAAGAAATCTTTCTTATTTACAGTAAGATATCTTTCTAATACAAGGTAATACTCATATTCAAACTTTGATTCAATTTCTATAACTATAACTATCTTATTTCGAGTGGAAATCTTACTTGAACTTGTTTTCGTGTCATGATTCTACTTCAAGAACTTTCAAGCCATCCAAGAATCCTTTGAAGCTAGATCAATTTTTATTACTTCCAGTAGGTTTACCTACTAAACTTGAGGTAGTAATGATGTTCATAACATCATTCGATTCATATATATATATATATATATATATATATATATATATATATATATATATATATATATATATATATATATATATATATATATAACTATCTTATTCGAAGATTTAAACTTGTAATCACTAGAACATAGTTTAGTTAATTCTAAACTTGTTCGCAAATAAAGTTAATCCTTCTAAATTGACTTTTAAAATCAACTAAACGCATGTTCTATATCTATATGATATGCTAACTTAATGATTTAAAACCTGGAAACACGAAAAACACCGTAAAACCGGACATACGCCGTTGTAGTAACACCGCGGGCTGTTTTGGGTTTGATAATTAAAAACTATGATAAACTTTGATTTAAAAGTTGTTCTTCTGAGAAAATGATTTTTCTTATGAACATGAAACTATATCCAAAAATCATGGTTAAACTCAAAGTAGAAGTATGTTTTTCAAAATGGTCATCAAGATGTCGTTCTTTCGACGGAAATGACTACCTCTTTAAAAAATGACTTGTAACCTGTATTTCCGACTATAAACTTATACTTTTTCTGTTTAGATTCATAAACTCAAGTTCAATATGAAACCATAGCAACTTGAATCACTCAAAACGGATTTGAAACGAAGAAATGACGGGTAAAACAAAATTGGATAAATTTGCTAGTTTTAGCTACGAAAATTTTGTAACAAATCTAGACAATATATCCTAACTAATTTATATTGTATTATACATATTATGAAATCTTGGGATACCATAGACACGTATACAATATTTTGACATATCATATCGACCCATCTATATATATATTTTGGAACAACCATAGACACTCTATATGCAGTAATGTGTGAGTTAGCTATACAGGGTTGAGGTTGATTCCAAAATAATATATATACTTTGAGTTGTGATCGAGTCTGAGACTTGTAGATACTGGGTCATGGATTGATTCGAGATAATATATATTGCTTTATTTCTGTACATCTAACCGTGGACAACTAGTTGTAGGTTACTAACGAGGACTGCTGACTTAACAAACTCAAATCATTAAAATGTAATAAAAATGTTGTAAATATTTTTTGAACATACTTTGATATATATGTACATATTTGTTATAGGTTCGTGAATCGACCAGTGGCCAAGTCTTACTTCCCGACGAAGTAAAAATCTGTGAAAGTGAGTTATAGTCCCACTTTTAAAATCTGATATTTTTGGGATGAGAATACATGCAGTTTTATAAATGTTTTACGAAATAGACACAAGTAATCAAAACTACATTCTATGGTTGAATTATTAAACCGAATATGCCCCTTTTAGCTTGGTAGCCTAAGAATTAGGGAACTGGTCCTTAATTGACGCGAATCCTAAAGGTAGATCTATAGGAACTAACAACCCCCATTCTGGAATTTGGAATGCTTTAGTACTTCGAGTTTATCAGGTCCGATGGGTGTCCCGGAATGATGGGGATATTCTATATGCATCTTGTTAATTTCGGTTACCAGGTGTTCACCATATGAATGATTTTTATCTCTATACAGTTTGCGAATTGCCTGATATGAGATGTGTTATAAAAATAAAATATTGTGGTCTATTATTATGATTTGATAATATATAGGTTAAACCTATAAATCACAAACATTTTTGTTGACGTTTTAAGCATGTTTATTCTCAGGTGATTATTAAGAGCTTCCGCTGATGCATACTAAAATAAGGACAGGATTTGGAGTCCATGCTTGTATGATATTATGTAAAAACTGCATTCAAGAAACTTATTTCGATGTAACATATTTTTATTTTAAACCATTATGTAATGGTCGTGTGTAAATGGTATATTTTAGATTATCATTATTTGATAATCTACGTAATGTTTTTTTAAACCTTTATCGATAAAATAGAAGTTATGGTTGTTTTAAAAATGAATGCAGTCTTTGAAAAACGTCTCATATAGAGGTCAAAACCTCGCGACGAAATCAATTAATATGGAACATTTATAATCTATATGAACGGGACATTTCATATATAAGAGTGTAGTTTCAGTTGGATAATATATCATGGCCACAAAACACATATTAGAATTCAGTAAATTCTCCACAAAATTGGCCTAAATTTTGTGGATAATTTTTCAAAAAATTTTCGACTGCAGATTAGGCCTATTTTCGTAAGCGAACAAAAAAATGGCACTACGAGCAAGACTTTCATTAGGCTTTTCCCCGTTCGAAGCAGTTTAGATGCCAAAAATTACATTTTACTATTTTTAAAGGTGAATTTTGCACTTTTATATCTTACGATAATTAATTCCTTCGCATTTGAATTATTGTGCCTATTTAAATATCACTTTTATACTTGTTTTTATTTAATATTATATTTAGGTACATCGAGACTCATGTCGGGGCTACCATGTCACCACTAGCCTCAAAACCTTGATGTTTTTATAACGTCTTGGTTTCATTATTCGAGTTTTTTGAGCCAATTTTTTATTTCTCTAGATTTATAACCTTATTTTTTTTTTCTAAATTTTATATTGAATGCGAATATATGAGAGTGTAGTTTCATTTCGATAAAAATTTTCAATTCGAATTAGCTAGAAGCAATGTCTCCTTGCATAATATGGATTCCAAACATTCATGATCTGGATGTGAATGAGTCAAATTACTTCTCCAGTTTCATTTCGAGAAAAATTCACGACCAGAAAACACATATTAGAAGTCACTCCATTTCTCCACAAAATCGGTTAAATTTTGTGGAGAATTTTCTGAAAAATTTTTGATGGCAGATTAGGCCCATTTTCGCAAGTGAACTAGAAAACGGCACTACGAGCAAGAATTCCTTTACACTTTCCCCTATTCAAAGCAGTTTAGATGCGGATAATAACATTTTACTATTTTTAAAGGTGAATTTTACAATTTTATATCTTACGATAATTAATACCTTCATATTTTAACTATTATTCCTGATTAAATACCACGTTTATACTTGTTTTTATTTAATATTATATTTAGGTACATTGAGAATCATGTCGGGGCTAGTATCTCACCACTAGCCACAAAACCTTGTTGTTTTTATAACTACTTGGTTTCATTGTTCGAGTATTTTGAGCCGATTTTTTATTTCTCTAGATTTATAAACTTATTTTTGTTTTTGTTTCTAAATTTCATATTGAATGCGAATATATGAGAGTGTAGTTTCATTTCGATAATAATTCATGGTCGCAAAACACATATTAGAAGTCACTACATTCTCCACAAAATCGGGCTATATTTTGTGAATAATTATTCAAAAAATTTTCGTTGGCAGATTAGGCTCATTTTCGCAAGCGAACTAGAAAATGGTGCTACGAGTAAGACTTTCTTTAGGCTTTCCCCCGTTTGAAGCAGTTTAGATGCAGAAAATGACATTTTACTATTTTTAAAGGTGAATTTTGCACTTTTATATCTTACGATAATTAATACATTCGCATGTGAATTATTGTGCCTGTTTAAATACCATTTCTATACTTGTTTTTATTTAATATTATATTTAGGTACATCGAGAATCATGTCGGGGCTACTATTTCACCAGTAGCCACAAAACCTTGATGTTTTTATAATGTCTTGGTTTGATTTTTCGAGTATTTTGAGCCGTTTTTTTATTTCTCTAGATTTACAACCTTATTTTTGTTTTGTTTCTAAATTTCATATTGAATGCGAATATCAAAAATGTAGTTTCATTTCGATAATAATTCATGGATGATATGCCCGAATCGGACGGTTTATTTATGCGGTGTCGTTAGGTTGCAAAACGTCAATTCAGGATATCAACGGAAGAGGCTGATTGTTTAATTTATATATGCTGGGCCTAAATCTATTATTCCTTCCTATGGGCTAGCGAGGGCAACTATGACCTAGGGTCGTTCCTTGAGCGGTCGAATTTGAAATGGAGCTTATTCAGATAATCTGGTAATTAAGAATGGGTTTGTACACAATTCAGTATCCAAGACTAGTGGCCAGGTACACCTTGTGTAGAGAGGCAGCATCCTTTTGGTCCCAATAAATTGGCGACTGTTCAGAAAATCCAACAACCAAGTCCAACCGATTTATTATAGACACCACTTTATCCCGAATATCAAATTATGTAAAGGCAATAGTTGGGTTGAATAGTTTATATAATTATAATTAAGATATTAAAGCAATATAATTAAAATAATCTAGCTAGCATGCAACAGCTAAGGACAGAGAAGATGTGGTTCACCATGATTTAAGATAACGTAGCGTCGGGATGATTGCGAGACACTCATTGGATAGATATACCTTGGTGTGAACATAGATTCCCTACTAAGTGGTTTTTCGATTAGTATGTCATGAGGAACTAGGCTTTGAAGATTCTGATCGGATGGACTATGCTCAACTCCCGACGTTATCCGGTTTAAGGATATAAGCGGCCCATATTGGATGCAGTGCATACCTTGGGCGCACGAATAAAGTAGCATAGCCATATATATAGAATATCCAACCTTTCTTAACACCTTAGTGTATCACCCAAGTGAGTGGTCATGATTATGTTTCGAATTCCTTTCTGTCAATGGTTTGGTAAAATCTAAGGGTTTGTAGACAAATTAGAACCTCTGATGATTCTCAGTCATCCTTAAAGATTTATAAGCTTAGTTTGTATTGTAGTACGTTAAACTCCCATTTATGATTTAAACCAGCCCTTACTTAAATCTACCCAATAAATCCCTTAGTTATCCACCATGTACTAGACTTATAGTGGTTTCATAGCTTCTAACCTTGACCATGCTCAAAAGGTCTTATAGTACATCAACACTGTACTCTACTGTTGTAACAGTATTTTCTCGAGTCTTATACTCTTGACCAATATCTTGATCTGGTCCTACGGTAATTTTCCATGTACTTTATAGTATTTCCGATGGGTTCATACCATGACCAATGTATAAACACAGATAATTAATTACCTTATGATTGTCGACTTTATAAAAGGTTTTAATCACGTTTATTGGTGGAAGTACGATAATAACGAGGTTTAATATCATAGACAGAAAGAGAGTACGAAACGATAATCATCCCTAACTAACATTACTAAATCATGGCAAACAATCAAGTAATTACTCGCACATCATGGCAACAAGCATTTCTAATATTAACAAATCACAAACATAGAACAAGAATATTATAATAAATTAATAAAAGAAAGGATAGATATTACCGAATAATATCGGCAGAATAACACTTGTATTTCTTCATAATATCCATAGCGTTACAATGCTCGATAGCTTCCACTACTAACAACATACTAATCTCCTATTGATCACTAGAGAGCGACAATAGAGAGATAATTACATTTCCTAATCTCTGTACTTTTCTCTCTCTAGAATCTAGAGAGAGAAAGTAGAGAGAGAACTAATCTCCTATAGATCACTAGAGAGCGACTATAGAGAGATGTTTTAGAGAGATAAGTGAGAAAGGTGTGTGTTGAAATGAATGCAAAAAGCTCTTTAAATAGGCAAAATTTTCCTGGCAAACGGCTGGCAGGTCGTTTGCCAAGGCCGTTTTCTAGGACAAGCCATTTTTGGTTCCCATTTACTGGCAGGCCGTTTTTCCTTATGGCAAGCCGTTTACTGGATCGTAACTTGTCTTTCACCGTTTTCGCTCTAGAATCTTCGTTTTAGCTCCGTTTTTGACGAATCTTGCGCCCACGCGTTCGTAATTGAATATCCTACAACATGATATTAAGTAAATAAACTTTTCCAAAAATTATAAAATAAGTTATTTAAACGCGAGCTAATCGTCTTAGCCGATTTTGCTCGTTTTTCCTCGTTTTTCATCCGTTTTTAGTGATTCTTGAAACATAGCCTTTGTAATGACTAAATCTACCAAATTAACTAAAAAAGTGATTATTTTGGCGATAAAGTTTGGAACTTTATGGTTTTAGGGCTAGATATCGGGGGTAAGAACGTGACTTTTTGGCAGATATCAATGGCCGCAAAACACATATTAGAAGTCACTACATTCTCCACAAAATCGGGCTAAATTTTGTGGAGAATTTTTCAAAAAAATTTCAATGGCAGATTAAGCACATTTTGGCAAGAGAACAACAAAACGGCACAACGAGCAAGAATTCCGTTAGGCTTTCCCCCGTTCGAAGCAGTTTAGATGCCGAAAATGTCATTTTACTATTTTTAAAGGTAAATTTGCAATTTTATATCTTACGATAATTAATATCTTCAAATGTGAATTATTGTGCCTGTTTAAATACCACTTTTATACTTGTTTTTATTTAATATTATATTTAGATGCATCGAGAATCATGTCGGGGCTGCTATCTCACCACAAGCCACAAAACCTTGATGTTTTTATCACGTCTTGGTTTCATTGCTCGAGTATTTTGAGCCGATTTTTTATTTCTCTAGATTTATAACCATATTTTTGTTTTTGTTTCTAAATTTCATATTGAATGCGAATATATGAGAGTGTAGTTTCATTCCGATAATAATTAATGACCGTAAAACACATATTAGAAGTCACTACATTCTCCACAAAATCAGGCTAAATTTTGTGGAGAATTTTTCAAAAAATTTACGATGGCAGATTAGGCTCATTTTCGCAAGAGAACTAGAAAACGGCGCTACGAGCAAGACTTCCTTTAGGCTTTCCCCTATTCGAAGAAGTTTAGATGCCGAAAATGACATCTTACTATTTTTAAATGTGAATATTGCACTTTTATATCTTACGATAATTAATACCTTCGCATGTGAATTATTGTGCCTGTTTAAATACCACTTTTATTCTTGTTTTTATTTAATATTATATTTAGGTACATCGAGAATCACGTCGGAGTTACTATCTCACGACTAGCCACAAAACCTTGATGTTATTATAATGTCTTGGTTTCATTGTTCGAGAATTGTGAGCCGTTTTTTATTTCTCTAGATTTACAACCTTATTTTAGTTTTGTTTCTAAATTTCATATTGAATGCGAATATAGAGAGTATAGTTTCTTGATAATAATCGTGGGCACAAAACACACATTAGAAGTCACTACATTCTCCACAAAATCTGGCTATATTTTGTGGAAAATATTTGAAAAATTTTCCATGGTAGATTAGGCCCATTTTCGCAAGCGAACTAGAAAACGGCACTACAAGGAAGACTTCCGTTAGCTTTCCCCTGTTCGAAGCAGTTTATATGCCGAAAATGATATTTTACTATTTTTAAAGGTGAATTTTGCACTTTTATATCTTACGATAATTAATATCTACGCATGTGAATTATTGTGCATGTTTAAATACCACTTTTATACTTGTTTTTATTTAATATTATATTTAGGTGCATCGAGAATCATGTCGGGGCTACTATCTCACCACTAGCCACAAAACCTTGATATTTTTATAAAGTCTTGGTTTCATTGTTCGAGTATTTTGAGCCGATTTTTTATTTCTCTAGATGTATAACCTTTTATTTGTTTTTGTTTTTATTTCTAAATATCATATTGAATGTAAATATTTGAGAGTGTAGTTTCATTTCGATAATAATTCATGACCGCAAAACACATATTAGAAGTCACTACATTCTCCACAAAATCGGGCTAAATTTTGTGGAGAATTTTTCAAAACAATTTCGTTGGCAGATTAGGCTCATTTTCGCAAGTGAACTAGAAAATGGCGCTACGAGCAAGACTTCCTTTAGGTTTTCCCCCATTCGAAGTAGTTTAGATGCCGAAAATGACATTTTACTATTTTTAAAGGTGAATTTTTCACTTTTATATCTTACGATAATTAATACCTTCCGCATGTGAATTATTGTGTCTGGTTAAATACCACTTCTATGCTTGTTTTTATTTAATATTATATTTAGGTACATCGAGAATCATGTCGGGGCTACTATTTCACCACTAGCCACAAAACCTTGATGTTATTATAATGTCTTGGTTTCATTGTTCGAGAATTGGGAGCCGTTTTTTATTTATCTAGATTTACAACCTTATTTTTTTTTGTTTCTAAATTTCATATTGAATGCAAATATAGAAAGTGTAGTTTCACGATAATAACCATGGCCGCAAAACACACATTAGAAGTCACTACATTCTCCACAAAATCTGGCTAAATCTTGCGGAAAATTTTTTGAAAAATTTTCCATGGCAGATTAGGCCCATTTTCACAAGCGAACTAGAAAATGGCACTACGAGGAAGACTTCCGTTAGCTTTCCCCCGTTCGAAGCAGTCTAGATGCTGAAAATGACATTTTACTATTTTTAAAGGTGAATTTTGCACTTTTATATCTTACGATAATTAACATCTTCGCATGTGAATTATTGTGCATGTTTAAATACCACTTTTATACTTGTTTTTATTTAATATTATATTTAGATACATCGAGAATCATGTCGGGGCTAATATCTCACCACTAGCCCCAAAACGTTGATGTTTTTATAACGTCTTGATTTCATTGTTCGAGTATTTTGAGCTGATTTTTTATTTTTCTAGATTTATAACCTTACTTTTGTTTTTGTTTTTAAATTTCATATTGAATGCGAATATATGAGAATGTGGTTTCATTTTGATAATAATTCATGGCCGCAAAACACATATTAGAAGTCACTACATTCTCCCCAAAATCGGGCTAAATTTTGTGGAGAATTTTTCAAAAAATTTCTATGGCAGATTAAGCCCATTTTTGCAAGTGAACCAGAAAACGGCATTACGAGTAAGACTTCCGTTAGGCTTTCCCCCGTTCGAATCAGTGCCGAAAATGTCATTTTACTATTGTTAAAGGTGAATTTTGCACTTTTATATCTTACGATAATTAATATCTTCACATGTAAATTATTGTGCCTGTTTAAATACCACTTTTATACTTGTTTTTATTTAATATTATATTCAGGCGCATCGAGAATCCTGTCTGGGCAACTATCTAACCACTAGCCATAAAACCTTGATGTTTTTATAACGTCTTGGTTTCATTGTTCGAGTATTTTGAGCCGACTTTTTATTTCTCTAGATTTATAACCTTATTTTTGTTTTTGTTTCTAAATTTCATATTGAATGCGAATATATGAGAGTGTAGTTTCATTTCTATAATAATTCATGGCCTCAAAACACATATTAGAAGTCACTACATTCTCCACAAAATTGGGCTAAATTTTTTGAAGAATTTTTCGAAAAATTTTCGATGGCAGATTAGGCCCATTTTCGCAAGCGAACTAGAAAACGGCACTATGAGAAAGACTTCCTTTTGGCTTTCCCGTATTCGAAGTAGTTTAGATTCCAAAAATGAGATTTTACTATTTATAAAGGTGAATTTTGTACTTTTATATCTTACGATAATTAATACCTTCGCATGTGAATTATTGTGCATGTTTAAATACCACTTTTATACTAGTTATTATTTAATATTATATTTAGGTACATCAAGAATCATGTCGGTGCTACTATCTCACCACTAGCCATAAAACATTGATGTTTTTATAACGTCTTGGTTTTATTGTTCGAGTATTTTGAGCCGTTTTTTTATTTCTCTAGATTTACAACCTGATTTTTGTTTTGTTTCTAAATTTTGTTATTGAATACGAATATAGAGAGTGTAGTTTCACGATAATAATACATGGCCAGAAAACACATATTAGAAATCACTACATTCTCCATAAAATCGGCTAAATTTTTTGGAGAATTTTTCAAAAAAATTTCGATGGCAGATTAGGCCCATTTTCGCAAGCGAACTAGAAAACGGCGCTACGAGCAAGACTTCCTTTAGGATTTCCCCCATTCAAAGCAGTTTAGATGCCGAAAATGACATTTTACTATTTTTAAAGGTGAATTTTGCACTTTTATATCTTACGATAATTAATATCTTCGCATGTGAATTATTGTGCATGTTTAAATACCACTTCTATATTTATTTGATTTAATATTATATTTAGGTATATCGAGAATCATGTCGGGGCTACTATTTCACCACTAGCCACAAAACCTTGATGTTATTATAATGTCTTGGTTTCATTGTTCGAGAATTGTGAGCCGTTTTTTATTTCTCTAGATTTACAACCTTATTTTTGTTTTTTTTTTCTAAATTACATATTAAATACGAATATAGAGAGTGTAGTTTCATGATAATAATCATGGCCACAAATCACACATTAGAAGTCACTACATTCTCCACAAAATCGGCTAAATTTTGTGGAATATTTTTTGAAAAATTTTCCATGGCAGATTAGGCCCATATTCGCAAGCGAACTAGAAAACGGAACTACGAGGAAGACTTCCGTTAGCTTTCCCCCGTTCGAAGCAGTTTAGATGCCGAAAATGACATTATACTATTTTTAAAGGTTAATTTTGCCCTTTTAATATCTTATGATAATTAATATCTTCGCATGTGAATTATTGTGCCTGTCTAAATACCACTTTTATACTTGTTTTTTTTAATGTTATATTTAAGTACATCGAGAATCATGTCGGGGCTAATATCCCTCCACTACCCAAAAAACGTTGATGTTTTTATAACGTCTTGGTTTCATTGTTCGAATATTTTGAGCCGATTCTAGATTTATAACCTTACTTTTGTTTTTGTTTTTAATTTTCATATTGAATGCGAATATATGAGAGTGTAGTTTCATTTTGATAATAATTCATGGCCGCAAAACACATATTAGAAGTCACTACATTCTCCCCAAAATCGGGCTAAATTTTGTGGGAATTTTTCAAAAAATTTTCTATGGCAGATTAAGCCCATTTTTCCAAGCGAACTAGAAAACGGAATTACGAGCAAGACTTCCGTTAGGCTTTCCCCCATTCGAAGCAGTTTAGATGTCGAAAATGTGATTTTACTATTTTTAAAGGTGAATTTTGCACTTTTATATCTTACGATAATTAATATCTTCGCATGTAAATTATTGTGCCTGTTTAAATACCACTTTTATACTTGTTTTTATTTATATTATATTTAGGTGCATTGAGAATCATGTCGGGGCAACTATCTCACTACTAGCCACAAAACCTTGATGTTTTTATAAGGTCTTGGTTTCATTCATCGAGTATTTTGAGCCGATTTTTTTATTTCTCTAGATTTATAACCTTATTTTTGCTTTTGTTTCTAAATTTTATATTGAATGCGAATATATGAGAGTGTAGTTTCATTTCGATAATAATTCATGGCCGCAAAACACATATTAGAAGTCAATACATTCTTCACAAAATCGGGTTAAATTTTGTGGAGAATTTTTCGAAAAATTTTCGATGGCAGATTAGGTCCATTTTTTTAAGAGAACTAGAAAACGGTGCTACGAGCAAGACCTTCGTTAGACTTTGCCCCGTTCAAACCAGTATAGTTTCCGAAAATGACATTTTACTATTTTTAAAGGTGAATTTTGCACTTTTATATCTTACGATAATTAATACCTTCGCATGTGAATTATTGTATCCGTTTTAATACCACTTTTATACATGTTTTTATTTAATATTATATTTATGTTTATTGAGAATCATGTCGGGGCTACTATTTCACCACTAGCCACAAAACCTTGATGTTTTTATAATGTCTTGGTTTCATTGTTCGAGTATTTTGAGCCGTTTTTTTATTTCTCTAGATTTACAACCTTATTTTTTTTTTGTTTCTAAATTTCATATTAAATGCGAATATATATAGTGTAGTTTCACGATAATAATTCATTACTGCAAAACACACATTAAAAGTCACTACATTCTCCACAAAATCGGGCTAACTTTTGTGGGGAATTTTTCCAAAAGTTTTCAATGGAAGATTAGGCCCATTTTCTCAAGCGAACTATAAAACGGCACTACGAGCAAGACTTACGTTAGGATTTCCCCCGTTTGAAGCAGTTTAGATGCCGAAACTGTCATTTTACTATTTTTAAAGGTGAATTTTGCACTTTTATATCTTACGATAATTAATATCTTACAATATTTAATATTATGTTTAGGTACATCGAGAATCATGTCGGGGCTACTATTTCACCACTAGCCACAAAACCTTGATTTTTTATAATGTATTGGTTTCATTGTTCGAGTATTTTGAGCCGTTTTCTTATTTCTCTAGATTTACAACCTTATTTTTGTTTTGTTTCTAAATTTCATATTGAATGCGAATATAGAGAGTGTAGTTTCAGGATAATAATTCATGGCCGGAAAACACGTATTAGAAGTCACTACATTCTCCACAAAATCGGGCTAAATTTTTTGGAGAATTTTTCGAAAAATTTTCGATGGCAGATTAGGCCCATTTTCGCAAGCGAACTAGAAACTGGCGCTACGAGCAAGACTTCCTTTAGGATTTCCCCCGTTCGAAGCAGTTTAGATGCCGAAAATGACATTTTACTATGTTTAAAAGTGAATTTTGCACTTTTATATCTTACGATAATTAATACATTCGCATGTGAATTATTGTGCATGTTTAAATACCACTTTTATACTTGTTTTTATTTAATATTATATTTAGGTACATCGAGAATCATGTCGGGGCTACTATCTCACCACTAGCCACAACACCTTGATGTTTTTATAATGTCTTGGTTTCATTGTTCGAGTATTTTGAGCAGATTTTTTATTTCTCTAGATTTAACCTTGTTTTTGTTTTTGTTTCTAATTTTCATATTGAATACGAATATATGAGAGTGTAGTTTCATTTCGATAATAACAAGATTGAAGGTACGCGCAACGCGGCTGTGAATTATCGATGACCATTTATACTGACTGTCTAATAAATAATCATCGTTATCGCATACAATCTATCAATGTAGTAACTGATAACACATGTGCTAGTATACATGTCAAACGTATAAATTCAATTGCAATCAGATGTAAAAGGATGTGTATCAAATTGAATTGATGGTCTTCAACTTTAAAGGGAGTTGTCTAAAGTGTGCGTTAATAAAACTCTATTATTATGTAAAAAAAAAAAAGAGTAAACATACAGTCTTCAATTGGTCAACATCCCCGCATGTGTCAATTATCCTCCATAATTAGATGATGTAGATGTAGACATTTGAATAACAGGAGCCACCAAACCTATCACAAAATATTAATAAGAACCAAATATTTTCAGGAATACCATGGAATCATAATGTTTGATCAGTTTATGTATAAAAAGGTCTTGGTTCATGGGTGTACCATTATTTTTGCAGGCCCATCATGAATAAATGTATGAATTAAAGCTTGCCTTAATTGCAATGAACCACCAGATGATGCTAGCTTCAAACACAGATAACAAAAATATAAAAAACCACATCACAACCTCTTAAACAACAAAAACAGAAACACACAAGCAGTCCCAAATCTAATTAAATAATTGTATCACTATTAAAATTTGACTAGGTAGCTAAGTTTCACAATATGCATGGTACTTTTAGCTCTTAAAACAGTTTTCTCTAATCTAGAAAGTTTATAATTCACCACAGGAGTCTCATTATCATCATTTAAACTATCAATAGTCCTCAAACAAAAAAAAAATAAATGATCTACTTTTGTGATCAAGATACATAAACTTTTACCAATTTAAACCCAACCCCATATGACCCATTACCAACCTACCCATTTTGCCATATCTAACAAATAACTATAACTATCAATTTGATAATGAGAAAAAACATGAATGTAGTAATATATCAAACATGTGGGCCAGCCCTCGGGTCCAAGTCAAAATTGAGGCAATACTGTTTGTGCTAGTTTCCCCACCCTTTTGGTGGACCCGGTAGTGATGTGTCACGGCCCCACCTATGAATAGTTCCAAGCAAACGAAGTAAGTTTTGTTACTAAAAAAAAATCCAGAAACTTTCTTGAACTACTAACCATTGTTTGCGGGCCTGCTTTTTAAATCAAGAATATTTGATGATTATCAAATCATTTAAAAGGTTTAAGGTAATTTATGAATACAAATTGTGCAGGACATATTGAACTGTTTTAAAAACACGGGTTAACGTAAAACGCAATGTAGAGCTACAATGGGTACATTTAGTGTTGGAAATGACTCTCTTTGACCAAGTATTGCAAATTCTTTTTAAGAAGCAATTGTAGCACCAAATGTACTCATTTCAAAGTTGTATACATATTTACGCCTTATACAGGCCTACGATCTAATTGACCCGTTTGAAAAAGGAACGGATATACCTCATTTTAGCACACAAAAATTAACTGATCCGTATATACAGAATAAGCAGTAAATTATGGTCCTTCACCTAGCTAGAACTGAATTTTCCTCCGAGTCTCAGCATCCAGTTCCTTGTTACCTTTCAGTATCACTTTCACTTTCTGTTGCTCCAGATTAAATAGTTAGCATAACATAAAACCCAAAATTCAAAACAAAATGTAACAAACCTGGAACAATATGAAACCCAAAAATTAAAACCGAAGGGCCGCAATTTTTTTTTTTGAAAGGTTACCTGAAATGGCAAACGAAGCAGAGAAAAGATATGGGGCTGATTAACTGAAAAATTACTACTGGATATCTTGTTGTTGGAAGTTAAGGGTTTACGTGACCAACCTTTCGTCTCATATAATCCCTGGTGATCGGAATCATCTCCAATATCGAGTGTCGGTTATGCATTCGTTTGTAGATACATCACCATCATCGAAACTACAGAAACAACCATCACACCTGGTTTTCTATTTAGACAAACATTTTAGTATCAACATCATTTAATTGGCTTATGTGTTTACACCAAATTAAATTACATTTAAAAAGCACAAACATACATAAACACTAACCACAACAGGTATGTTACCCAACCCCAACCACCCTTTTGCCACATCTATGGATGAAGCTAATCGCATGAAAAACTAACCTGCTCTCGAGGTATAGCGAATTATCATGAATGGCCTCCACAAGTCAACTAAAAAATAAATGACCACACTAAACTCTTAAAAGTTAGTACCAAGCATCAAACGCAAATGATGAAGGTACATGATAATAGAGTTTACATCCTAAATGCATAAAAAAAAGAGCATGCTCACATTTCTTATTAGAAAATCAAATGATCTGCAAATAATGACACAAAATAAAAGAACTATCTTAAATGAA
This sequence comes from Rutidosis leptorrhynchoides, assembly GCF_046630445.1. Lineage (NCBI taxonomy): Eukaryota > Viridiplantae > Streptophyta > Magnoliopsida > Asterales > Asteraceae > Rutidosis > Rutidosis leptorrhynchoides. Next base: position 603,471,186 of record NC_092333.1, read on the forward strand.
TACCTGGAAGAACAATAAAACATAGATGTTTTTTTTTGTTCTACCAATAGTCCTGGATCTTCTAAAATATTATTAAAAAGAAATAACCAAAAAAAAACAATGGAAATTAAAAATAAAAAACTAAAATAAATCAGGCTCAGATCTGTGTGTGAAATTAAGCAACAAATATGAATCGCCATGGCTGCATCCCGTAGGCTGCCCCGCCAAGATACGTATTCATTTTTTTTGTTGCTCGACCCAACTCCCATATGTGAATCATCATGGCCTAGTTTTCTTAAACTTTCTTTATATAAACCTGACTCATCTTTATTGGGAGTTGTGAGTAGCTTCATAAAGTTACTTCAATTGTCTACAAACAGACGCCGCCATGTCCAAGGACTACAGCCTAACTAAGCATAGTGGCTAACATGACCGAAGACGGTAGCAAAGCTCCTTGAAACAATCTGAAGTCTTTCAGCAAGAAGCAACAATCATCATCCCCCATAATCATCACATACCTGCATTTAAAACAATAATTTGGAGATGATGTCTAAATGAATCCGAGATATAAAAAAATGACTCAACGTGTCACATCATGTATTTGAGTAAATGGAATTACCCGAAGATAGTTGACTAACGGGTCCACCAGGAGAAGGTGTAAGTTTCAATGATTCATTAGTAGTATTCATTCTCATCATAATTTGTACATATGTAATCAAGCAACCGAAACAATAAAAGTTTATAAACAAAAAAACTCAGTATTGTATATGAAATCAAGCGATGGAATATTTTTTCGCCACCTATACTACACAAATATATGCATAAAGTGTCTTTTGCAACTTTCAATAACATTAAATAAAAATGTATAACCTAAACGAAGACCCAAAAGGAACATCAGACTTCAAACTGATTCGGGTTGAACAACCTGGAAAAAAAAAGCAAAATTGGTAACGATCAATTCAACAAAAAGAACAACACAAACCGTAACATCAAATATCAGTTTCAAACATTTTCACAATCATAGACAAAACCATTTTATAGGCTAAAATATAATGTGTAGGCAGCTGATACAAAAGTAATTTTGATAAATTCCTAAAAGTAAGAAAGCAAAATTTTGCATTTCTTTAAAAAAAAACAGATTATGGTATACTGACTGATTAATTACATAAGAATTATAGTTTAGAAACCTGGTTCTGGTAATAGGCAAGAAAGGGTCATGAATGATTTCTTAGTAGGGCTTTTAATCATATTTCTATGAATGATGTTTTCCTTCTATGATACCATACCAGTTCAATTCTCACCTTAAAATGCTAGCAGCATAAATTTACCTTGATATTATGCTATTTGGTATGCAATATAACGTTGTACATCAAAATACTTCTAAATTCCCTTTATATTATATTGTAAAACATTACCATTCTAGGTTGGCTATTTGTGCATCAAGTGGCACACGATAACCAAGCGATGTCCACACACTGCAAGAACCTCGGAACTACTATAATCTCGAACATCTCCATTGTATGTCTCCAACATCCGGACCCCCTGAAACATACCCCACAAAAAAACCAATCTAATACTAAAATCCAATAAGAAAAATAAAACTCAAAGCATATAGTATAACGACCCGTCCTAATCCATCTGGACGAATACATTACATATGGTTACATCGCGAGGTACTTGACCTCTATATGATACATTTTACAAACATTGCATTCGTTTTTAAAAGACAAACTTTCATTACAATGAAAGTTGACGGCATGCATACCATTTCATAATACCTGCAACTATAATTGACTTAATAATAATCTTGATGAACTCAACGACTCGAATGCAACGTATTTTGAAATATGTAATGAATGACTCCAAGTAATATCTCTAAAATGAGCAAATGCACAGCGGAAGATTTCTTTCAAACCTGAGAATAAACATGCTTTCAAGTGTCAACCAAAAGGTTGGCGAGTTCATTAGTTTATCATAAACATTCATTTCCATCATTTTAATAAACCACAAGATTTCATATATTTAATTGTACACGTAACCCGAGTACATAATAACACGCGTAACCCGCGAATTAAAATTCATTCATATGGTGAACGCTTGATAACCGACTTAACTTTAATGCATAGAATATCCCCAAACAGAACATCTCGTCTGTATAATAATAATAATCTCGAAGTACTAAAGCATCCGTACCCCGGATGGGACTTGTCGAGGTCCATAGATCTATCTTTAGAATTCGCGTCAATTAGGGGTCATACCCGTTTCCTAATTATTAGGTTACCAAGCTAAAAACGGGTGATATTCAATATTCATAATCCAGCCATAGAATGTAGTTTTTGATCACTTGTGTCTATTTCGTAAAACATTAATAAAATCAGCGCATGTATTCTCAGTCCCAAAAATATATATAAAAAGGGAGTAATGAAACTCACAATACTGTATTTTGTACTAAAAATAGATATGACGATATTGCACAAGTGCAGGGTTGGCCTCGGATTCACGAACCTATATTATTCATATATATATATATATATATATATATATATATATATATATATATATATATATATATATATATATATATATATATATATATTAAAACATATTCTTGTAATCGAATATATATATATATATATATATATATATATATATATATATATATATATATTATTGATATAATTTTTATATTATTAATTTATGTATTTCATTATTATGATGTAAAAATATAACTTTTGTTATGTTATATGTATCAAATATTATATATATATATATATATATATATATATATATATATATATATATATATATATATATATATATATATATATATATATATATATATTTCATTTGTTTGTTATAATTGTAATTATAGTAATACTAAAATAATATTAATAGTGATTAAAAATAATGATAATAATGATACTAGTGTTAATAATAAGGATAATAATATTTATGATTTTATTAATAATAATATTAGTGACAGTTTTTATGACAAATCTTATAATAATAATAACAGTAGTTTTTAGTAATTTAACTAATTTAACAATACTGATAATGAAAATAATACTTTTTTATATTAATACTTAATAATAATAATTGTAACAGTCTTATTACTAATGGTAATCTTAATAACAATAATACTTTTATTAATAGTAATAATAATAATTCAAAAATGATATTAGTCCTAGTATTAATATAACTAATAGTAACTTTTATTACTTTCATCATAATATCAATAATAATTCTAATAACATTAATTATACTAATAATACATATTTTAGTAATAATTATAGTATTAATAACTATAATACTTGTAATAATAACAATAATTGATAATGATAATAATAATAATAACCCTATGATTTATCATACTTAATAATATTAATAATAATATTCAATTTTGTAATTATAGTCATAATAATAATACTATTTTAAAAATACTAATGATAATAATGCTTTTAGTACCTATAAATCTAAACATGATAATAATAATAATTATAATACTATCAATAACAATAATAATAATAATAATAATAATAATAATAATAATAATAATAATAATAATAATAATAATAATAATAATAATAGTAATCATAATTAATAATAATAACTCATAATTAATAACAATAACATAAAAATGATAGTGAAAATAAAACTACCTTCAATAAGCCCTTTAAAAAAAATAAATGTCTCAAGCCGTGTTCGAACCCGAAACCTCTCGGTTACACAAACACCTCTAAACCATCGAACCGATACTGTTTTTTCTGTTTTATAACCGCTTAAATTTTATTAAACCAACTTCTGTTTTATCTTCTTCTTCTTCTCAGATTTAAATCAACCAGAGACAAATCGTGTAGTGACCCGAACTTTTCCATGTTTATATATATTAAATGAAGTTGATATTTACATGATTAAATGTTTCCAACATGTTAAGCAATCAAACTTGTTAAGACTTGATTAATTGAAATAGGTTTCATGTAGACAATTGACCACCCAAGTTGACTGGCGATTCACGAACATTAAAACTTGTAAAAACTATATGATGATATATATTTATGGATATGTATATAGCTAACATGATATTATGAAAAGTAAGTGTCTCACAAGGTATATTACAATGAGTTATATACATAAAATGAGACTATTGAATTATGAAACTCGAACCGATATATATAACGATTATCGTTATAGCAACGCCTTACTAAATACATATGTATCATATTATGATATATTCATTGTTGGTGATTTGTGTCACCAATATGATTTAAGTGTAATGAGATTAATTTGTTAACCAAAATAACCTTGATAAATATCGAACAAGTTTGGGAAAGTGTGGAGTGCACACTTGTTTGAACTTATCTTGATTATGACGGGGGTTCGGGGGCAACGCCCCTGATAGCGGGGTCCAAAGGGTGGCAACCCCTGGCGGGGTCCAAGGGGCAGAGCCCCTGGCTGGGTTAATATTGATGACTTAACGACTCAGTTAAAATGAATATACATGTAGTGTATTAAGAAATTTTTTTGTTTGGGTTAATATCGCTTTATTAAAAATGTGTTAAAATTTGATTTAAAGCTTTCAACAACATTAAATGAAATCGTTAACTTAAAGCTTTCAAAAACAACACTTACATGTAACGACTAACAATGACTTAATGACTCAGTTAAAATGAATATACATGTAATGTATTAAGATGTATTAGTACACTTTTGAAAGACTTCAAGACACAAATCAAAGTAATTCTACTTAGCAAAAATGCTTACAATTACATTTCCATTCATTTTCATCAACAATTCTACTCGTAGTCATTCAGTATTCGTATCCGTATTATACACAGCTTCTAGACGTACTTACTATGAGTATATACCAATAGGAACTAGCATGGGATTCCACTCTTGATTATGTCATGCATGACTAATCAAATTTAACTTCTACCATGAACTAGTCAACTAACTAGAACTCCTTTTAACCCCACTCACCACTCATCATTCACCACTCACCAATCAATCCATTTCACTTCCAATTCTCTTTCTAATTCTCTCTCAACACCTACACACACTTATGAACGAATTTTTTCTGTAAACTAATCATCATCTTCATCAAAAATTTCTTCAAGAATCAAGCTATAATCATCATAGGAAGAACACTTCAAGAACACTTCAAAAATCCTTTCAAGTTTACTTGTTTACTTCCAAGCTTTCTAATCCATTCCAAGTAATCATCTAAGATCAAGAAACATTTGTTATTTACAGTATGTAATCTTTCTTATTCAAGGTAATATTCATATTCAAACTTTGATTCGATTTCTATAACTATAAACTATCTTAATTCGAGTAAAAATCTTACTTGAACTTGTTTTTGTGTCATGATCCTACTTCAAGAACTTTCAAGCCATCCAAGATCCTTTGAAGCTAGATCATTTCTTGTCACTTCCAGTAGGTTTACTTACTAAACTTGAGGTAGTAATGATGTTCATAACATCATTCGATTCATATATATATATATATATATATATATATATATATATATATATATATATATATATATATATAACTATCTTATTCGAAGATTTAAACTTGTAATCACTAGAACATAGTTTAGTATATTCTAAACTTGTTCGCAAACAAAAGTTAATCCTTCTAACTTGACTTTTAAAATCAACTAGACACATGTTCTATATCTATATGATATGCTAACTTAATGATTTAAAACTTGAAAACACGAAGAACACCGTAAAACCGGATATACGCCGTCGTAGTAAAACCGGGGGCTATTTTGGTTTGGATAATTAAAAACTATGATAAACTTTGATTTAAAATCTATTCTTCTGGGAAAATGATTTTTCTTATGAACATGAAACTATATCCAAAAATCATGGTTAAACTCAAAGTGGAAGTATGTTTTTCCAAAATGGTCATCTAGACGTCGTTCTTTCGACTGAAATGACTACCTTTACAAAAAATGACTTGTAACCTGTATTTCTGACAATAAACTTATACTTTTTCTGTTTAGATTCATAAACTTTAGTTCAATATGAAACCATAGCAACTTGAATCACTCAAAACGGACTTAAAACGAAGAAGTTATGGGTAAAACAAGATTGGATAATTTTACTTGTTGTAGCTACGTGAAATTTGTAACAAATTTATACAAATCATAACTTAACTAACTTATATTGTATTATACATGTATTCTAACATATATTATGTAATCTTGGGATACCATAGACACGAATACAATGTTTTGACATGTCATATCGACCCATCTATATATATATATTTCAGAACAACCATAGACACTCTATATGCAGTAATGTTGGAGTTAGCTATACAGGGTTGAGGTTGATTCCAAAATATTATATATACTTTGAGTTGTGATCTAGCCTGAGACTTGTATACACGAGGTCGTGGATTGATTCGAGATAATATATATTGCTTTATTTCTGTACATCTAACTGTGGACAACTAGTTGTAGGTTACTAATGAGGACTGCTGACTTAACAAACTCAAATCATTAAAACGTAATAAAAAATGTTGTAATTATATTTTGATCATACTTTGATACATATGTACATATTTTTTATAGGTTCGTGAATCGACCAGTGGCCAAGTCTTATTTCTGGCAAAGTAAAAATCTGTGAAAGTGAGTTATAGTCTCACTTTTAAATCTAATATTTTTGGGATGAGAATACATGCAGTTTTGTAAATGTTTTACAAAATAGACACAAGTACTTGAAATTACATTCTATGTTGGATTATGAATACCGAATATCACCCTTTTAGCTTGGTAGCCTAAGAATTAGGGAACAGACACCCTAATTGACGCGAATCCTAAAGGTAGATCTACGGACACTAACTCCCCCCATACTGGAAAATGGTATGCTTTAGTACTTCGAGTTATTAATACAGATGGATTTCTGTTTTGGGGATATTCTATATGCATTTTGTTAATGTGTTACCAGGTGTTCAACATATGAATGATTTTTATACAGATTGTATGTTATTGAAAGATGAAATCTTGTGGTCTATTATTACGATTTGATACATATAGGTTAAACCTATAACTCACCAACATTTTTGTTGATGTTTAAAGCATGTTTATTCTCAGGTGATTATTAAGAGCTTCTGCTGTTGCATGCTAATTTATGGACAAGAGTTGGAGTCAGCATGCTTGTATAATAATGTTTAAAAACTGCATTCGAAGATTTAAATTGATGTGTAATATTATTGTAAACCATTATGTAATAATCGTGTGAAAACGCTATATTTTAGATTATCATTATTTGATAATCGTCGTAATATTTTTAAACCTTTATTGATAAAATAAAGGTTATGGTTTGTTTAAAAATCGAATGTAGTCTTTGAAAAACGTCTCATATAGAGGTCAAAACCTCGCAACGAAATCAATTAATATGGAACGTTTATAATCGATATGAACGGGACATTTCAAATCGATACTTATAATATTGAGTCACCAGCTTACTTTATAACTCGAATTTGAAACATAAACGTTCAGCTTTTGGGTGTTTGATTTTAATAGAAATAATATATATATATATATATATATATATATATATATATATATATATATATATATATATATATATATATATATATATATATATATATATATATAGTAATAAAGCAATAGCAGCAGCTCGTTAGAACACCAAGGACTTCAATCGTGATTTTGAAATCTAGACACTTTTAGCTAACGATTAAAACATGAAAAAGGTTTTAAATCCCTCATAGAAACCTTAGGGATCATCAATTTGATTTAAATCAAAACAGAAACTTCGAATTTAAATGAAGAACAGAAGTTGACTTTTTAAAACAAATCTTTGACTCCTAAATTCGAACTCAATTTGAAGAATTGGCTGTTGAAACTTTCCAGATAGTTTAAGTGGAGGATTTCTGACAAAGTTGCATTATTACATTTTGAGGTTTCATAAAATTTCGAGAATTGAATAAAAAGGTTTCAAGAACAGAGTCGTCGACTCAGTTCTTCAATTTCTTTGTGAAATTCAATCGAATAAAAAGCTGTAACAGGTAATTGTAATTGATAATTGAAGGTGTAAGTCATGTGATATCACTTAACGTCTTGTAATGATCATATTATATCATATATTGGGTGCCGACAGAATTCAATATCAAGGACAGAAAAATAAAAAAAAATTAAAAAGGTGAATGTGATTGCTAACAGATTTTGGCAAGTTATGTGAATTAATTCATGTTTCGTACTGGACTTAGAGACAGGAACATAAAGCAGCTACAGATTGACAATGATTTGAAACAGAATACGTATTTTCTTATATATATATATTTTTACATAATACTGTATATTCACCAATATATAATTGTATGTGTATATTTATACGTATAGCTGTATTTTGTGTATGTATATGTATATATATATATATATATATATATATATATATATATATATATATATAGTTTTTATATATGTTTATATATCCACATTTATAAATTTATAACTTATAATTAATATTGTCAATTAATAAATATATAAGTAATAATAATAATTCTAATGAATATTAATTATATTAACATTACAAATTAATAATAATAGAGATACTAATAATATTAATGCTAATATTATTAATGATCAAATGTTTAATAATAATAATAATACTAATTATATTATTAATCATAATAAAACTAATGATCCTAATAGTAATATTATTTAAGATAATAAATTGTGTTATTTTCCAATAACTATAATAATAATGATAATAATAATTTATAATACTAATAATAATAATATAATTGTATAAAGAATATATAATTTCTAATAATAATAGTATTTATAAAAATAATATTAAAAATAATACTAATAATGATGATATTTAAAAATGATAATAATTAATGATAATATTCATTATACTATTATAATAACTATTTATATTATTAATGATAATAATTTTAATAGTAATAATGATAATATATCAATTTATATATATCAAGTTTCATATTCGCATATTATATTTATAGTACTAACTTTGATATTAATATTGAAATTAACAACAATATTACTATACCATTTATTTTAACTTATAATTTCAATTTAATATATTACAATTACATATTTTTAACTATGTGATATATAATAACATATATTCAATATTTAATATTTATTCATTTTATATATGTATGACCAATATACATATAATATTAATTATGTTTAAGAATCATATATATTTATATATGTATATATATGTATATGTATGTATATATATATATATATCTATATTTATATTTATTTATATATATATATATATATATATATATATATATATATATATATATATATATATATATATATATATATATATATATATATATATATATATGTACATATTTATTTACAAGCAATTGTTCGTGAATCGTCGAGAATGGTAAAAGGGCAAATGCACTCATGTAAACTGTTCCAAAGTTTTCGAGACTCAACATCACAGACTTTGCTTATCGTGTCAGAAACATATAAAGATTAAGTTTAAATTTGGTCGGAAATTTCCAGGTCGTCACAGTACCTGCCGTTAAAGAAATTTCGTCCCGAAATTTGATTGGGATGGTCTTGGCTAACAATAAAAAATGTTCTCATGACGAATATGAGTTGATAAATAGAGTTTTATTACTCTTGAATAATAAGGATAAAATAATTCGATTATTCGAAGAGTACGAATGAAGCTATCACAAAAGAGTGAAATGAGTAAATGAAGGTTCGACTTAACCGGTGACGTAGTCACGGTTGATTTCCAGAATTTAAGGGATTTTAGAAGAAAATCTTCGAAATAAGATTTGATTTCTTCAGTAATTAAGGAATAGGATCTTCTTTGGTTAAATATGATAATCTGTTTCGATTGCTCTTTCGGATATTCCACTATAAATCCACCCTCTTCATTTCCTTTATACTTTGGAGTTCCATACTTTTGCTTTCTCTTCTCAACTTTAAGTCAAGCGAATAATGGTCTAGATTTCGTAGGTATGAGATTTGGAATGAACATAACTAATGTTCTGAGAGAGAGAGAGAGAGAGATTGTAATAGCACGATCTTGATTGGTTAAATTTCCAGAATTCAAGAGAAAAGATAGAACTATCAAGAAAATATGTTCTTGATATGTTTAGAGATTAGATAGAATGTAAGAGTCATGTAACATGGCACATGGTGACGTTATGATCTGTGAATCATCTCATTCCATTAGAAACTCAGCATGACTTACTGTAATATAATCACATTGATCAAGTGCCATTATATTATACTAACTCATGCTTCAGTTCCCAACATTACTTCAGAATTCATTCATAGTTTATACTTAGATTTAACAGAAATTTCCAATATAATGTATTGCAGATAGCACGAAGAGGTATATAATTTCGGACGAGAATATTTATGAAAATATCTTCAGAAGTATCGAAGATATTTATGATGATATTTTGGAATTTCTAAGTTCGAAAGTTGATAAGGAAAAATTTTCCGCAAGATTTTAACATGACTTCAGAGAAGGATATTCTCTAAAGATTTCATCGGGTCCAGAATTACCTGGATTCTTTGAATATAGGGTTTGTTCCTTGTATTTATCCTTGGTCTCCTTCATGGTTAGCTCAAACTGTTTTTCAGTACCAAATTTTCTATCAAGCGTTCTCAACATTCCATTCTTTATCATCAAACTTTTGACTGTTTAGACCATCTACGATTTTACTGTTTCCTCTACATTTAATGTTACCATATCTGAATCATCGGTTATCAATCCTAGGTGGTTTCAAGAGAATTGTATTTTTAGATGATTAAACGCTGATGGTAATATTGTGGAATATAAAAGGTTCCGGGGTAACAATAAAAGAGCACGCATATATATCAAGGTTATAATAAAGTTGTTTCGAACGAAAAGTCGAAGTTGACTTGCTGAAGCTGTGACAAAACCGACTACTTTGGAAGGGATTACTAAGTTATTTTGGGTAATAATAATGCTTATAGGATCTGATACGGATTCGGGTTAAACTTTTACTCAGTTTCCGAAAGTTTTCCAGGTGTATGAATATTGCTTAAATCTTTCCTCTCGTAGATGAAGTGTAGTTGGTTCATCCTCTCGATTGAGGTGTTTTCAAGAATCATGAAAGGTTTGAAAGCAGATTGTAATCGTCAAGATACAAATGAGGTTTAAGATGAAATTAAGTGGCAAACTTGAAGAAATGTTTAGTTTCATATGTTATAATCAATATTTTAATTCATTTTAATTGTCCAATGTTAGCAGTCCACAGTTAATAGCCCACAATTAATAATTCAATAATTCATATATAGTTTAATATATAATATTCGAATTAATTAATACGTATCGTGACCCATTGTATACATGTCTCAGACTCGATCACAACTCAAAGTATATATATTATTTGAGAATCAACCTCAACCCTGTATAGCTAACTCGATCATTACTGCATATAGAGTGTCTATGGTTATTCCAAATAATATAAATAGATGCATCGATATGATATGTCAAAACATTGTATATGTGTCCCGATTTATCCGACGATATTTAAAGTGCGTAAAGTAAATAACAGAAATTAAATGACGATAAATAAAATTGCGAGAATTAAAATTACGATAAATAAATGTAATAAGGAATTAACAGTTAGCTAGGAACAGTTAGCTAGGATTTTATTAGCGTGGATTCTTAATAAAATTTCTCATAGTTAATTTTGTCTGTTTCTAACAAATTTTAATTTGTCCAATGTTTTCTTCATTATGTATAACGACCCTCATTTTTCCATTCTATATTTTTCCAATATTAAATGCCCAAACAATATAATTAAAACTTAATGATTAAACTTTAATCAACAATTGTTAAGTGTTAAGAGTTATAAAACATATTAATTAACTTTGTGCAATAATTGACAAGTTAATAAAAGATGAAAATAATAAATTGTTAGTCGACACTCACTGCTAATTAAAATTTATGCATTTATGTAATATTATAACTAATAACCTATAAGTAATAAATAAAAAGTGACATTTATATAAATAATAAAACAATTGGGAACTAAATAAAAAAAATATATACAAGTCATGAATTAGTAAAAAGAAAATAATACTTATCATGTAGTAAATGTAATAATAATAATAATAATAATAATAATAATAATAATAATAATAATAATAATAATAATGAGACTAAAGAATCTTAAACAATTACATCCTTATGTTGACTAAAAAATAAAATAAATAAAATAAATAATATATATATATATATATATATATATATATATATATATATATATATATATATATATATATATATATATATATATATATATATATATATATATATATATATAACTAGTACCACCTATTGTTGACTAAAAATTATAAAATAAAATAAAATCATTAATTAGAACATCCTTACGTTGACTAACACTCTGATACTTGCACTATATAAACACCCTTAGACTCCTAGTTTCTCATTCACAAATCACACCAAAATCCTCTCTCAAAAACAATCTCTCCCTCTCCCTCTCCCTCTCTTGTGGTATTCGAATCTTCAAGCTTGTTCTTCGTGTTCATCAAGATTTTCATGCGTGTTCTTCATTATTTGGGTTATTTGATCTTCATCACCAAGTTTTCTTCTTATTTCTTGTTAATCTTCATCATCATTAACAAGGTTGACTTTTCTGCTCACTCATCCAACTTTCTATTCCGAGGAATAACTCTCTCTCTACTTACTAAGGTGAATTCATAGCCCCACTCTTTATTGCTAGCAAACTTATTTAACTTATTGGGGTGAGACACATGCTACTTTTACTATTCACAATTTAGACACAAGTATCAACTGTTAAACTATGCTCTACCCGGCTATGTCCGACTAAGTCCCTACAGTGATATTTTTAATTGCTCGATAAATGCATTCTTAATTATTGGGGGTAGGCCTATCGAGAGTAATGTCCCCGATACATTTAACTAATTCTTTGTATTACTTAATAATGAAATTAAACCGACAAGTATAAACTACAACTTGTCTTGGGGCAAACTTGAACGTTTAGTCTAAATATCACGCATTGGCATAACTTTTTGATCCTGCGGGAGATCAACTTTACAAACTAAATCTTGTGGTCTAAAAACAACGATAACTACTTTTGTTAAACCTATGATTTCACTCAACTTTTTTGGTTGACACTTTAGCATGTTTGTCTCAGGTGCTGATTGATTCAAGCTTACTTACTTACTGCTTATGTGATGCAACTTGGACTTAGGAACAAGAGATATCGCATTTACTATTCTTGCATTTGAAACATTTACTTTATTGTAATTTCAATTCTTGTAACGACATTTCATTTTCCACTGCGTACTCTCAATAAAGTTTGATTTTATCATGTAGTATTGTTCTCGTATATTATAATATGTTGGTTTATTTGATATTAGTGATGTTTATTCCAGACCCTATCTGGAGGACGTTACAGAGATGTATCAGAGCAAACCAGGCTGTTATAGAGAACCAGGATTGCACCTTTATGTGTGCCTTACTTGCTAGCTAGGGTGCCTTAGCAATCTAGGAAACTATAACGTTTCCTGCCTTAGACTTAAAGCACTTAGAATTGCCTTATAATCTTAACAACCTTGCCTTGATAATCTTGGCTTAAATTGCTAATCAAAGTCTCTTTCCTAATGATAGGATGTTAAGCATTAATCAAAACGACAAGACAACTCCTTCCAAACCATCTGAAGTAATGACTCACTTCAAACCTGCTATCGAAGAAAATACTAGATATTCTTCAACTGCAAGACCAGTCCAAAGTCCACCTTATGGCTTTGGTGGTCCTCCCTCACCAAACTATAGTCCGGATACTTTACCTAATTCTCCCGAATACTACCCGACTCCAAGAACGAAAAGTAAAGGGAAACGCCCTACTGATTTTAAAGAAGATGGCCCGTCAAATAAAAGATCCCGATCTCCTTCCTACGAAGAAGTTAATGCCAAGTACGAGAACATGAATCTGCGAAAAACTACCGATGGCCTAATTCGTCATATTGCAAGGATCGATGTTCAAATGAAGGAAAAAGACCTAGCGATCAGGAAGCTCATGGAGGAAAATGCTGAGCTAAAGAAGGAGATAAAGTTGGTGAAGTATGAAGGTGATAGAAATGCCCGATGGGAGAAGCAATCTCTTGCCTACCTAAGAGAAGATGTTAACTTTAGATTGAAGATGGAGGAAAACCTCCTCGAGTTCCTGCATGAGAAATAAAAGGCGAAGAATGAGAAAGTTAAGAAGTTTATGAAGAGGGTTGATGACGAGAAGAAGAAATATGAAGACTACTTCAATCCTAATATTTCCTAGTTTATCCTATTCCAATTTCTCATCTATGTAAAGGCTATGCCTTAAACCATTTCTATATCTGAATCGTATATTAAAAAGGCCTATTTAATGCCTCGTTCTTAATAATATAAAGTGTTTCGTTTATATCATATTCATCTTTATCCTATCAAGATTTATCAAACTTCTATACACCCTTATGTAGTGAAGAATCATGGTTCGTCCAACTACACCAACTCTTACCACGATGTTTCATAATTTCCTCGTCTGAATACGTCTTCCACAACTTCCATAACTATCAAAGATATGAAGGTTAACCAAGTGTATAAAGACTTCAACTTAAAACTAGCCAACCATAAGTTAGTAACTGTTTTCACGGTTGGAATTTCGAACTGCTCCAAGAGTGAGAAAGGACGTGAGCAACATTTACAAACTCATTCTTGAGAAAAAGAACAACTCTACGCAAACTTTTTCAAAGTGCAAGTTTTGGCTTAAAACCGACATGTTATCGATCCAGCTAAGATTACTGCTGTCCTTAACACACTATAATAGAAGTCACCATTGATCACGTATCCTGACCTTATGGAGTGACCTTGGAAAGGAAATATGAATTAGTGAAATATAATGATGGTGGCCAACGTGATTATATTACGGTAACTCATAGAGATATTCCAATATCATGACGTATGGAATAGAAAGTGAATCAAAGAAAAAACTCTTAAGATATCTATTCAAAAACCCAAATGCAAGGGCATGAAGGGAGAAAAATGATCGTCTTGATATTAGTAGATACGAAGAACTCATTCTAATCAAATTATATATCTATCTCATACTCATTTAACAAACTTTCATGTACCATAAAAAGTTGTAGACAATCGAATCTTGAAATTCATTCATCCTAAATGGATATCTCCTGATCATTGATACATAATCATCACTTGTTATTACACTCTCGGTGTAAATTCTCATATGACTTTCAAAAACCTATGTCATTTGAAACCTCAAACGTCGATATTATAAACACCATGTTCAATATTACATTTTCTATGTCGAGATCGTAAATTTGAAGAATAGAATCTCCATACGTGTACCATTTTGACTATCATAGTCAAGAAACTTCTGCACTCGTGCATTTACTTATGATAGACAACTTGGCACCATGCAAGTAATGGTGTCATACTCAAACAATAATCGATCATTGTCAATTCGAAGGTGAAATACACTATCTCAAGTTGTGGCTTGAGCTAAACTCATCTGAAAAACAGCTGTAACAATTGAAATGATTCCATCATACTTTAACGTATCCTCCTTTCAGACCAGCTAAGGCTGAATTCAAACGATCATTACATAGTTGAAAGTCACTGTTTTAGCATTTATTTATACTTGTCTATGGGACTGCCAGATTATTCATGCCGAGTTCTCGAACTCTCACTATCATTCGAAGGATTCAAAGTTGCAAATCTTATTTGAAGTTCTTTCATACATAACTCTAAATCCGAGGGATTTACTCATTTGATGACAATCACATTAACATCCTTCTAACTTTAATGTTAACATTTTGAGTCCAAGGACTCGTGCCCTGATAAAAGTCGATCCATTAGTTTTCACTACCTTGAAACAATTATTACACAATTATCCTCCATAATTTTAAAATCTTCAATCAATTTTTCTCAAACAAATAAACTCTTAAATACAAGTATCCTGTTTTCCAAAGATTTCATACACGAGTCTTTATTTTCAAACTATCTCGGAATTTATAAAAAAAAATGATTTTTCACTTATGTGATTTATAAAACCTTATACATAAACTTAACTTTACATACTTTGACTAGTACATATCAAATTATACTTTCACTTCTACAAATTTCCACTTTGATTAAATCGAAATTACTTTACAAAATTTTACGTAACCCTAGTTGTACTATGAACATCATTTCGTCACCTCCTCTAAAATTACTTTCACTAATTTTATAAACACTTTCGCATTTTTAGCAATTTACCTTTGTTTCATTAAATTCAACATTCTTTTAAACAACTCTTTTTTTCGTATTGTTCAAATTATTTCACATAAAATAGTACATGTTGTACATAACTCAAGTTTTACCAATAGCTCCGCTTCGTTTATATTGTTATAATAAATGTCGCAACTTTTCAAAAATTACTTTGGTTTATTATTAAAACTTTCGTATTGCTCTACAATGTGTTTGGATCACCTTTATTCTCATTCTCCATGCAAGAACGAGACTTACCTCTTTACGTACATCATCTCTTCCTTGCTATGTTATTCGTTAAGAAGTTTCTACTTCCGGTATTTCACGGCCAAAGCACGACGCTCTCGTAAACATCAAAACTACGATATTTTGAACAAGGAAGCAAAGGTTTCTTCATGGTAGAAACAATACCTTATAATCAATGATTCACATTTATTCTCATCCACATTTAAACTCATAAGTAAATAATAGACCGACTCGCCATTTGTGCGAAAACACTTTTCTTACTCTGAAGGAGTTACCTTAGACATTTATGAAGATACTCTAAACATTTCTTCCTTTTTGGTTTGCAACTAGATGTTATTCTAGTCAAGTTTTAATCTATGATTCGACATGAAACTGAAATCATAAATCTTAAAGCTACATTCTAAAACTATTTCTAAAGACAAGTTCTCATGTATACTGAACGATGTCTTAAATTTAATCGCTCGTATTATCCTGAGATCAACGAACTCTCAACTAACATCTCAGTTGTCTATTAGACATCTCTTGAAAACTAAAGGTATTATGGTTAGCTTTCGAAACTTGAAGCTGGTACTATCTCTAACAAACACCAGCCATACATCAAACTACGTAACTGAAATCTTTACGTACTCTACTCTATTTTATCTGCCCTACTATTGCGGCATAAACACTCAAGATCTTAACGAGCTCAATAATACATTTCATGCTATTATAACATCATATTTCCTTTTAAAGAAAAACTAGTCAAACAACACTCTTGTTATTCCTTGGAAAATTCTCCGCATTTAATGCACTTGTAAACGACCTATTAAGGTTATGGATCATGAGATCAAACATGTAAACAAAACAATATACTTATTGTTAACACTCATTGGCCCCGACCGTACCCGGGAACGTGAAAATCAAACTCTATTGTTAAAGTCCGTTGGGATTCGCGTAGAAGCCCCTAACATACATGGGAACGCGAAGACTAAATGATACAGAAATACCCCCCATCTCTTCTCAACTACTGATGCAAACGAGAGCTCTACTTAAAACTTCGGTACGAAGTTTCTAATAACGGGGAGGTACTATAACGACCCTCATTTTTCCATTCTATATTTTTCCAATATTAAATGACCAAACAATATAATTAAAACTTAATGATTAAACTTTAATCAACAATTGTTAAGTGTTAAGAGTTATAAAACATATTAATTAACTTTGTGCAATAATTGACAAGTTAATAAAAGATGAAAATAATAAACTGTTAGTCGACACTCACTGCTAATTAAAATTTATGCATTTATGTAATATTATAACTAATAAACTATAAGTAATAAATAAAAAGTGACATTTATATAAATAATTAAACAATCAGGAACTAAATAAAAAAATATATATACAAGTCATGAATTAGTAAAAAGAAAATAATACTTATCATGTAGTAAATGTAAAATAATAATAATAATAATAATAATAATAATAATAATAATAATAATAATAATAATGAGACTAAAGAATCTTAAATAATTACATCCTTATGTTGACTAAAAAATAATATATATATATATATATATATATATATATATATATATATATATATATATATATATATATATATATATATATATATATATATATATATATATATATATAAACTAGTACCACCTATTGTTGACTAAAAATTATAAAATAAAATAAAATCATTAATTAGAACATCCTTATGTTGACTAACACTCTAATACTTGCACTATATAAACACCCCTAGACTCCTAGTTTCTCATTCACAAATCATACCAAAATCCTCTCTCAAAAACAATCTCTCCCTCTCCCTCTCTTGTGGTATTCAGGATCTTCAAGCTTGTTCTTCGTGTTCATCAAGATTTTCAAGCGTGTTCTTCATTATTTAGGTTATTTGATCTTCATCACCAAGTTTTCTTCTTGTTTCTTGTTAATCGTTATCATCATTAACAAGGTTGACTTTTCTGCTCACTCATCCAACTTTCTATTCTGAGGAAAAACTCTCTCTCTCTACTTACTAAGGTGAATTCATAGCCCCACTCTTTATTGCTAGCAAACTTATTTAACCTATTGGGGTGAGACACATGCTACTTTTACTATTTACAATTTAGAGATAAGTACCAACTGTTAAACTATGCTATACCCGGCTATGTTTGACTAAGTCCCTACAGTGATATTTTTAATTGCTCGATAAATGCATTCTTAATTATTGGGGGTAGGCCTATCGGGAGTAACGTCCCCGATACATTTGACTAAGTCTTTGTATTACTTAATAATGAAATTAAACCGACAAGTATAAACTACAACTTGTCTTGGGGCAAACTTGAACGTTTAGTCTAAATATCACGCATTGGCATAACTTTTTGATCCTGCGGGAGATCAACTTTACAAACTAAATCTTGTGGTCTAAAAACAACGATAACTACTTTTGTTAAACCTATTATTTCACTCAACTTTTTTGGTTGACACTTTAGCATGTTTGTCTCAGGTGCTGATTGATTCAAGCTTACTTACTTACTGCTTATGTGATGCTACTTGGACTTAGGAACAAGAGATATCGCATTTACTATTCTTGCATTTGAAACATTTACTTTATTGTAATTTCAATTCTTGTAACGACATTTCATTTTCCGTTGCGTACTCTCAATAAAGTTTGATTTTATCATGTAGTATTGTTCTCGTATATTATAATATGTTGGTTTATTTGATATTAGTGACATTTCTTCCAGACCCTATCTGGAGGACGTTACATTATGCCACTTGTTGGATTCTGATAGGTCAAAATCCAAATATGAAATTGAATGAAAATGGTTATTCCGCGGTGAACGGATACGTATATCTGTGGATGTAAGTAGGATAGTAATTGACTGTTGAATCAGATTCGAAAAATGTACAGTATAACTTATTAATGTGAAATTTAAATATTCCTCGGGTATTACCTATCCGTTAAAATATTTTCACCATTAACAGTTTGTACAAAAGAACTTTTTATTACAATCCTTATGAAAATATATATACATATATATTTTCTTCAGATGTAATCAATAATTTAATGAGTTAATATAATATTAATCTCATTTGATTTACCGTTAGAACAAGAGTATTTAATCTCTAAAATATTAGAGATTACATAATTGCCATGTCGAACGAAGATAAATGATGTAGAACGTCATGTAGAATGAAGATAATCGATGTAGTATGATGATTATGCTGGAGGTACAGACTGTGAGTGTGAGGCGTGTAGTGTTGAGGCTTGTGCTGCGGATGTTGTTGTTGGTGGTACTGGTGTTACCGGTGCTGTTGCTGAAGCTGGTAGGTTTTGCATCACGTTTTCCAAATTGATTACTCGAGCGCGAAGCTCGTTGACTTCTTCCATTATTCCGGGATGATTGTCGGTCAGAACGAGCGGATGAATAAGGTTCAAAATTTTAGATAGAATATAATCGTGGCGAGATACTCTAGAAATGAGGGTGAAATGGTGTTTCAGACTGGTTCACCGGTAAGTGTTTTGGGTTTTTCGCCAAGAGTGCAGGTTGGTGGGTGAAAGGGATTGCCTTCTTCTCGTCTCCATCAGTTAAGTTGACTACGAACACATCCTCAATTCATCCAGAATTGAAGATGACTAGTTGGTTGATCCATTTCATTTACACTACTTTCGGAGCTTAGGTGAATATCCATGTCGAAATAGCTGTCGGAATAACTATCGAAATAACTATCGGAATCTGAGGGACTCGAACTGGTTGAGGGATTCATCTCGTACGATCAGATGAAGGATTTTCGATAAGAAATAGATTATAGGATATAGATTAGTACCCTGTAATACATAATTTACATATGCATATATAATACTAAAATCCCATAAGTTTCGGAGGAATCTACGGAAGCTGTCAGGCAAAGATTACAGTAACAGATACGCTAAGATATGAATTTTGTCTAGACACTATTCATGCAATCAATGCAATAAGATGTGTCTAGACTAAGAATGATAAGCAAGTAATTTTCGACAACAAATGATAAGCAAAACTTTTGACATGCAGACACGGTCGAAGTCCAGACTCACTAATGCATCCTAACGACTATCATTTAGACACACTAATGCAGACCTGGTTTGCTAATACCACCACTCCGATACCACCTATAACGACCCGCCCTAATCCATCTGGACGAATACATTACATTTGGTTACATCGCGAGGTACTTGACCTCTATATGATACATTTTACAAACATTGTATTCGTTTTTAAAAGACAAACTTTCATTACAATGAAAGTTGACGGCATGCATACCATTTCATAATACATCCAACTATAATTGACTTAATAATAATCTTGATGAACTCAACGACTCGAATGCAACGTCTTTTGAAATATGTCATGAATGACTCCAAGTAATATCTCTAAAATGAGCAAATGCACAGCGGAAGATTTCTTTCAAACCTGAATAAACATGCTTTCAAGTGTCAACCAAAAGGTTGGTGAGTTCATTAATTTATCATAAACATTCATTTCCATCATTTTAATAGACCACAAGATTTCATATATTTAATTGTACACGTAACCCGAGTACATAATAACACGCGTAACCTGCGAATTAAAATTCATTCATATGGTGAACGCTTGATAACCGACTTAACTTTAATGCATAGAATATCCCCAAACAGAACATCTCGTCTATATAATAATAATAATCTCGAAGTACTAAATCATCCGTACCCCGAATGGGACTTGTCGATGTCCATAGATCTATCTTTAGGATTCGCGTCAATTAGGGGTCATACCTGTTTCCTAATTATTAGGTTACCAAGCTAAAAAGGGGTGATATTCAATATTCATAATCCAGCCATAGAATGTAGTTTTTGATCACTTGTGTCTATTTCGTAAAACATTAATAAAATCAGCGCATGTATTCACCACTAGCCCCATAACCTTGATGTTTTTATAGCGTCTTGGTTTCATTGTTAGAGTATTTTGAGCCGATTTTTTTATTTCTCTAGATTTATTACCTTATTTTTATTTTTGTTTTTAAATTTCATATTGAATAGAATATATGAGAGTGTAGTTTCATTTTGATAATAATTGATGGACGTAAATCACATATTAGAAGTCACTACATTCTCCACAAAATCGGGCTAAATTTTATGGAGAATTCTTCGAAAAATTTTCGATGACCAATTAGGCCCAATTTCGCAAGCGAACTAGAAAATGGCGCTACGAACAAGAGTTCCTTTAGGCTTTCCCCCATTCGAAGTAGTTTAGATGCCGAAAATGACATTTTACTAATTTTAAAGGTGAATTTTGCACTTTTATATCTTACGATAATTAATACCTTCGCATGTGAATTATTGTACATGTTTAAATACCACATTTATACTTTTTTTATTTAATATTATATTTGGGTACATCGAGAATCATGTCGGGGCTACTATCTCACCACTAGCCACAAAAACTTGATGTTTTTATAACGTCTTGGTTTTATTATTCGAGTATTTTGAGCCGATTTTTTATTTCTCTAGATTTATAACCTTATTTTGTTTTTGTTTCGAAATTTCTTATTGAATGCGAATATATGAGAGTGTAGTTTCATTTCGATAATAATTTATTGCTTCAAATCACATATTAGAAGTCACTACATTCTCCACAAAATTGGGCTAAATTTTGTGGAGAATTTTTCAAAATTTTTTCGATGGCATGTTAGGCCCATTTTCACAAGGGAACTAGAAAACAGAACTACAAGCAATACTTCTATTAGGTTTTCCCCCGATCGAAGCAATTTAGATGTCGAAAATGACATTTTACTATTTTTAAAGGTGAATTTTGCACATTTATATCTTACGATAATTAATACATTCGCATGTTAATTATTGTGCCTTTTTAAATACCACTTTTATTCTTGTTTTTATTTGATATTATATTTAGGAATATCGAGAATCATGTCGGGGCTAGTATCTCACCACTAGCTACAAAACCTTGATGTTTTTATAACATTTTGGTTTCATTGTTCGAGTATTTTGAGCCGATTTTTTTATTTCTCTAGATTTATAACCTTATTTTTTTTGTTTCTAAATTTCATATTGAATGCGAATATATGAGAGTGTAGTTTCATTTCGATAATAATTCATGACCGCAAAACACATATTAGAAATCACTACATTCTCCACAAAATCAGACTAAATTTTGCAGAGAATTTTTCTAAAAAATTTCAATGGCAGATTAGGCCCATTTTCGCTAGAGAACTAGAAAACGGTGCTACGAGAAAGTCCTCCGTTAGGCTTTCCCCCGTTCGAAGTAGTTTAGATGCCGAAAATGAAATTTTACTATTTTTAAAGGTGAATTTCGCACTTTTATATCTTACGATAATTAATACCTTCGCATTTGAATTATTGTACATGTTCAAATACCACTTTTATTCTTGTTTTTATTTAATATGATATTTGGGTACATCGAGAATCATGTCAGGGCTACTATCTCACCACTAGACACAAAACCTTGATGTTTTTATAACTTCTTGGTTTCATTATTCGAGTATTTTGAGCCGATTTTTTATTTCTCTATATTGATAAATTATTTTTGTTTTTGTTTCGAAATTTTTTATTGAATGCGAATATATGAGAGTGTAGTTTCATTTCGATAATAATTCATTGCCGCAAATCACATATTAGAAGTCACTACATTCTCCACAAAATCGGGCTAAATTTTGTGGAGAATGTTTCGAAATATTTTCGATGGCATATTAGGGCCCATTTTTGCAACGGAACTAGAAAACGGAACTACGAGCAAGACTTCTGTTAGGCTTTCCCCGATCGAAGCAATTTAAATGCTGAAAATGACATTTTACTATTTTTAAAGCTAAATTTCGCACTTTTATATCTTACGATGTGAATTATTGTGCCTGTTTAATTACCACTTTTATACTTGTTTTTAATTAATATTATATTTAGGTACATCGAGAATCATGTCGGGGCTACTATCTCACCACTAGCCACAAAACCTTGATTTTTTTATAACATCTTGGTTTCATTGTTTGAGTATTTTAGGCGATTTTTTATTTCTCTATATTTATAACCTTATTTTTGTTTTTTTTTAATATCATATTGAATGCGAATATATGAGTGTGTAGTTTTATTTCGATAATAATTCATGGCCTCAAAACACATATTAGAATTCACTACATTCTCTACAAAATCGGGCTAAATTTTATGGAGAATTTTTCGAAAAATTTTCGATGACCGATTTGTCCCATTTTTGCAAGCGAACTTGAAAACAGCGGTATAAACAACTGTTCCTTTAGGCTTTCCCCTGTTCGAAGAGTTTAGATGCCGAAAATGTCATTTTACTATTTTTAAAGGTGAATTTTGAACTTTTATATCTTACGATAATTAATACATTCGCATGTGAATTATTGTGTCTGTTTAAATACCAATTTTATACTTGTTTTTATTTAATATTATAGTTAGGTATATCGAGAATCATGTCGGGGATACTATCTCACCACTAGCCACAAAATCTTGATGTTTTTATAACGTCTAGGTTTCATAGTTCAAGTATTTTGAGCCGATTTTTTATTTCTCTAGATTTATAACTTTATTTTTTTTTCCTTCTAAATTTCATATTAATGCGAATATATGAAAGTGTAGTTTCATTTCCATAATAATTCATGGCCGCAAAACACATATTAAAAGACATTACATTCTCCACAAAATTGGGCTAAATTTTGTGGAGAATTTTTTGAATAATTTTCGATGGTAGATTAGGCCCATTTTCGGAAGAGAACTAGAAAACGGCGCTATGAGCAAGACCTTCATTAGGCTTTTCCTCTATCGAAGTAATTTAGATGCCGAAAATGACATTTTACTATTTTTAAAAGTGAATTCTGCACTTTTATATCTTACGATAATTAATACCTTCGCATGTGAATTATTATGTTTGTTTAAATACCACTTTTATACTTTTTTTATTTAATGTTATATTTAGGTACATCGAGAATCATGTTGGGGCTACTATCTCACCAACAGCTACAAATATTTGCTACTTTTATAACGTATTGGTTTCATTGTTTGAGTATTTTGAGCTAAATTTTTAATTTCTTTAGATTTATAACCTTTTTTTGTTTGTTTGTAAATTTCATATTAAATGCGAATATATTAGAGTGTAGTTTCGTTTCGATAATAATCCATGGCCACAAAACACATATTTGAAGTCACTACATTGTCCACAAAATCCATCTAAATTTTGAGGAGAATTTTTCGAAAAATTTTCGATGGCATATTAAGCCCATTTTCGCAAGGGAACTAGAAAATGGCACTACGAGCATGACTTCCGTTATCTTTCCCCCGTTCGAAGCAAATTTAAAGGCCAAAAATGACATTTTACTATTTTTAAAGGTGTATTTTGCACTTTTATATCTTACGATAATTAATATCTTCGCATGTGTATTATTGTGCCTATTTCCATACCAGTTTAATACTTTTTTTATTTAATATTATATTTAGGTACATCGAGAATCATGTCGGGGCTACTATCTCACACTAGCCACAAAACCTTGATGTTTTATAACGTCTTGGTTTCATTGTTCGAGTATTTTGAGCTGATTTTTTATTTCTCTAGATTTAATACCTTATTTTTGTTTTTGTTTCTAAATTTCGTATTGAATGCGAATATATGAGAGTGTAGTTTCACTTCGATAATAATTCATGGACGCAAAACACATATTAGATATCACTACATTCTCCATAAAATCGGGTTAAATTTTGTGGAGAATTTTTCGAAAAATTTTCGATAGGAGATTAGGCCCATTTTCGTAAGCGAACTAGAAAATGGCGCTACGAGAAAGTCTTCCGTTAGGCTTTCCCCCGTTCGAAGCAGTTTAGATGTCAAAAATGATATTTTACTATTTTTAAAGGTGAATTTTGCACCTTTTTTATCTTACGATAATTAATACCTTCACATGTGAATTATTGTGCCTTTTTAAATACCACTTTTATACTTGTTTTTATTTAGTATTATATTTAGGAACATCGAGAATCATGTCGGGGCTAGTATCTCACCACTAGCCCCATAACCTTGATGTTTTTATAACGTCTTGGTTTATTGTTCGAGTATTTTGAGCTGATTTTTTATTTCTCTAGATTTATAACCTTATTTTTATTTTTGTTTCTAAAATTCATATTAAATGCGAATATATGAGAGTGTAGTTTCATTTCGATAATAATTCATGGCCGTAAAACACATATTAGAAGTCACTACATTCTCCACAAAATCGGGCTAAATTTTGTGGAGAATTTTTCTAAATATTTACGATGGCAGATTATGCCTATTTTTGCAAGGGAACTAGAAAATGGCACTACAAGCAAGACTTATGTTAGGCTTTCTCCCGTTCGAATCAATTTAGATGCCGAAAATGACATTCTACTATTTTTAAAGTTGAATTTTGCCCTTTTATATCTTACGATAATTAATACATTCGCATGTGAATTGTTGTGCATGTTTAAATACCACTTTTATACTTGTTTTTAATTAATATTATATTTAGGTACATCGAGAATCATGTCGGGGTTACTATCTCACCACTAGCCTCAAAACCTTGATGTTTTTATAACGTCTACGTTTCATTGTTCGAGTATTTTGAGCCGATTTATTATTTCTCTAGATTTATAACTTTATTTTTGTTTTTTTCTTTCTAAATTTCATATTGAATGCGAATATATGAGAGTGTAGTTTTATTTCGATAATAATTCATAGCCACCAACCACATATTAGAAGTCACTACATTCTCCACAAAATCGGGCTAAATTTTGTGAGAATTTTCGAAAAAATTTTGATGGGAGATTAGGCCCATTTTCGCAAACGAACTAGAAAATGGCGCTACGAGAAAGACGTCCTTTAGGCTTTCCCTGTTCGAAGCAGTTTAGATACCGAAAATGACATTTTACTATTTTTAAAGGTGAATTTTGCACTTTTTTTATCTTACGATAATTAATACCTTCGCATGTGAATTATTATGCCTCTTTAAATACCACTTTTATACTTGTTTTTATTTAATATTATATTTAGGTAAATCGAGTATCATGCCGGGGCTAGTATCTCACCACTAGTCCCATAACCTTGATGTTTT
Organism: Rutidosis leptorrhynchoides; assembly: GCF_046630445.1. Taxonomy (NCBI): domain Eukaryota; kingdom Viridiplantae; phylum Streptophyta; class Magnoliopsida; order Asterales; family Asteraceae; genus Rutidosis; species Rutidosis leptorrhynchoides. Next base: position 603,497,834 of record NC_092333.1, read on the forward strand.
AATAACGTCTTGGTTTCATTGTTCGAGTATTTTGAGTCGATTTTTTATTTCTCTAGATTTATAACCTTATTTTTGTTTTTGTTTCTAAATTTCATATTAAATGCGAATATATGAGAGTGTAGTTTCATTTGGATAATAATTCATGGCCGCAAAACACATATTAGAAGTCACTACATTCTCCACAAAATCGGGCTAAATTTATTGGAGAATTTTTCAAAAAAATTTCGAGGGCAGATTAGGCCCATTTTCGTAAGCGAACTAGAAAACGGCGCTACGATCAAGACTTCCTTTAGGCTTTCCCCCATTCGAAGGAGTTTAGATGCCGAAAATGACATTTTACTATATTTTTAAAGGTGAATTTTGAACTTTTATATCATACGATAATTAATACATTCGCATGTGAATTATTAAGTCTGTTTAAATACCACTTTTATATTTGTTTTTAATTAATATTATATTTAGGTACATCGGGAATCATGTCGGGGCTACTATCTAACCACTAGCCACATAACCTTGATGTTTTATAACGTCTTGGTTTCATTGTTCGAGTATTTTGAGCCGATTTTTTCTTTTTCTAGATTTATAACTTTATTTTTGTTTTTGTTTCAAAATTTCATATTGAATGCGAATATATAAGAGTGTAGTTTCATTTTGTAATAATTCATGGCCGCAAAACACATATTAGAAGTCACTACATTCTCCACAAAATCGGGCTAAATTTTGTGGAGAATTTTTCGAAAAATTTTCGATGGCAGATTAGGCCCATTTTCGCAAGCGAACTAGAAAATGACGCTACGAGCAAGACTTCCTTTAGGCTTTCCCCCATTTGAAGGAGTTTAGATGTCGAAAATCACATTTTACTATATTTTTAAAGATGAATTTTGAACTTTTATATCTTTCGATAATTAATACATTCGCATGTGAATTATTGTGTCTGTTTAAATACCACTTTTATACTTGTTTTTAATTAATATTATATTTAGGTACATCGAGAATCATGTCGGGGCACCTATCTCACCACTATCCGCAAAACCTTGATGTTTTTATAGCGTCTTGGTTTCATAGTTCGAGTATTTTGATTCGATTTTTTATTTCTCTAGATTTATAACCTTATTTTTCTTTTTGTTTCTAAATTTCATACTGAATGCGAATATATGAGATTGTAGTTTTATTTCGATAATAATTGATGGACGTAAAACACATATTAGAAGGCACTACATTCTCCATAAAATCGGTCTAAATTTAGTGGAGAATTTTTCGAAAAAATTTCGATAGCAGATTAGGCCCATTTTTGCAAGCGAACTAGAAAACGGAACTACGAGCAACACTTCCTTTAGGCTTTCCCCTGTTCGAAGCAGTTTAGATGCCTAAAATGACATTTTACAATTTTTAAAGGTGAATTTTGAACTTTTATATCTTACGATAATTAATACCTTCGCATGTGAATTATTGTGTCTGTTGATGTGTGCAGTGGTGGTGTACGAAATAGTATTATTTTTAATATGAAATACGACGAAATATGATACAAGTTTTATTTATTTATATAGATGGGATATACCTACACCTTGCTACAACACTATAGGCATTGTATCTAATCATAGAGTAGTGTAGTTTTTAGTAAGTCCGGTTCATTCCATAGGGAGCTAGCGATTACGTACTATATATATATATATATATATATATATATATATATATATATATATATATATATATATATATATATATATAAGTAGTAATATTATTATAAAAGAGGGGGTTTTACCATTTAATGACCGGTTTGTCGATTTCAAATAAAGCGTAAAGATAAATAACGATAATTAAAATGCGTAAAATAAATAACAATATTTAAAATGACAATAAATAAATGATAGTAAATAAAAGTACGATGAGATATAAAATAAAACCATTATGCTTATTTAAACTTCCGTAACCATGATGTTTAACGTTTTAATTTTAATTTATTACTCTGGGTTAATTGTCCTTTGTCCTGGATTATTTTAAACCTATCTGGTTTTTGTCCATAATAGTTCATCGATCATAATTATCAAATGCTCGTCAAATTAACCTTATTCCCCAAGTCAAATATTCCAACTAATTAGGGATTCGAACTGTAACAAGGTTTTAATACTTTGTTAATAATTACACCAGGTTATCGACTGCGTGTAATCCAAGGTTTTAATACTTTATTAACAATTACACCAATTACCCTTGTATGTAATCCACCCCTGTTTTAATGAGATATGAGTATTAATTTACCCACTTGATCAATTTGAATAATCAATTACCCAACCTGAATAATTAATTAAATGATCGTAACAGATGTTGTATAAACGTCACTAAATAGAACATTCATAATCATTTAATAATTATTAGATTAACTAATTTGAAGATAGGTTCGACAGATTCCAACGAGTTGTCATTCAATTATACAATACCCCCATCTATTAATAGTCGTTAGTCCAATGTCCACAAGTGTCGGTCTTTTGTCCAAACACAAATTATGGTACAAAATCCAATAACCCCGTCTTAATATTTAGCCCAACATCACGATTACTTCGGCTCAAATAAGCATAATAATAACTTAGTTACGAGACATTAATTTAAAAAGGAAGAACATAGCTTACAGTGATTATTTATCACGTAGCGTTACACGGACAGAGTTCCGACCTTAAAACCCGTAAAACATTTCTTACATTAACCCAACAAAACCATAATTTATTGTTAATCTTAATTATAATTAAAATTATAATTATAAATATATATTACATAGAGAGAAAGAAAGATTGAAAAAGGTGTGTATAATTCGCAGAAAACTGGCCAATTTATAGGACCTGGCCACCTTTTCCCTGCCATGCGATCGCATGGGATTAAGGCAGCTAGGCCATACGATTGCATGGCCACCTTGGATCAGCACACTTGCTTTTGTTTTCTATTTTGCTGACGTTTTATTTTAATATATAATATAATATATATAATTTTATATAATTATATATATATATATATATATATATATATATATATATATATATATTATATTTTTGTGCATAGTTGACTCATAATTTTAGGTTCGTTGTCTCGCGCGTTGATGCTCGGTTTATGTCTTGGTTCTGGATTTTCGAACGTCCTTTCATATGCGTAGATATCTTGTACTTTGCGTTCCGCGACTTGGACGTTTGTAATTTTTAGACTTTTCTTATCAATAAATGGAACCACTTGAATTGTATCTTGTACATTTGAGTTTTTTGGTCATTTGCGTCTTCAAATCTTCATTTGCGTCTTCAGTCTTCGCACTTATTTATTTAAACGAATATTACTTGGAATTAGAACAATTGCAACTAAAAACTTTACATATTGGGATGATATTGCGACTAAATATATGTTCATTTGGAGCACTATCAAATATCCCCACACTTCAACGTTGCTTGTCCTCAAGCAATACAGAATTTGAAATAAAATCACACTTCACTCGAATCACTTTTTTATTCTCACACTTTATACATCAGTGATTTTGATACGGCGGTATGAACAATGATAGTAACGATGTGGTTTACAGTCCCACATGACTTATAAAATTTAGATCCTTAAGGAAATTGGATCTTTATGAAAATATTTGATCTTTTGAAAATTCATTCTAGCTTTTACCCTAGATAAGTTTTCCGGAATAACCCTTCACCGGTGTTTGCAAAATATTTTTGTGGGTTGCGTGGGTTTCATATTTTAAAATTTTAGCTCAAAACTTGCGGTTTTGTGTCACCTACTTGCTAACCTTGTATTAGGAAAGCAACACGTCCAGTATACTTGCTTCGTATATTACCTTTCGGTAAACTACCATCCGGTTATAGAGGAGAGCGTTGAACAAGCAACTATTAAGGCAATGTCTAATGACATGCTTTTGATTATGGTCCACATCGTGTCGGATGCAATTACTATCCTTTGTAGGAGCAATAGTAAAGATCACCCTATAATTTTTTAGTCTGGCACAAGGTCATGTCTTCGACCATGCTATGCAACCACCGTTCTTACGGCTGACACCTGATTTGGTTCAGGTGACCTAATGAATTCCAGGTGAATTCCTAGGATTTTACGTTCAATGGTAATGAACACATTGAAAATAGGTTTTCAGAAAACAAATCGGTTTGTAATTTTGATCAAAATATTTTCTCGTTCAAGCTCGAGTTTAGATATCATCGAATTCCATGAGTTTGTAATTCTCAATCTTTAAAGTCAATCTCAAGGATTGAGTAATATCAGGCTTAAAAGCTGATTTTTAATCTTTAAGGAGATTATTCTTTCTGGGGGTCTGATTCATTAGTCTTATCAAGCTAATTTACATGGCGCCCTCCCCATTTTACGAGACAGATCCTCTCATGGTTAGTATAAGTCTGACCACTTGGCGACCCTGTTTGATGCTGAGGTCCGTGAATTTCCAGCTGATTTTCGAGAAAACTTTTCAAGGTTTTTCGTAGACTCTACAACTGGTCTGGACGACAACTTCCTGACCTAAATCAAGATGCGCGTGTCTTTTTCGGAAGACTTTACTTCCTTTTAATGATGGAATTGATTCATTGTGTAGATCCATCTTTCTTTCGAATATATTACAGTAAATCGGGTAAAACTGTTAATTTTGTCCAAAACAAAAGCATCTGCAATAACTTTACAGAAATATGTGATAGATAGTTTTTAATTGAATAACTTGGTACATTCTCCCCACACTTGGCTTTTATTTATTTCTTTCTTTGCCTTTTTATTCTCTTCTATTTCATTTTAAATGAATTCAAGCATTTTGGGTTGTTTCTCAATTTATGTCCTTTCCGAGGTAACGATAATTTCAGTATTAACACCTAGTTTTATCGTTCATAAATATGTATAAACATGATTTTGAATTCATTTAATTGAAAATTTTTCAAAATTTCACAAAATTTGGCAATTAAACCAAGTGTAAACCCGAGAGAATTTATAATCCTTCCCCACACTTGAGATCATGCAATGCCCTCATTTGCATGAAATCAGACAATAATTATAAATTCATGAGGTTAAATAGTGTAGAAAAGTGATTAAAGATACCGAGTTTGCAAACATATTATTTTATATCACATTTGATATTTTGCGTCTTGTCATCAAAATTTGTAGCTTTTGCTGAACTTTAATGCCAGTCTTTGAAAGTGCGCTGTTTTACCCTGTTTTGTACATAAGATAAACTACAAACATATATAATATATATATATATATATATATATATATATATATATATATATATATATATATATATATATATATATATATATATATATATATATATATATATTTAGAAAACCTTTATTTATTAAAACAATTTAAATGAATAATTTTTTAAAATTTTATTTCCTTTTACTTTAGGTAGTTTCGGTATGTTTACCTAGTCCGTCCCTCGACAAAATTTAAAATTTGTCATTTTTAAAGCGATTGTTTTAAAAGCAAAGATTTTTGGATTTTTTAATTTTTTTAGTATACTTTAGATCAATAAAATTAAAAATAATGATAACAAAATTTTCCGCCCCGCCCTCAGGTAAAGCAATTTCGATTCTATGATCTAGTCTTTAACTTACGACGAATTTTAGAAATCATTTTTTAAACTTAATGAAATAAAGTAAATTTTGTTTTTAAATTCACACAAAACTTAAATTTAAAAAGCGTATTAATTTCATACAAACCTACAAAACATAATAAAATTCAGAATGGGGGGAAGAAAACTAGTTCTTTAGTGTCTACTAGTGGAAAAGACCAATCGGATTCCATTCTCGGAACTACCCGAGAACAGAACAAATAACTCTAGACAGCATTATTTCTTAGAACATTTGAATCTCCCCACACTTAGGTAGCTGTGGTTTTGAAATTGTGATTAACTTCATCGTCAATTTCTCTTGGACCACAATTAACTTGCATATCTGTGACTTTTGCTTTAAGCCATTGGTCGGATTCCTGTGTAATATCCACAAATTCAACTAGTTTTTCCTTTTCTTTAGGCGGTAGATTGGATACTAACCGGTTACATAACTTAAAGTTCCCCTTGGTTCTGGCATCGCGAATCCGTTTAATAAGTTTCTTCATTGAACTATTAATAACGGGGTCATTTAATTTTGTATCAACAGCGGGGTTCTTTGTTATCAGGTCATCATTATATTTTACTTCATCTTCCCCACACTTAGGCGTTTTATTATTGTTAAGCACTACCGTTGGAGTTGGTAAGCACTACCGTTGGAGTTGGTAAAACAATATGGTTCTTACCAATCGTTTTTGTTGGTTCAACGGTTTTGGTTGGTGGAGATTTAGTCTTTCGACAAAAAAGGTGACCGATTTTTCACCATCACTAAGTGTCATTCTACCCTCTCTTACATTAAATAATGCCCTGGTGGACGCTAAGAATGGTCGACCTAAAATTAGATGAACGTTTGAGTCCTCTTCTATGTCAATGACAATAAATTCGACTAAAAAGGTTAAATTAACCACTTGAACGGGTAGGTTGTCAGTAATTCTAACTGAGTGCCTAATGGTTTGATCAAAGAGTCGAACACTCATCTCTGTTGGATTTAACTCACCTACTCCTAATCTCTTATATAATGAAAGAGGCATAACACTCACACTCGCACCTAAATCTGCTAGTGCATCATACATGACACAATCACTAAGTAGACAAGGAATAATGAATTCACCCGGATCACCCACCCTGGGTGGAGGTTTTGGTGGAACTTTCTTCACCGGGTTTACTTTTATGGTTTTTGTCTCTTGCACTTTCTTATTCTTCTTCTTCTTCTTTCCAGAGGTATCACAAACTTTATTACCTATTACTTGCTCATACTCAACTCCTTTTCTTGAAAACGGGATGGGTGGTCTGTATGGTGCCACTGAAGGTATTTCGTATGCCCGAGAGACATATTAAATTAATGTGGCTAATATGTTTTGATCCAAGTCGGGTCATACCCAATAACAAGCTTACCGACACCTTATTCGTATTTGATCTTAACGATTGGATCATTGATTAAATACGCAACACTTGAACTTTAAGAAAAATGGTTTTCTGAAATATTACTTGATGTGTACATATATATATATAAATTATGGAATAATTTATATAATATGGAATTAATTATTTATAGGTTAAATAATTAATTTATTTGTGTTACATTTTATATAAATGGGTTTTATATAATAAAATGTATATGTATAAATAAAATGGAAGGTTTTATAAAATAGTTTATAAAATTTAATTTTATAAAACTTATTTAAAAGCCTACAAGTAAGTGGCATTGGAGCATGCACTTTGACTTGCCATGTGTATGGTTACTTCAAGTATCAAGAGGCATAAGTACCAAGACTTGTAGTTGACCAAAACACACATGCATACACATCAAAATAGCACAAAAAACTGCAAAAATCTGCTCTCTTTGAGCTGTAAAAACCGTGGGGTTTCAAGGGGTAGAGGGGTTCTTAATTTGATTTTTGCAAGCCATATTCAAGTGTTAACAAACCCTAACCAAAGCACAAGGTGTTGGTGATAAGCTTGGGGTATAACAACTTGAGGTTTCATACATTTGGAGCTCCATTCATCCTCATCTTCTTCATCATATTGTTGTAACCCTCAACTAGCTTGAGGAGGTAAATTACTAAACCCACTTGTTGTATGTAAGCATATTATTTCAAGACTTGATATATTTATGGAATTTGTCTTTTAAAATGGTTGATATATAACATGATACTTGCATGCTTCCGCTCACTTTATCTTCATAAAATGGGTTTATGAACTTGTTAAAATGTAGAACGTGTTTCTCAAAAGTTTGTCAAATTCCATCAATGGTATCTAGAGCCAAGGTCTTTGAAATATGCTTCTTGTTTATGACTTTTAAATCCACTAATCTTACAATCTAGTAACATGCATGAAACTAGAATGTAAAAATTTTTGGATTTTGGGTGGGTTCTTATTTTGGCCGAATTTTAGGGAGTTCCAAAGTGGGTTTGGAACTTATTTTTTGGTCAAATTTTGTTGTTTAATGTGGTTCACAATCAAGCCTAGACCTTGTGTTTGAATGGTTGTATGTTGTGGTTGATTTATTCATTCTTATGGTTTGTAATATTAATCATTCATTTGGTTTGTAATAATTTGTAATATTCATTCATTTGTAATTTATTTTATATTTGGTATGTAAAATAGATTAGGTTGTAATTTCATTTTCTAGAAAAAAAAATGTATTAGGATATATTTTTTGTAAAGAGAATGAAGAATGAAGATGATGAAGATGAACACAAGTTGGAAGCATTTGGATGCAAGATTAAGTGGGAGATTATAAATCTCCTACTTTGTCATAACCCATAGAAGGTGACATTTGTTTTGGCTAAACAAATGTCTACCAAATTGGCTTGATTGTGAACTTGGTTGTTTTGCATGTTTATTGTGTTTCTATGTTTGGTTGCTACAATTTATCACACATTTACAACTTGCAAAATGACATTATAATTGGTTATAATTAAAACAACAAAAGGACACTAATAAATGGTTATTAAGGACATAAATAACAATGCATATAAAATGGTTTATATCAAAGTAATTGGCTTTACTAATATGACATGAAAATAGGTTTTTCATAAAACACTACACACCAAATGCATGTTGGTGTATAGCATTTTGTTTTCTAAAACTAGAATGTAGAAAACATAAAATCCCTTTAACTAAAACAAGGTAAACAAGTTAAACGCCATCCTTTTGTGGAAACACTTAGACATATTAGGAATCTCTTGATGGGATAAAGGTCACCTAACCGTCATGAGTGAACTAATATGAATAAGGTACACTTCGCATACATGTGGGATAAAGGTCACCTAACCACTTGTATGTTAAGTCTACATGTTTACACAAGTAGGACGACTTGATTTGGGAATCATGAACTTAGGGTCACCGAAGCATGAGGAACAAATAGGCGTTGATGGGATTAATATGCCATGCAAAAGAATTGCATGATCCCATAACTTAGAAGTTGCAAAAGGATTGCAATTGTCATTATGACTACCTAGCTAAATCAAATGACGGGATAAAGGTCACCTAACCGAAATTTGATTTACCGTTGGATTCTAATATTTAATAAAACAAATTAAAAGGGTATTGTTTATTAAATTTAAAATCGATACTTAAAAGGACTTTGTTGAATTTCGTAGATGGCCGCTAATAACAACAACAACATGCAAAACGCACCACTTAACATGAACAACCTATCGTTACGGTCTCTCCTCGAGAAAGACAAACTCAATCATACCAACTTTATGGATTGGTTCCGCAATCTTCGGATTGTCCTCAAACAAGAGGATAAAGCGTATGTACTTGAGGACCCCATTCCCGATCAACCGGATGAGAATGATGTGGAAGCAATGGCCTCTTACGATAAGTATTGCCACGACTCCCTTCAAGTCTCATGCCTAATGCTTGGGACTATGATACCCGAACTCCAAAAGGATTTTGAGCATCATAGTGCATACGACATGATAACGCAATTGAAGGAGATGTTCCTCCAACAAGCGCGTGTCGAGCGTTTCGAAACGGTTCGGGCGCTACATGTTTGTCGTATGGACGATACCCAATCGGTTTCATCTTATGTGCTTAAGATGAAGAGCCTTATTGATCGTGCTAACCGCCTCAACCTAAACATATCAAATGAGTTAGCCACCGATCTTATCCTTAACTCCCTATCAAAAAGGTTTGATCAATTTGTAATTAATTACAATATGAATGGGATGGATAAGAGCATAGGTGAGCTTCACGGTATGCTTAGAACGGCGGAAACTAGCATGGGTAAAAGGGCTTTACCCGTGTTAGCAATCGATCAAGGTGGATCCAAAGGTAACACCTCTAAGCCAAAGGTGGCTAAGAGAAAAGGACCCGCCCATCAAGGCAAAGGGAAAGGGAATGTAACGACCCGACCAAAACCGTTATTGACGGCGTCGTTAACTTAGGTCCCGTTGCGTGGTCGTAGTCCCTATATGAGACTCGTTTGACCAAAATTATGTCGCGTTCATTTGAAAGGTACAAAGTTTAGTTTAACAAACGGATCGACAATAAGTTTAAGTTTACAAAGTTATAAAGTATGAATGAAATAACTTGCGACATAATTAGTTTGAAACCACAGTTGCTATAAATAGCGTAAGTAAGTAGACAAAAGTTTGAATCCAAAAATGCTATCCCTAGCGTATGCATGCATGGTAGACTCCAATCAAGTAATCAAAGAGTGCGGAAGCGTGTAACAATTAGCCATGTGAAAACCTGAGAAAACATAGAAGAATCTGTCAACGCAAAAACGTTGGTGAAATCATAGGTTTAAGTAAGTGAGTAAAAGTAAAGTAAGTCGAACCACAAGATTTGCAAAGTTGAATAATAGTAGTACATTCTAAAAGTTAATATTCACGAGCACCCAATTATCAAAGCTTAACGTTCCGTCCGTTGAATATCCCATCAATTAGTGCTAGAACAACACTGTTCCCGAAAATATATTTCATTCGTAAACGGTAGCGAACCGTTTGAATGAGGGTTTGTCAAACCCATATGGCCATATAACATAAGTTCTCGCTTACACCATCTGATGTAACTAATGATAATCGGATTGAGGATTTTCGTTCTAAACTCGTATGTAGAATGTTTGTTTTCCCGTTCTCGTGTTCACTTAGTTCAAAAGAATCGTTTATGTTTTCTCATCCCAAAAGTAAGTTCAAAAGAGTAAAAAGTGGGACCATGATCTCACCTCGAGTGCACGAGTATAAAGGTACTTCAACAAGTAAACGTGTGCATGAAAGTTGCTTAGCCTTGACCTAAACAAGTAAGTTATATCAATTAACCGGTTACGACACAAGGTCGGGTGAAATGTGTTCAATTAGCCCTATGGCTCATTACGACTCGATTAAATATAGCATGTGAATCACGTTGCCAAGTTTCATGCGAGAATCAAGTATAAAAGCATGTTAGAACGATTGCATAAAAGTTTGGTTAAGTTTGACTAAAAGTCAAACTTGGTCAAAGTCAACGAAAAAGTCAACGCGTTCGGGTCGGGTCCCGGACTATTTTTCTATGCTAAATATTCATATACAAGTATATTAGAACAAGTTTCATGTGAATCGGAGGTCGGTAGCTAGTCAAACATTTCACGTGAAATGGGACGAGGAGGTCAGAATCTGACCAGGCACATCTGCGCGCCGCGCGGGGATGGGGCGCGCCGCGCCACCATCTGGGCAGAGATTTCTGGTCAGTTTTTCAAAGTATGCACGAACCAAAACATTTTCCAACCCAACTCTTGACCCGCAAACACTTATAATGCCTATCATATATCGTCGAAAAGGTATTTTGACGAGGAATACGACTAACCACATATCATCAATCAAAAACATCATTTACAATAACCGAAAACTCGTCAATTGATCAAGAAAGGTTTATTTTCAAAGTTTCAAGTTCGTAAAACGTATTTTATGATTCGGGAATCCAATTTACACATACGATATGCCGTTTTGAAGGTAATGAAGCATACATTACAACTAAACACTTACTAATAACATTTCATGGCATTCGAAACATCAAAAGCTCGTTTTAAGTCTATCAAACCCTAACCAAAATCCGCAAAAATCAATATTCATGTTTTTGAAGTTTCCTTAATCAACCTACGCATCAAAACGAAGCTAGTGATACTAGTAACACAATTAAAACATGAACTTTAACAATTTAACAACATTAACTCATCCAAAATCAAAGATTTAGCACACCCATTTCAAATGTTCAAACTAGTTACTCAAAACAACGAATCGAGCAAACAAAGCATATATTCATGTTATACACGAGCCATAGACACTAACTAACACCATTTCAAGTCAAAAACACGAATTTATAGAAATCTAGAGTTTTTAGAAAGTTACCCAAAAGAGATGAAGTTGGTATCAAATTGTAGAGGATGAAGAGATGATTCCAAATATGTAATTTGTTTTGTTGCTAGCTCCCTAAACCGAATTTAGATGATGATTTTGTGTTTGAGGTTTTGAGAGAATAAAAATGGAAGTAATGAAATGGGGAGGTTGAAATGAATGGAGGAGGGTGAAGGTTGACTAGTTGACCTAGTCATCTCTTTGCCCTCTTGGCAAGTTTAGTCCCTCAAGTTTCAAAGCGGGTGCGGGAATTAACCAAACGAATATTTTAAAAACGCTCGAGTAAACGAGTGATGTTATAATTAAATAACGAGAATATTATGAACGTTTGTTAACGGAATCTACGAATATAAATAACGAAAGATATTATTTTAAAAAAAAAGACGGTGTTAAAAATAATTTTAACGGAAAAACGCGGGATGTTACATTACCTACACCTTAAAAGAAATTTCTTCCCGAAATTTAGTTGGAAGTAGTAGTTGTTGTTTCTTCCTCGAGATCTTGCGTTGTAAATTTTACGGATAAGTGAAGGTACGTCCTTGGGCATTTCAACGAACTTCGACGGTCGGGATTTTTACGTTGGATTGAAGTTTGGTTTCACGATTCATGGTTGCAACCGGTCCTCCTAGGAATGAAGTTTATCGTCGATAGTAAGCTTATCGAAAAGGAATGACAAGTTCTTGTTTCGCAAAACACGTCTTTGAGTTGATACATCGAATGTAGGATAAACGGAGACCCAAAATGAGTCGGAAAAGTCTAAACGTCTAGCGACGGGTCCAAAACACCCCAAGAATTTAAAGGATCAAAATATCGCGGATTTAGCTTCCTACGTTTTCCCGAAACGGATTGCACTTTTCCCAGGTGCGACTCTTAACGTGACGCGGTTTCCCACGTGGAATTTGAAATGTTTACGTCTAATATCGGCGTAGCTCTTGGTGATTACGAGTCGCGTAGGGTTTTACCTGAATATGAATAAATTTTCTCGGTTGCTCATGAATAACCTCGGCCCCGGTGAATTGATCATCGTTTACTTGGTTCGACAAAAGAGAATGACGTTTCCGGTCACATGTGGTTTCAAAAGGAGTGACGTTAAAACTCGAATGAAAATCATTGTAGTACGAGGATTAAGCTAAAGGAAAATACTTTTCTCAAGTAAATTTGAAGTTAGTAATACAACTCGTATTATGGATTCTAAGGTTTAAATCGTATGTTTGTTCGGTCCGTCGGGTTGCGGATGGTACGCGGTACTCATGTCTAAACGTGGTCCCGAGGCTTTTTGTGAGGCACTCCGAAGTCTAGAAATGAAACGAGGATCTCGGTCCAAAACGGAGTACATTCCGTAAGGTATATTTGAACAAATCCGTTAGGACTCGAAAACGTTAGTTAGAACAAGTTTCTCAAGAAATTTGCGTTGCGGAAGATTTATCGGTTTCCAAAAACGTTCATCGGGACTATTCACCCTTGAGGCGAATACTAGCATAACGTGAAGAGTCTCTCTCCATTGAGAATTTAAAATAAAAGATTTCCTGAACCGGAATTACGAGTGTAAGGCGAGAGAAGTTTCCGCCTCGATGCGAGCATAACGAGTAAATTTTAGTTAGTCAATAAGACTGTGCGAGGACGAGATAGTATACACGTGTAACATACGGTTGAAGTCGAAAGGAATCGGTAATTCATTCGGAAGCATAAATATAATTTGACAATAATTGAAGGTGTGTCCCCGGTATGGTTGTTATAAATATTCTCTGAGTTTTCGGATGTCCAAACCTGAAAAGATGAAGTCATGTACACGGCACATGGTGGTGTTTAGGTTGATCGAGTCTAACCACCATCACGCGTCACTAGAACTTTGGTATGTCTTACCGTAATATAACCACGTTGATCGAGTGTCGTTATATTACGCTAACTCATACCTCCATTCCCACATCACTCCATAGATTCAAGTTCGTGTCATCGTGAAGACCTAAAATGAACAAAATGTAACGACGTCTCCAACGTGACTCATATTAAATCGAAAGAATTTCTGCAATTCTAAGGAAGCGTTCCCCGAGGGAAGTGTATAAATGATTGTTCACGTCAATGCGGTTCGAGTCAGAAAAAAATGTATTCAGGTATGAAAAGAGTAACGAGTCATGATAACGAGTAGCACGCAACCGTAGTGATAAATGTTGATGACGATACTCACCTAGAGTAGTGATGGTAGTAACACCAAAAAGTAGAAAGTAAGAAACACCAGTGGGAAACTGATAGTAAGTTGAAACGGTGGCAAATAACAATCCGGGAGACAGAGTTCCCGAACAAGTGTGACTAATGAAGTCGTCGTCATCCATACGTGTATGAATCATGAATTTACGTGTGTTACCAAAAAGTGGCGGAATACGAGTTCGTATGATGAAGGTTGGGTACCATTAAAAAGTTTGCCTAAGAATGATTCAAGTATAATGCACAAGTAGTCAAGTAAGTGCTATCTATAGCAAATGTATGTCAGAATGCAAATGCTAACTATCCGGTTGTAGTCTAGACTCACTAATGCGTCCTAACGACTCTGTTAGACACACTAATGCACATCCTAGTTCCCTACAACCAACGCTCTGATACCACTTGTAACGACCCGACCAAAACCGTTATTGACGGCGTCGTTAACTTAGGTCCCGTTGCGTGGTCGTAGTCCCTATATGAGACTCGTTTGACCAAAATTATGTCGCGTTCATTTGAAAGGTACAAAGTTTAGTTTAACAAACGGATCGACAATAAGTTTAAGTTTACAAAGTTATAAAGTATGAATGAAATAACTTGCGACATAATTAGTTTGAAACCACAGTTGCTATAAATAGCGTAAGTAAGTAGACAAAAGTTTGAATCCAAAAATGCTATCCCTAGCGTATGCATGCATGGTAGACTCCAATCAAGTAATCAAAGAGTGCGGAAGCGTGTAACAATTAGCCATGTGAAAACCTGAGAAAACATAGAAGAATCTGTCAACGCAAAAACGTTGGTGAAATCATAGGTTTAAGTAAGTGAGTAAAAGTAAAGTAAGTCGAACCACAAGATTTGCAAAGTTGAATAATAGTAGTACATTCTAAAAGTTAATATTCACGAGCACCCAATTATCAAAGCTTAACGTTCCGTCCGTTGAATACCCCATCAATTAGTGCTAGAACAACACTGTTCCCGAAAATATATTTCATTCGTAAACGGTAGCGAACCGTTTGAATGAGGGTTTGTCAAACCCATATGGCCATATAACATAAGTTCTCGCTTACACCATCTGATGTAACTAATGATAATCGGATTGAGGATTTTCGTTCTAAACTCGTATGTAGAATGTTTGTTTTCCCGTTCTTGTGTTCACTTAGTTCAAAAGAATCGTTTATGTTTTCTCATCCCAAAAGTAAGTTCAAAAGAGTAAAAAGTGGGACTATGATCTCACCTCGAGTGCACGAGTATAAAGGTACTTCAACAAGTAAACGTGTGCATGAAAGTTGCTTAGCCTTGACCTAAACAAGTAAGTTATATCAATTAACCGGTTACGACACAAGGTCGGGTGAAATGTGTTCAATTAGCCCTATGGCTCATTACGACTCGATTAAATATAGCATGTGAATCACGTTGCCAAGTTTCATGCGAGAATCAAGTATAAAAGCATGTTAGAACGATTGCATAAAAGTTTGGTTAAGTTTGACTAAAAGTCAAACTTGGTCAAAGTCAACGAAAAAGTCAACGCGTTCGGGTCGGGTCCCGGACTATTTTTCTATGCTAAATATTCATATACAAGTATATTAGAACAAGTTTCATGTGAATCGGAGGTCGGTAGCTAGTCAAACATTTCACGTGAAATGGGACGAGGAGGTCAGAATCTGACCAGGCACATCTGCGCGCCGCGCGGGGATGGGGCGCGCCGCGCCACCATCTGGGCAGAGATTTCTGGTCAGTTTTTCAAAGTATGCACGAACCAAAACATTTTCCAACCCAACTCTTGACCCGCAAACACTTATAATGCCTATCATATATCGTCGAAAAGGTATTTTGACGAGGAATACGACTAACCACATATCATCAATCAAAAACATCATTTACAATAACCGAAAACTCGTCAATTGATCAAGAAAGGTTTATTTTCAAAGTTTCAAGTTCGTAAAACGTATTTTATGATTCGGGAATCCAATTTACACATACGATATGCCGTTTTGAAGGTAATGAAGCATACATTACAACTAAACACTTACTAATAACATTTCATGGCATTCGAAACATCAAAAGCTCGTTTTAAGTCTATCAAACCCTAACCAAAATCCGCAAAAATCAATATTCATGTTTTTGAAGTTTCCTTAATCAACCTACGCATCAAAACGAAGCTAGTGATACTAGTAACACAATTAAAACATGAACTTTAAC
This sequence comes from Rutidosis leptorrhynchoides, assembly GCF_046630445.1. Taxonomy (NCBI): domain Eukaryota; kingdom Viridiplantae; phylum Streptophyta; class Magnoliopsida; order Asterales; family Asteraceae; genus Rutidosis; species Rutidosis leptorrhynchoides. The sequence goes on from NC_092333.1 coordinate 603,514,151, forward strand.
AATTTAACAACATTAACTCATCCAAAATCAAAGATTTAGCACACCCATTTCAAATGTTCAAACTAGTTACTCAAAACAACGAATCGAGCAAACAAAGCATATATTCATGTTATACACGAGCCATAGACACTAACTAACACCATTTCAAGTCAAAAACACGAATTTATAGAAATCTAGAGTTTTTAGAAAGTTACCCAAAAGAGATGAAGTTGGTATCAAATTGTAGAGGATGAAGAGATGATTCCAAATATGTAATTTGTTTTGTTGCTAGCTCCCTAAACCGAATTTAGATGATGATTTTGTGTTTGAGGTTTTGAGAGAATAAAAATGGAAGTAATGAAATGGGGAGGTTGAAATGAATGGAGGAGGGTGAAGGTTGACTAGTTGACCTAGTCATCTCTTTGCCCTCTTGGCAAGTTTAGTCCCTCAAGTTTCAAAGCGGGTGCGGGAATTAACCAAACGAATATTTTAAAAACGCTCGAGTAAACGAGTGATGTTATAATTAAATAACGAGAATATTATGAACGTTTGTTAACGGAATCTACGAATATAAATAACGAAAGATATTATTTTAAAAAAAAAGACGGTGTTAAAAATAATTTTAACGGAAAAACGCGGGATGTTACAGGGAAGATGGTTACCCCAACCATCAACAAGGCTAAGAAGCAAAAGGTAGCCGAGAAGGTAAACCCCAAAGAAGACCCATGTTTCGGTTGCGGTGAGATGGGTCATTGGAAACGAAACTGTCCGGTCTATCTTAAGGAGTTGAAGGACAAGAGGGATGCAGGGCAAACCTCAGGTAATATATATATATGGTATATATAGAGCTTAGTATTACTTCTTCTAATACATGGGTATTAGACACGGGATGTGGAACTCATATTTGCAATTCTTTGCAGGGGTTCAAAAGAAGTGATCATAAGGCGGGAACATCAAGTCTCTATATGGGCAATGGTGCAAAGGTGCATGTTAAAGCTCAAGGAGATTTTATTTTGAAGCTTCCAAGCGGATTGGAACTTATTTTAGAAAATGCTTTGTATGCTCCGGATTTGTGTAGAAACATTATTTCTATTTCTCGCTTAAAACAATGTGGTTACGTTGTTAATTTTATTGATGATGATATTCATGTTTCTAAAGACAATGTATTCTATTTCAAGGCTTCGCCTTCAAATGGAATTTATGAATTGGTTCATGATGACGCATCATCGAGCTCTATATACCATACAAGCACCAAGAAACTCAAAAGGGATTTGAGTGATTCCTATTTATGGCATTGTCGCCTTGGCCATATAAACAAGAACCGAATGCATACACTTCAAAAGAATGGACTTTTGAAATCAAATGAACTAGACTCATTTGATGTATGTGAATCTTGTTTACAAGGCAAAATGACAAAAGCACCTTTCCAAGGGACCTATGAAAGGGCTAAAGACTTATTGGGATTAATACATTCGGATGTATGTGGACCCTTTAAGCCCATAACTAGGAATGGTGAAAGATACTTCGTTACTTTCATTGATGACTTCAGTCGTTTCGGATATGTCTACTTGTTAAGACACAAGGACGAAACGTTTGAAGCATTCAAAGAATATCAAAACGAAGTACAAAATCAACTCAATAGGACAATTAAGGTACTTCGTACCGATAGAGGAGGTGAATACCTAAGCGATGCCTTCCAAGATCATCTTAGGAGTTGTGGGATTATCTCACAACTTACTCCACCCGGAACACCCCAACTTAATGGAGTTTCCGAAAGGAGGAACCGAACCCTAATGGATATGGTTCGATCTATGATGGCAAGAAGCTCGTTACCTCTATCATTTTGGGGTTATTGTCTAAGCTCCGCGGCTCGTATTTTAAATATGGCCCCAACCAAGAAAGTGGAACGAACTCCTCATGAGATGTGGTTTGGAAAACCTCCTTCTCTTTCATACTTGAAAGTATGGGGATGTGAAGCTTATCCTAAGCGTTACGTCCCTAATAAGTTGAATGCTCGATCCACGAAGTGTATCTTCATAGGATATCCCAAGGATGATATGGGATACTATTTCTATGATCCTTCCAAGCAGAATGTATTTGTTGCTCGAAAGGCTGAATTCCTTGAAACTAAGTTCCTAATGGAAGACAAAAGTGAAAGGAAGATAGATCTTGAAGAGGTTCAAGATCAAGTAGATGATACACAATTGGCTGACACTAGCACTCAACATGAAAATGTTGAGAGTGATCAGATGGATGATCAAAATACACAAGACGTTCGCAGATCTGGTAGGATTAGTAATCCTCCTGAGAGATATGGGTTTCTCATGGATGGTTGCTATGTGGTTGATTTGGATGAACCAATAAACTACCAAGATGCTTTATCAAGGATTGATAAAGATAAATGGCAGGAAGCCATGAACGCTGAGATGCAATCCATGTATGACAACCAAGTTTGGGAACTTGTTGCGCAACCTCCTGGCTCTAGGCTAGTTGATTGTAAATGGCTGTTCAAAATGAAAACAGACATACATGGGAACTTGGATACATATAAAGCTAGACTTATAGCAAAAGGTTTCACTCAAACTCAAGGGGTTGACTATGATGAAACTTTTTCGCCTGTGGCGATGCTAAAGTCTATTAGGATATTACTTGCCATTGCTGCTCATTATGATTATGAAATATGGCAGATGGATGTCAAGACCGCTTTCCTAAACGGACATCTTGAGGAAGATGTCTATATGGTTCAGCCTGAGGGTTTTGTTGATCCGAAATATCCTAAAAAGGTATGCAAGTTAAAGAAGTCAATCTACGGATTGAAACAAGCATCTAGAATGTGGAATCATCGTTTTAATGAGGAGGCCAGGAAATTTGGCTTCATTAAAAATGGTGATGAAGCTTGTGTATACAAGAAAGCTAGTGGGAGCACTATCATGTTCCTTGTACTATATGTGGATGATATATTGTTATTTGGAAATGATATTCCGGCAATGCAAGGTGTTAAAACTTGGTTAAGCAAATGCTTCTCGATTAAGGATCTTGGAGAAGCACAATACGTTTTGGGGATTGGGATCTACAGGGATAGATCCAAGAAACTGATAGGTTTAAATCAAAGTGCATACATTGAAAAAATCTTGAAAAGGTTCAAGATGGAGAACTCTAAGAAAGGTTTGGTACCTATTCAAAAGGGAACACTTCTCAGTTCATCTCAGTGCCCCACCACGAAAGATGAACAGGAGAGAATGAAGAAAGTCCCATATGCTTCTGCCATTGGGTCAATCATGTATGCAATGATATGCACTAGACCGGATGTGTCATGCGCTCTTAGCCTGACAAGTAGATACCAGAATAACCCAGGAAACAGTCATTGGATTGCTGTTAAAAGTATATTGAAATACCTTAGGAGGACTAAGGATATGTTTCTGATATATGGGTCTGGTGAGGAGGAACTCCCTGTAAAAGGTTACGTGGACGCGAGTTTCCAAACTGATCGTGATGATTCTCGATCACAATCCGGTTATGTCTTCACATTAAATGGAGGTGCGGTCTCTTGGAAGAGTTCAAAACAGGATGTTGTTGCTCTGAGTCGGAGTACATCGCCGCATCATTGGCAGCTCAGGAAGCTGCATGGATGAAGAAATTCATCGACGACTTAGGAGTAGTCCCTTCCATTCAGGACCCTCTTGAGATCTTTTGTGACAACGAGGGTGCGATTGCTCAAATCAAGGAACCTCGTGCTCATCAAAAGACCCGTCACATTGAGCGGAGATTCAACTACATAAGGGATGAAGTTGAAAAGGGAAAGATATGTATTCGCAAAGTTCACACAGATCTTAATATAGCGGATCCTTTCACGAAGCTCTTACATGGATCAAAACATGCTGGACATGTTTGTGCATTAGGGCTTCGATATTCTAGTGATTGGTTATGATCTGTTTTAAGTATTGTAACGGAACGAAGTAGTTCAAACTCATTTATACAATTATGGCATTAATTTATCTTGAGTTATGTTCCTATTTTGCATATTTTATCCATGAATAAGTAATTATTCTAAAATTCCGTAGTCGATCACATTCGTGGGAACAAGTGTGAGGTTTAGACTATTATGAACTTGGATTGGTATACATTCACGGGATGAATGTGGGGCAAGGTTGCAACCAAGGTTCATAGATATTTGTGGGACACAAATATTGAAAGACCCGCTCTCAAGACTTACTAAATAGAGCCTTTGTGGTCGATCACATGTAGTCTTGATTAAAGGCGAATATCATTGTATCCTCTGACCTGAGATACATATTGGGTTCGGATATTTACCAAGTATTGTGCCTTGATTCTTTCCTTCGCTAGTCTGAAATATGGTAGTTCATAAGGAAGAGCTCAGGTATAATGCAAGGTGTATATTTAGGACGTATGTAGTCAAGATGGAATTTGTCCCTCTTATTCGTTGAGAGTCAGATGTCTAAGGCCTGATAAAGTTAAATCTAAAAGAGAGTGATCACTCTGTATCTCTTGGAATTAACATGACATCTAGGACGAAAGGATGTAATGAAAAGATTCACCTATTCATATTCGAGATGTGAACTCGAAAGGGATGATGTTATTGAATGGCACAAAGTCATAACATATTGGGGGTGATGGACGGTCGTTAGGTGGTATCCATCACTTGCATTAATTTCTTATGTTTCTCGTGCAAGTAGGAGATTGAAGGTATTTCGTATGCCCGAGAGACATATTAAATTAATGTGGCTAATATGTTTTGATCCAAGTCGGGTCATACCCAATAACAAGCTTACCGACACCTTATTCGTATTTGATCTTAACGATTGGATCATTGATTAAATACGCAACACTTGAACTTTAAGAAAAATGGTTTTCTGAAATATTACTTGATGTGTACATATATATATAAATTATGGAATAATTTATATAATATGGAATTAATTATTTATAGGTTAAATAATTAATTTATTTGTGTTACATTTTATATAAATGGGTTTTATATAATAAAATGTATATGTATAAATAAAATGGAAGGTTTTATAAAATAGTTTATAAAATTTAATTTTATAAAACTTATTTAAAAGCCTACAAGTAAGTGGCATTGGAGCATGCACTTTGACTTGCCATGTGTATGGTTACTTCAAGTATCAAGAGGCATAAGTACCAAGACTTGTAGTAGACCAAAACACACATGCATACACATCAAAATAGCACAAAAAACTGCAAAAATCTGCTCTCTTTGAGCTATAAAAACTGTGGGGTTTCAAGAGGTAGAGGGGTTTTTAATTTGATTTTTGCAAGCCATATTCAAGTGTTAACAAACCCTAACCAAAGCACAAGGTGTTGGTGATAAGCTTGGGGTATAACAACTTGAGGTTTCATACATTTGGAGCTCCATTCATCCTCATCTTCTTCATCATATTGTTGTAACCCTCAACTAGCTTGAGGAGGTAAATTACTAAACCCACTTGTTGTATGTAAGCATATTATTTCAAGACTTGATATATTTATGGAATTTGTCTTTTAAAATGGTTGATATATAACATGATACTTGCATGCTTCCGCTCACTTTATCTTCATAAAATGGGTTTATGAACTTGTTAAAATGTAGAACGTGTTTCTCAAAAGTTTGTCAAATTCCATCAGCCACCACTGGCTTTACATACTCGGGTGGTGGTGGTGTTGTAACTTCTTCATTGTTACTCACATCTAAAACCTTCCCATCTTCTGATGATGGTTTTTCAAAATTTGTTGACACCATGTTAACATTCTCATTCCGAGGATTTACTTCAGTATTACTCGGTAGCTTTCCTTGTTCCCTCTCACTTATCATGCTAGCAAGAGTACCTACGTGTTTTTCTAGATTCAAAATGGAAGCTTGTTGAGTTCTTAATGACTGATCAAACCTCTCATTTGTTTGGGTTTGAGATGTAATAAATTGTGTTTGAGATTCCATTAACTTTGCCATCATTTCTTCCATATTTGGCTTTTTCTCTTTGGTTTGTTGTGGTGGTTTATACTAGCTAGGTCTTTGTTGATTGAAAGTGTTGTTTTGAGTTGGTTGGTTATTCGGACCTTGTTGGTTGTACGAGTTGTTGTTGGGTCCATTTGGATTGTAAAGAATGTTTTGATTTCGATTGAAGTTTGCCTTGGCGGTTGATAATTATTTTGATAATTATTTCCCGGCCTTTAGTTCATGTAGGAAACATTCTCACGTTGTTCCATCGTTTGCTCAATGTGACAATCTTTCGTTAAGTGTGGTCCACCGCATTTCTCACAACTGATTCGTATTGCGTGAATATCTTTAGTCATCTTTTCCATTCGTCTCTCGAAAGCATCTATTTTTGTGGAAACGGAATCAAAGTCATGGCTAGAATCAGCTCTAGCCGCTTTAAATGAACGAAAAATATCTTTTTCTTGATGCCACTCATGAGAGTGGGAGGCTGTATTATCAATTATCTTGTGAGCTTCGGTAGCGGTTTTCTTCATAATGGAACCACCAGCTGTTGTGTCGTTGTCTTTTCGTGTAGCAACATCGCATCCTTGGTAGAATATTTGCACTATTTGATAAGTGTCTAAACCATGCTGAGGACATCCTCTCAACAACTTTCCGAATCTTGTCTACGCTTCATATAATGTTCCATTTAGCTTTTGCGCGAACGTAACAGTTTCTCCTTGAAGTCTCTCGGCTTTAGATGCCGGAAAGAATCTTTTAAGAAATTTCTCAACTAAAACATCCCATGTATCAATCTCTCCTTCAGGTAACGATTCTAACCAATCTTTGGCTTCTCCCTTTAAAGTCCAGGGAAATAATATGAGATAGATCTGTTCATCCTCAACTTCTCTGATTTTGAATAGAGTACAGATCCTATTAAAGGTTCGAAGATGTTCGTTTGGATCTTTTTTGACGTACCACTATATTGGCATTGATTAGTTACCATGTGTAGGATTTGTCCTTTGATTTCATAATCTGGCGCATTAATGTCTGGTCGCGTAATGGCATGTCCTTGGCCAGTGCGTGTAGCTCTCATTCGATCTTCCATACTTAGAGGTTCCGTTATTTCCATATTTGAAATTGTTGAATCCGAATCACTAGAAGATTCCGATTTAACGATTTGTGGTTCAGGAGGAATGATTAGTGGTTCATGTGACGACCCGGAAATTTCCGACCAAATTTAAACTTAATCTTATTATGATTCGACACGATAAGCAAAGTCTATTATGTTGAAGTCTTAACAATTTTGAACTGTGTTCATATTATCAATTACCCTTTGACTATATCCAACGATTCATGAACAATTGTGTGTAAGTATATATATATATATATATATATATATATATATATATATATATATGTGTGTGTGTGTGTGTGTGTGTGTGTGTGTATTTATATAAATATATATAAACAAAAGTATATATAATAAATTGAAATAATAAAATATATTTAATCATTAGAACTAAATGTGTAAAATAATATACGAGTTAACAAAGTGATTATTAAAGAAAAACTATATATAAGTGTATATGATTTCTATAAATAATTATTATGTTATGTATATTGGAATATACATAAAATGTTTAACTATTATATGTTATATATGTAAAATCATTAAAATATATATAACTTATAATATGAAATGGTAATATATTAAATGCTAGTCGAAAATATAGTTGTTATATTAATATTATTAGTACTTTTGTTACTACTATTAATATTAATATCAATATTAGTATTATTAATATTAATATCATTATTATTATTAAAGTTATTATTATTAGAAATAAATACAATTTATTATCATTAATAATATGATTATCATTTTTATGATTATTAGGATCATTATCACTTATTATTATCATTATTATTATTATTATTATTATTATTATTATTATTATTATTATTAATGTATTTATATTTATTGATTATAAATCATATTTCATAATATATAAAATAAATTAAATATCGTGTATGTATCCATCCTTATCTGAGTTACTGAATTTTTTTCTTCTTCTTCTATTTACAAAAGATATTGTGTCTACCCAGTCTATGATACAAAACAAAGTCTAATTCCTAATCCCAATCTGCCTTTTATTTTTTTGTTTTCTTCCCTTTTGGCTCGAATATAATGTCTATAATTTCTACTATATGTAACTAATCGATTAACTTTTGTGGGAGGAAATTCATTTAATTTCTTATCTCCATTATCAAATATAACTACTATACTTAACTGAAGATTTAATTACTGTGAGCATTAAAGTTTGTCCCCTTTTCAATTCCACTTAACACAATTAATTATATACATATATGTATATGCACACGAGATATGAAAGGAAACCCATTTTATCTCTAACACTTCTTCCCCTTCTCTTGCTTCAGCAGCCGCCATCACCACCTTAGCTCCACCACCGTCAGTTATCATTACAACAACCCGACTTTACATGGGTTCTTCCATGACAAAGCTTACAAACCGAACCCCAAATAACAAATTCATGTGTGGTTACATTTACAACTTCATCAAACCCAATTATATTGGCTATGTGTCGTGAACATACAACCACCATCAACACCTTCACTTATAACTAACCATCATAACTGTTATCATCAAACGAACCACCATACTCGATCCTGCTTTCTTGTTTTCTGTTTCTATTCTAACCTTGAACACCACAACACAACCCATATCACCACTTTACACTTAATCAAACCTCACGATCACCTCTTCTATTTTTCTGTTTTAGTTAGGGACCGAGAACAACACAAGCATACTACAATCTTCACAACCACCCTATAACTGCCACCATTAAATCACGTTTCGATTTCTGTTCACGTACAAGAACCCAAGACCTATGATGAAGAATATCACTCATACCATTATATTTTTTTTCTTTCTTCAACAAACGAATCGAACCATGCTATCTCTGTTTTAAAACCGACCCTACTATTATTTGATTTCTGTTTAGCTATCGTCACGAACTGCTGCTACCTGTTTCATGTCTTCTACTACGATCAAACCATACCCACCACTCGAAGAACACCACCACAAACAACTGCTATAGAGTACTATTGCTATTAACAGATACCACCAAGAACATTAATACAAAATCATCACCATTATTTAAATACATACAAACCGAAAGCCATGGTTAATTGATGCTGCTACACGTCTGTTTCTAGTTCTGTTTCTATTTCTTTACACAACAACTGGAACAGTGAGATAAAGATGATGATTGATGAAGACGTGATGCTAGATGATAAAGGAATGATGGAGATGTATTATGATGAAAAAGAGGAACCTGTAATTGATGCCTTATTCTAGCTGTCACCGCGTGTTCCTTTTTCTTTATGACCGACAGGTGATAAAACAAATAAACCCCACTTGTGATTATTTAATACAATGGTTAAGATCTATCCAATCCTGTAAGCGTTCGATATATTTACATGTTATGGTTGGGCCGTATACTAATCTTCCTTACTAGCGGGTTGTATTAAATCTATCCTTTTCATTTTGGGCCGTGACCTAATTACCTTTTTTGTTGGGCCAAGAAAACTCAATAGGTCAGATGGGCCGTGAACCTATTGGTTAGTCTGTTGGGCCTGTAACAAAATAATTACACGAGCCTAAAGTTTGCAAACATTTTCATGTTGATGCTCACCTCGGATGAGGTTTGGAAACGAGAGGAATGATGGGATGTGAACGGTGATGTCGATGCCATGAGTATGATGATGATGATTATGATCAATGATAAATAAATGATGATGATGGTTACGTTGGAGAATAATATAGATGATAATTATGTTATGAAGTTGATAACATGGTGATCATAGTGATGATAATACGTAACGATGTTATAATATATGATATACATGTATGTGATACGTGATAATGATGATAACATTATGAATAAGAATCACTTATGAAGATTAAATTATGAAGAAGATTAAATTAGGATAAGGATGGGTTATGTTGATAGTAATAATGATAAGCGAGATAGATTGAAGATTAAGATGTTGATGATATAAACACAAAGATTATGATCGTTTATGATGAACCGAAGAACCAATTTGTGGTTTCCTTGTTCGCGTTTACAACAGTCCTTAATTCACGAATTTGTTGTTATCGATGAGCTGCTGCTTTTGATCTAGTTACTATAGGGCTTATCATATTGGAACTTCTTAAGTTTATAAGATAAACATGAAAAGATGTTGGGCTGTAGATTTGGTTTGGTTTTTAGACGGGCTCGCTAAACTTGTTCATCCATTCAACCGAAGGTATAAACTTTAAGCCTAAAGTTATCAAATGGATCTTTAATACTAAAGGAATTGTGTATATTAACAAATCCGAACCGAACTAATAATTTGAATATGAATATGGTTATGATTATAGTTAAGATATTTGTATATGTTTAAACGAGAAGAAAAATTATAAGTATGATTATAATTACAGTAATATAAGTTATGATTTAAATGAATTATTAATTAGTATTATTATTATCATTAATATTATTATTAGTAATATCATTAATATTATGAAAATTATTATTATTAATTTTATTGTCATTATTATTATTATTTTTATCATTTATTATTAACATTAACATGATTTTTATTATCATTATCATTATTTTTATTATTATTATTATTATTATTATTATTATTATTATTTTTATTATCATTATTATTATTATTATTATTATTATTATTATTATTATTATTATTATTATTATTACTACTACTACTAATGAAAGGACTAATGTTGTTACCAAAATTATTATTATCAATATCATTATTAAATCCAATTATTAGTATTATTATCATTAATTTAGTATTATCATAATGATTATTTTAACAAATAAAAAAAATATTTATATAAAGATATAATAATTACATATATCATAAGTATATATAAATTACTATTTTAATATAAAAATAACATATATAGATATAAATAACACTTGAAATAATAAATACATTACTATTTTATATAAGTAATATGTTATAAAATTAATATATTTAAACTGGATTGAATACCATTATATGTTCATTATATGTTTTAATATATATAAACCTGATATAGGTTCGTGAATCCGAGACCAACCCTGCATTGTTCAATATCGTCATATGTATTTTTACTACAAAATACAGTATAGTGAGTTTCATTACTCCCCTTTTAAATGCTTTTGCAATATATATTTTTGGGACTGAGAAAACATGCGCTTTTATAAATGTTTTACGAAATAGACACAAGTAATCGAAACTACATTATATGGTTGAATGATCGAAGCCGAATATGCCCCTTTTGTTTGGTTGCTAAGAATTAGTAAACAGATCTACTAATTGACGCGAATCCTAAAGATAGATCTATTGGGCCTAACAAACCCCATCCGTTGTAGCGGATGTTTTAGTACTTAGATGTTGTTTTATCATGTCCGATGGATGTCCCGGAATGATAGGGGATATTCTTATATGCATCTTGTTAATGTCGGTTACCAGGTGTTCAATCCATATGAATGATTATTTTTGTCTCTATGCATGGGACGTATATTTATGAGAAATGAAAATGAAAATCTTGTGGTCTATTAAAATGATGAAAATGAATGATTACGTTAAACTAATGAACTCACCAACCTTTTGGTTGACTCTTTAAAGCATGTTTATTCTCAGGTTTGAAAGAAATCTTCCGCTGTGCATTTGCTCATTTTAGAGATATTACTTGGAGTCATTCATGACATATTTCAAAAGACTTTACATTCGAGTCGTTGAGTTCATCAAGATTATTATTAAGTCAATTATAGTTGAATATATTATGAAATGGTATGCATGCCGTCAAATTTCGATGTAATGAAAGTTTGTCTTTTAAAAACGAATGCAATGTTTGTAAAATGTATCATATAGAGGTCAAGTACCTCGCGATGTAACCAAATGTAATTTATTCGTCCAGATGGATTAGGACGGGTCGTGAAAGTTGGTATCAGTGCGGTGGTCTTAGCGAACCAGGTCTTGCATTAGTGTGTCTAACTGATAGTTGCTTAGATGCATTAATGAGTCTGTACTTCGACCGTGTCTGCATGTCAAAAGTTTTTCTTATCATTTCGTGTCGAAAATTACCTACTTATCATCCTTAGGAAATTACCTGCTTATCATTCCTTGTCTAGACACATCTTACTGCATTGATTGCATGAATAGTGTATAGACAAATCCATATCTTAGTGTATCTGTTACTGTAGACTTTATCTGACTCGTTTCCTTAATTTCCTCCATAATCTACGGGATCTTCTGTACCATATTAGTTATTCTATATAATTAGAATATTATCCGATAACCAAAAATCATTTCATATCGAAAATCCTCTAACTGATCATAAGAGATGGATCCTCCACCTAGCTTGGATTCCATTAGTTCCGGAAGCAATTTCGAGGTGCGTATTAAAGTAGACTCCGAAGTCAATGAATATGAAGTGTCTCCACCGTTTAGCTATTTTTCTTTCTGGAGAAGATGGGGGTGGGTCCGAGACTTACTCACTTGATGGAGAAATGAAGAAGGCGAGCCCTACCGCGAACGAAACTTACCTCCTAACATCGGAGAAAATGATGTACTCACCGGTGAACCTATGTGCAACACTGTATTCACCCTTCTTGCTAAAGTTTTCAACCTCGAAGGTCGCATTACTGCAATCTCAGAAAATATTCAACCTCTACTTCCGAATACCAATCGAAGGGGAATATTAGAAGAAGTTAGGGAACTTCGAATTGATAATCAAGATCTATCGAATCAGATGAGTGGATGGATAGAAATGATAGAGGGTAGGATAGAAACCCTGACAGGAATGGTGCGTGATCTACAAGCTATACTTACTACACCAACATCATCACCAACCTCAGCACCAACAACACTTGTAGCACCGAAAACAACAGTACCACCATCAGCAGCACCAGCAGCATAACCAGTACCAACAGCAACAACATCATCACACGTCTCAACCTCGCAATCTATACCTCAAGCATAATCATCATTCTACGAATCGTTCAACATAAACTATCTTCGTCCTTCATGGTAATTATGTAATCTCTAATGTTTTAGAGATTATGTACTCTAGTTCTAGCCAGAAATCTGATGAGTTTAATATCACATTGACTCATTAAATCCATGATTACGTCTGAAGAAAATATATATGTATATATGTTTTCATAAAGATTGTAATTAAAATTTTTATTGTACAAACTGTTAATGGTGAAAATATTTTAACGGGTAGGTAATACCAGAGGAATATTTAGATTCCACATTAATAAGTTACACTGTACATTCTTCGAATCTAATTCAACGATCATTTACTATCCTACTTACATCCACAGACATACGTATTCGTTCACCACAGAATAGACCATTTTCATTCAAATTTCATATTTAGATTTTGACCTATCAGAATCCAACAAGTGGCATAATGAAGAAAACATTGGACAAAATAAAATTTGTTAGTAACAAACAAATTAACTCTGAGAAAAACTTTGTTAAGAATTGATGTTATGCGAGGGGTATATGAAATAGTTATATTTTTACTACGAAAAACTATTAAATACGAAACAAATTTACACAAGTGATTTATTTATTTATATAGTGGATATACCTAAACCTTGCTACAACACTTATAGGCAGTGTACCTAATCGTACAGTAGTGTAGTTTTTAGTAAGTCCGGTTCATTCCACAGGGATCTTTTAAACAAGCTTAACGCTATATTTTTAAAAACTATAATTGTAAAAATACAAAAATATATATAAGTAGTATTATTATTATAAAAGGGGGGTTTTTACCGTTTAATGACCGGTTTGTCGATTTTAAAACTTTAGTCGCAGTTAAAACCTTATGTAAAATATTAAAAATAAATATAACTTAATTTAAAGCGTAAAGTAAATAACGATAATGAAATTGCGATAATTAAAAGTGCGATAATTAAAGAGTACGATAATTAAAAATGCAATTAAATAAAATGACAATAAATAAAAGTGCGATAATTAAAAGCGCAATTAAATATGAAATAAAAGAATTATGCTTATTTAAACTTTCATAATCAGGATGTTTGACGTGTTGATTTTTAGTTTATTCCCATGGGTTAATTGTCCTTTGTCTTGGATTATTCGATATGTCCATACGGATTTGTCCATAATAGTCCATCAGTCATAATCATAAAGTGCGAAAGTCTTCGTCAAATTATTCTTATTCCCGAAGTTAAATATTCTAACTAATTGGGGATTCGAATTGTAACAAGGTCTTAATACTTTGTTTAATGAATACACCAGGTTATCGACTGCGTGTAGTCCAAGGTTTTACTACTTTGTTAACAATTACACCAATTACCCTTGAATGTAATCCACCCTTGTTTCAACAAGTCTATTAACTATTAATCCAGTTCCGTATCCGGTAAAATGAATAATTATTGGTATTTATAGATATCCCGCCCACCGTACCCAGTCAAGCGTATGTGGTTATGTATAAATACGTCAAATTATAAGTCTATATATTAAATCAATGAGGTATCATTTAGTTAATATAAAACCCATTAATAGCCCATAGTCTAATTTCCACAAGTGTCGTTCTTTTATCCAAACCCCAATTATGGTCCAAAGCCCAATTACCCAATTTTAATATTTTGCCCAACATCACGATTACTTCGGCATTAAAAAAGCATAATAATAACTTAGCTACGAGACATTAAATTAAAAATAACATTAACCATAACTTACAGTGATTAAAAATAGCGTAGCGTTACACGGACAGAATTTCGACTTACACCCTTACAACATTCGCTAACATATCCTTATTATTAGAATTTAAAATTAAAATTAAAATTATATATATATATATATATATATATATATATATATATATGTATATATATATATATATACGTGATAGATAGAGAGATGGATGATGGATATATGATCAACCAAAACTGCGAATTTATAGGGTCTGGGCTGAAAAAGTGTGCCATGCGATCGCATGGCTTTTGTGCCTCCAGGCCATGCGATCGCATGGAGGTAGGTATCAGCTCACATGAGTTTGTTTTCTTGTTTGCCGACATTTATAATATATAATATAATATATATATTAATTTTAAGAATTAATTATATATTATATTATATTCATGTGCATAGTTGACTTGTAATTTTTAGTCTGTTGCGTCGAGCGTTGAGAGTTGACTTTGGTCCCGGTTCCGGTTTTTCGAACGTCCTTGCGTATAATTTAATATCTTGTACTTTGCGTTTCGCATCTTGTACTCTTGTAATTTTGAGACGTTTCTTATCAATAATTGGAACCACTTTGATTGTACTTTGTACTTTTGAGCTTTTTGGTCGTTTGCGTCTTCAATTCGTCGAATCTGTCTTTTGTCTTCACCTTTTATTATTTAAACGAATATCACTTGTAAATAGAACAATTGCAACTAAAAGCTTGTCTTTCTTGAGGGATAATGCTATGAAATATAGGTTCGTTTTTAGCATTATCAAATATTCTCACACTTGAGCGTTGCTTGTCCTCAAGCAATATAGTCTTGAAATAAAAAAAAATACTAGAATCACTTCTTTATTCTTCACACTTTGTACATCAGTGATTTCTATACGGCGGTATGAACAATGGTAGTAACGTTGTGGTTTACAGTCCCACATAACTATGAAAAATTTTTAAAATTCCGAAAGAATTTAACCCCTTCCCACACTTAAGATCTTGCAATGCCCTCATTTGCAAGAAATCAGTAACAATTTAAATTATTGAGGGTGATTAGCGTAGAAAAATGATTAAATTTTACCAAAGTTTCCAAACATATTGGCGTTTGTTTGCTGAATGATAAATGGTGCACATCATTTGTTCATTCCATCTTGTTGTTACATCACATTTGTTTTTCGTTTTGTCGTCAAAAGTACTAGCTTTTGCTGAACTTAATGCCAGTCTTTGAAAATGGGCTGTTTTACCCTGTTGTGTACAATTGACAATATACATACATACAAATATAAACATGCATGGTAATTTGAAATGGGACTTAAAATCCCACTTTCAAATCAAATATGAAATATTAGTACAAAATAATTAAAATATTAAACAATACAATAAAAATATCAAAATATAATGTGTTTAAACATAAATAAACAGAAATAATAACAAGATAAAATTCATAAAAATTACCAACAGGAACTATATCAATCTGGATAGGGGTTCCAGTTCATGTCATCATTCGGGTTCCATGGTTGGTGATAGGTGTACTGGCATGCCTGCTTAGGGTCGTAGAGAGTATATGGTGGTCTCATCTCGGGCTGGTGTGGAGGATAGTAAGCGGGTCGGGTCGGAACGTAGTGATCCTGAGGTGACAGCCGGCTCATAATCTGATGCTGATGATAGTCCCATTTATCATGCTGTCGTTGCCTGGAATGCTCGTAATCATTCCGGGCTTGCCACTGCTCCATCCGACAAAATCTCTCCGCGTTTGTCATGTCTACCTCATCTACACGCTGGTAGACATCAGTCATAGCCTCCCGAATGACATCCCTAATGTCATCCGCTTCCTCCATTTCCTCGTCTGAACCTCTCTCTACCTGAGGATGACTACCTTCATAGGGTACTGCCTGATTGCGTCTACTCTTTAATACCTTAGCACCCGCATAAACCCTCAATCCTAAAGGCTCAACCTGTTCTCTAAATACCAAAAGTGGACCCCCTTGGTCCCTATCTACACCTAAATACTATCCAATGAGAGTAACAAAAATACCTCCTCCAATTATCCCCCCTTCCTGTATTCCTTCCACCATTTTAGATAAATAAAAACCAACACAGTAAGGGATATTATCAAAGCCTCTTGGGTCTCGAATACACTTTAGGTAAAATAAATCATGTAAGGTCAATTTTTCCTTGCTGTGACCTCTCTGTGTAATCGAGCTAGCCAAAAATCTATGAATTATACGAAGCTCGGCTCTGTTAATATGTAAGTAGGTATGTGTTCCTGCCAGCCCAAAAACATTATAATCTGACATACGCCTCCAGACGGCGTTCGCATCAAAATTCATATCTACCCTTTCACCATGATAAATCAAATTAATACAATCGGGTAGTAGTAATTCAGCGGGCGTATATATCTGCAAAGCCCTGGCCATGTCCAGCATGGACATCCTGTACATCCTACGGCCAAGTATAAATCTAAGAAAACTTCTATCATCTAACCTATCTACATCTGCATTTAATGCTATAGTACTCATAAGCTCGACACCATTCCTTATATACAGGTCTACGAATGGTGAATAGACGTTCCCAATCGGTAAAAGAAGAACTACCATACCTTTGAATCAGTAGCAGTCTAACACGGTCAGCTAGATGTACCGTTTCCAAAGGATTCCAATCAATTACCCTAGGCACCTCTACATCTTTCGTTACTAATTTGAATTTATTACTTTGATATGCTGGGTAATCTCTCCAGCTTCTATCGAATCTCAGATTAGGATGCAATGTATGTTCAGGAATCGCTGGGTATTCTACTGGCGGATGTATCAGAAATACTGTGAAGGCATCAACAAATTGTAGCGGATCATAATAAGGTACATGTTGATCAAGTTGATGTTGTTCCTGTTGTGGTTCTTGTTCGGGTTCTGGCTCGTATTGCAGCTCATATTCTGGTTCAGGTTCTTGTTGTGGTTGTCTAGATGATGATGAAGCACCAGCAGTATCGGTTTTCTGCAAAACACATTAAACACAAAATTTGTGCATCCAAATATGCATTAGTGTTAGCAAAATAACAACTTGAAACAATTACAATAACATGTTAAATCAAAATTAAACTTATACACATTTTCACAATTTTATTAATTCTACACTTTTTCAAATAAGCATAAATGAAAATGTTTACAAAGTTCATAAGCATTCAACTCAAATAACATGTTAAAACAACCTTTACTAGCAATTAAACAAGTCTCAAATGGCAATTATATCAAATTAATTAAGTTCATGAATTTTGTACTTATAAAGTCCACTCTAATTCTCAAAAATCATGTTTAGGATCAAAGTTTGGATCATTTAGCTACCTAAACATGTTACACTACTTAATTTAGCAATAATTCATGACAAAAATCGACCATAACCTGTTTATATCAAAAAGCCCCAAATTGCTCAAGAACTCAAACCCTAAATTTCTAAAATTTTTGAAGTTTTTGGCTTCAAATCATGTTAAATAGAATTAATCTAGGTTATACATGCATAAAATACTAACAATTTAACACTAATTACACTAGAAATTAACAAAATCAAATTAGGTAAAATATTGGTAAATATCACAAAAACTAGAAAATTTATGAGTTTAGGGGTGTAATTTTTACCTTTTTGTTGAAGAATTCGAACCTAGGCATAATTAGAGCAAGAAATTTGACGAATTACGGTGAAAATTTGGTGAGGATTTGAGAGAGTTTCGTATGTGTTTGTGTGTGTGAAGTGTGGAGACAGACCAGTCGACTGGCCTTTTGTTTCTGGCCAAAATTCCAGCTCCATGCGATCGCATAGATTGGAAGGCCAAATCTCATGCGATCGCATGGGGTTCGGGTACAGTAACTTTTGCTTTTTTTTTTTTTTATAAAAACCTTATACTTAATAAAACATATAATTAATTAAAAATTAAAATTTTGTTTCTTTTTAGGATGAGGGCGTTTCGGATCGTTGTCCTAGTCCGTCCCTCGACAAAATTTTAAAATTTGTCATTTTTAAGCGCAGTTTTAAAAGCAAAGATTTTTGGGTTTTTTAAATATTTTTGGCAAACTTTAATTCAATAAGGCTAAAAATAATGATTATAAAAGTTCTCGTCCCTCCCTTGGGTAGAGCAATTTCGGTTCAACGACCTAGTCTTCAACTCACGACGAATTTTTAGAAATCAATTTTTAACTTAGCGGAATAAAGTAAATTTTTGTTTTTAAATTCACACCAAACTTAAATTTAAAATGCATAAAATTAAAAATTCATATTATTAAAATTAAAAATTCACACCAAATTTATATTATATTTTTGTTTTTATACATACAAACTTATATTAAAAATATTAATTTTTTCAAATATTTATAAATTTAAATATATTGATTTTAAAAGGTTTACAATATTAATTTAATATTAATTTTAAAAACAAAGTAAAAATAAAATTAAAAATCTTTTTGATCTTTTATCCCACTTTAATTAATCAAATATTATCAAAAATATATGCCCCTCTTTTCGGTAAAGTAATTTCGGTTCTATAACCTAGTTTAACTCATGACGAATTTTTGAAATATTTTGGGTTGAATGATTAAAGATATTTATACCTTAAGAATAAACGGTAAATTTCGCAGTGATGTAATAAATTTTTGCATGATATCAATAATTTCGGTCGCAAAACCTAATTTTATTGAGTATCAATTTAATACTTTATAGCGAACAATTTAGCGTTTATTATCAAAAGGTTAAAAGCAATAAAAATAAACATAAAAACTGTACATACTTACCTGTGAGATAGAATTCTCAGTGACCTGCTTTAGCCCACTCATAAGATAGTCGGACTAATTGGTTTTCCATAGCTACATAGGAGTAACCTCGAGCATTCAACGTTTTTTCTTCGAAACATATGAACGGTCCTTCTCTGCATAAAGTAACAAATTCGGTATTTGAATATGTTTGATTATTTGAACATTTACCTTCGTGTGACCATTTTTCACATTTGTGACATCTTTCAAGGTGTCGTGCTCTTCTTTTCGCTGCGGATTTTGATTTTCCTTTACCAAACTGTAACTTATTATTTTCGTTCCTGGATTCTTTTCTTACTCCGTCCAATTTACCTCTGATTAATGATACCAATTCACTTGAAAGGGTGTCATTATTCCGTTTAGTTATTAAAGCGTGTAGCATTAGACCATGGTTTAGTTCACAGGAAGTCTTTATCTCGTAAAACCTAAAATAAAAATAAAAATTCAGAATGGGGGGAGAAGACTAGTTCTTTAGGGTCTGTTAGGGAAAGGCCATTCGGATTCCATTCTCGAGAACTACACGAAAACAGAAAATCTAACTCTAACAGAAATACATATTACCCTAAAAAGATTCGAACCTCCCCACACTTAGTTAGATGTGGTGTTGAAATTGTGATTGACTTTATTTTCAATTGGATCATCAACAACCTGTATATCTTTAACTTTTGCTTCAAGCCATTTGTTGATTTCCTCCGTAACTTTCACAAATTCAACTAACATTGCCTTTTCTTTTGGCGATAAATTGGATAGTAATCGGTTACATAACTTAAGGTTTCCCTTAATCTTAGCATCGTGAATCCGTTTATAAAGTTTCTTCATTGAACTATTAAAAACGGGTTCATCTAATTTCGTATCATCAACTGGGTTCTTTGTGATTGGTTCATCATTAAGTGTTTCTTCATCTTCCCCACACTTATGCATTTTTATTTGTTTAACAGTTTTGGTTGGTGGAGATCTAAACTTTCGGTTCACAAAGGTGATCGATTTATCCCATCCTTAAGTGTCATTCTACCTTCTCTTACATCAATGAATGCCTCGGTGGTTGCTAAAAATGGGCGACCTAAAATTAGAGGAATATCAAGGTTTTCCTCCATATTAATCACTATGAAGTTTGTAACAAAGATCAAACTTCTCACGTTAACAAATAAATTACTTGCTATTCCAACCGGGTGTTTAATGGTTAGGTCAAATGATTGAACACCTATTTTGGTTGGTTTCAATTTACCCATACCTAATCTTTTGTATAAGGAAAGAGGCATAATATTTGCACTTGCTCCTAAATCTGCGAGTCCATTATATACAGCACCATCACTAAGCAAACAAGAAATGATAAATTCACCCGGGTCTCCTGCTTTTGTAAGTCGAGTTGGTTTGTAAACCTTTTTCGGGTGTTCTTTTCTTGGTTCTTTCACTTCTATTTGAACTTCTTGTTCACATTTTTCTTCGTTTCTTGGAATGGGAGGTTTGTATAAGAATTCTTCTTCATCACTCCAATTTGAATCCTCCCTATTTTCCAATTTTGATTTTTCATATGTTGTTGATAACATATTTATGTTTTCATTTTGAGGGTTTTCTTGGGTGGTGAAATTATGATTGACTTCATTGTCAACTTCCATCGGACCATGTATGTAATGTTTAACTCTGTGACCATTAACTTTAAATTCAACCCATTTGAATTTATTAACTCTATTGTTCCGTATGGGAAAACTCTTTTGACTATAAATGGTCCAGACCATCTTGATTTTAATTTTCCAGGAAATAGCTTGAATCGTGAATTGAAAAGAAGAACTATGTCTCCTTCTTTAAATTCTTTTGAACTTCCGATTCTTTTATCATGCCATTTCTTCGTTCTTTCCTTATAGATTAACGAATTTTCTTATGCTTCATGTCTTAATTCTTCTAATTCGTTTAGTTGACTTAATCGTAAATGTCCGGCTTCATGTAAATCAAGATTACATGTCTTCAAAGCCCAAAATGCTTTGTGTTCAACTTCTACTGGAAGATGACATGCTTTTCCGTAAACGAGTTTAAAAGGTGTGGTTCCAATTAAAGTTTTGTAGGCTGTTCTAAAATCCCA
This sequence comes from Rutidosis leptorrhynchoides, assembly GCF_046630445.1. Taxonomy (NCBI): domain Eukaryota; kingdom Viridiplantae; phylum Streptophyta; class Magnoliopsida; order Asterales; family Asteraceae; genus Rutidosis; species Rutidosis leptorrhynchoides. Next base: position 603,535,714 of record NC_092333.1, read on the forward strand.
GAGTGCATCCTCTAATTTCACGGACCATTCCTTCGGATTTGATCCTACGGTTTTCTCTATAATACGTTTTAAAGCTCGGTTGGTATTTTCAACTTGGCCACTTGTTTGTGGATGATATGCAGTGGAGATTTTATGAGTTACTCCATATCTTTTGAGAACTTTCTCAAGTTGATTATTACAGAAATGAGTACCCCGATCACTTATTAAAGCTTTCGGTGTTCCAAACCTAGCAAAAAGACCTTTTAAAAAGTTGACTACAACTCGTGCATCGTTAGTCGAGAGAGCTTGTGCTTCCGCCCATTTAGATACATTATCAATGGCAACGAGAATATAGAGATTATTATGAGATTTTGGAAATGGACCCATAAAGTCAATACCCCAAATGTCAAATACTTCACATACTTGAATGACATTTTGTGGCATTTCATCACGTTGACTTATTTTTCCGGTCCTTTGACAAGCATCACAGGATTTGCAAAGAAGGTGTGCGTCTTTGAAAATTGTAGGCCAATAGAATCCAGCATCGTAAACTTTTCTTCCTGTGAGCTGAGGCCCATAATGCCCTCCTGTTGGTCCTGTGTGACAATGGTTTAAGATTTGACTGGCTTCATCCCCGAATATGCATCGGCGTATTATTCCATCAGGACAACTTTTAAACAAATGTGGATCTTCCCAGAAATAGTGTTTTATATCACTAAAGAATTTCTTTCGTTTATGATACGACAATCCTTTTTTAAGGAATCCACATACTAAGTAGTTTGCATAGTCTGCAAACCATGGAATTTCATTATAATCTATCTTCAATAGATATTCATCAGGAAAGTTGTCTTGTATGGCCGATTCATTTAGAACTTCTAATTTAGGATTTTCAAGACGAGAAAGATGATCAGCGGCGAGATTTTCTGCTCCCTTTTTGTCTCGGATTTCAATATCAAACTCTTGTAAGAGTAAGATCCAACGGATTAATCTTGGTTTGGCATCTTGTTTCGAAAATAGGTATCTAAGAGCAGAATGGTCGGTATAGACCACGGTTTTAGCTAGAACGAGATATGAACGAAATTTTTCAAAAGCAAAGACAATAGCAAGGAGTTCTTTTTCAGTAGTTGTGTAATTCGTTTGTGCTCCTTGTAACATCTTACTAGCATAATATATAGGTTGAAATCGTTTTTCAATCCTTTGTCCTAAAACGGCTTCCATTGCAAAATCACTTGCATCACACATAAGTTCGAATGGTAGATTCCAATTTGGAGTTATCATGATCGGCGCATTAGTGAGTTTTTATTTAAGAATATTAAAAGATTTGATACATTCATCTGAAAAGATGAATGGAGCATCCTTTTCTAGGAGTTTATTCATAAGAGTGACAATTTTAGAAAAATCTTTTATGAAATGTCTGTAAAAACCGGCATGCCCTAGAAAACTCCTAACTCCTCTAACATTGGTGGGATGTGGAAGTTTAGCAATTACATCTACTTTAGCTCTAACCACTTCAATTCCTTCCTTTGAAATTTTATGACCAAGAACGATGCCTTCTTTAACCATGAAATGGCATTTCTCCCAATTAAGTACTAGATTTGATTGTTCGCATCTAATAAGCATTCGTTCAAGATTAACTAGACATGATTCAAAAGTATCACCGAAGACTGAAAAGTCATCCATGAAAACTTCCATGCATTCTTCTATCATATCGTGAAAAATCTCCATCATGCACCTTTGAAAGGTTGCAGGGGCGTTGCAAAGTCCAAATGACATGCGTTTGTAAACAAAAGTACCATAAGGGCATGTGAACGTGGTTTTCTCTTGGTCCTCGGGTGCTATTGGAATTTGAAAATATCCGGAAAAACCATCAAGAAAACAATAGTAACTATTTTCGGCTAATCTTTCCAACATTTCATCAATGAAAGGTAAGGGAAAGTGATCTTTTCTGGTGGCGTCATTTAATTTTCTATAATCAATACAAACACGCCATCCTGTTACAGTCCTAGTAGGAATAAGCTCATTTTTTCATTTGTGATGATAGTCATGCCACCCTTCTTAGGTACTCATTGAACTGGGCTTACCCATGGACTATCAGAGATTGGATAAATTAAACCTGCATCAAGCAGTTTAATAATTTCTTTCTTAACAACATCTTGCATATTAGGATTCAGTCTTCGTTGGCGTTGCACATACGTTTTATGACCTTCTTCCATATGGATTTTATGTGTGCAATACGAAGGACTTATTCCTTTAATATCATGAATTTTCCATGCAATAGCTGGTTTATGAGCATTTAGCACAGAAATGAGGTTAGATTTTTCATTTTCAGTAAGAGAAGACGATATTATTAAAGGTAATTCAGACTCACCATGTAAATAAGCATATTCCAAATGGTTTGGAAGTGGCTTTAACTCTAATGTCGGTGGTTCTTCTATCGATGATTTGTATCGATATCTGTCTTCTTCTTTTAGCATTTGAATTTTTTCTGTTGTTGGTTCATATCCATTAGCCATAAGTGTAGCTAACATTTCAGTTTCATCAATTGGTTCAGTACCTTCTCCTAAAGAACATTCTCCTGTTCCTTGTAATTCTGGAAATTCTTCTAACAATTCTTCATGTGAATCTATAGTTTGAATATAATAACATGTATCATCTGCAGATTTCGGTTGTTGCATGGCTCTATCAACTGAAAAGGTAACACTCTCGTCCTCTATACTTAGGGTCAGTTTCTTACCGAACACGTCTATTATTGCTTTAGCCGTGTTTAAGAATGGTCTTCCTAATATGAGAGGAACTCGAGAATCTTCTTCCATGTCCAGAATAACAAAATCTACTGGAAATACTAAAGTACCAACTTTAACTAGCATGTTTTCCATTATCCCTCTAGGATATTTTACTGATCGATTGGCTAGTTGTATGCTTATTCGTGTTGGTTTCAATTCTCCAAGGTCTAGTTTAGCGTATAGTGAATACGGCATTAAATTTATACTAGCACCTAAATCTTCCAATGCTTCTATTAAACTAAGACTACCCAGAAAACAGGGAATTGTGAAACTTCCTGGATCTGATAATTTTTCTGGTATCTTATTCAACAACACTGCAGAATAATTAGCATTCATAGTAATAGCCGAGAGTTCTTCCATTTTCTTTCTATTTGTGATTAAATCTTTCAAGAATTTAGCATATCTAGGCATTCCTGAAATTACATCAATGAAAGGAAGATTTACATTTATTTGTTTAAACATATTCAAGAATTTAGATTGCCCGGCTTCAAGTTTCTCTTTTCTCATTTTACTCGGGTAAGGAAGTGGTGGTTGATATGGTTTAACATAAGGTTTAGCCTTAACTGTGTTATCTTCATTAACCTTTTCAACTACCGGTTCTTTTTCCTTATCTTGTTCAAATTGTGGTTCTTGTGGAGTAGGAATAGCTTCATCAGAAATTACAAGTATTTCAGGTGGTTTAAGTGTAATACCATTTCTTATGGTAATGGCTTTAGCTCTTTCATTCCGGGGGTTAGCATTTGTATCACTAGGTAGACTTCCCGGTTTTCTTTCACCTATTAACCTTGCTAGGTTGCTTACTTCTTGTTCCAAATTTTGAATAGAAGCTTGTTAATTTCTAAATGCTTGAGCATTTTGTTCATTGGTTTGTTTCTGAGATGTGAAAAACTGAGTTTGAGATTCAACTAGCTTCGACATCATATCTTCTAAATTTGGCTTTTTATCATCGGTTTGTGGTGGTTTATTTTGAAAATTAGGTCTTTGCTGGTTGTAAGTATTATTGGATACTTGTTGATTACTTGGACCTTGTTGGTTGTTGTATGGAACATTTCGGTTATAATTCTGATTTTGATTGTAAATTGGTCTTGGCGGTTGATAATTATTCTGATAATTATTTCCAGGCCTTTGGTTTATGTATGAAACATTCTCTCTTTGTTCCATTGTTAGTTCAATACTGAGACAATCTTTTGTTAAATGTGGTCCTCCACACTGTTCACAACTAATTCGTATTGAGTGAATATCTTTAGTCATCTTTTCCATTCGTCTCTCGACAGCATCTATCTTTGCGGAAATGGAATCTAAGTCATGGCTAGAATCGGCTCTAGCTGCTTTAGATGATCTAACGATATCTTTTTCTTGGTGCCACTCATGTGAGTGGGAAGCAGTGTTATCATTAATTTTGTAAGCGTCAGTTGCTGTTTTCTTCATAATGGAACCCCCAGCTGCTATATTGATGTCTTTCCTTGTAGTGATGTCGCATCCTTGGTAGAATATTTGTACTATTTGACAAGTGTCTAAACCATGTTGCGGACATCCTTTCAATAATTTTCCAAATCTTGTCCATGCTTCATATAGAGTTTCATTTGGCTTCTGTGTGAACGTAACAATTTCTCCTTGAAGTCTTACGGCTTTAGATGCCGGAAAGAATTGTTTAAGAAATTTTTCAACTAAAACGTCCCATGTATCAATCGCTCCTTCAGGTAACGATTCCAACCAATCTTTGGCTTCTCCCTTTAAAGTCCAGGGAAATAACATGAGATATATCTGTTCATCCTCCACTTCTCTTATTTTAAATAAAGTACAGATCCTATTAAATGTACGAAGATGTTCGTTTGGATCTTCCTTCGGCGCACCACTAAATTGGCATTGATTTGTTACCATGTGTAGAATTTGTCCTTTGATATCATAATCTGGCGCATTAATGTCTGGTTGAGTAATTACGTGACCTTGGCCAGTGCGTTTAGCTCTCATTCGGTCTTCCATACTTAGAGGTTCCAGATTTTTCATGATTGAATTTGTTGAATCTGAATCACTAGAGGATTCTGATTTAATGGTTGGTTCCTCTACAATCTCTGTTTGAATGATTGGTGGTTCCGAAGGAAAGATTATTGGTTCAAGATCTATGAATTGTCCCTGAATATTCTCCGAATTCTCAATTGTGAGGTCAGGTTCAAAAAATGGATTATCGGAAATTTGAATTGGAGTACTTGGTCGACTGGATGACGATTCTAAAGAAAAATCAACGCCGACAATATTTGCTAGATGTCTTGATCGAGTTACATGTGGTGAACGTACGAAAGGTGGTGAACATTTTGCTCGGTGCATTCACTGAATATCCTATTAGTTATAAAAATAAAAATTATATAAGTTATCAAATTAATAGACTTTTCTACTTTTGCCCACATTTCGAATAGCCAATAGATGCAGTAGGGAGCCAGAACCCTTTAAATCGGAAGCTCACAACTCAGCCACTAACAAATCCAACTATTACTACGAAGTAGAAAATTTGGATGTCTATCAATTTAACCACTTAAAATAATTTTTCGTTGAAATTTAAAGAAATTTTAGATAAGAAATAGAAAATAAACTAAGTCCTAAAAACTAGAGTGGCGAAAAATAAGAAAGAAAAAGAGCGCGTCGAAAAATGTCGAAAAATAAAAGGTCGAAAAATAATAAAAAGAACGTAGCGCGTCGAAACTTAAAAGTCTAAAAACTAAGAATTAAAAGTTGCGTCTAAATATATTAAAGCTTACAAGAAATACTATATCCAAAACAACAATAACTTAAAAAGGTACTAAAATATAAAAACGGCGTCGCAAAATTCTAAAGCACCTAAATCTTAGTCTAAAGAAAAAGCACTTAAGGGATTTTACGGCAAAGCCTAAAAATCTAGAAATAAAAATAACTATGGCACAAACTATGACTTAAAACTAAATACGAACGAAAAATACAAATATTACGAATAAACGATTAAAAAGGTACGAAATTTTAAAAATAAAACTTAAAGTTGTAAAAATACAATTTTTATAAAAATATTATTTTTATATTAAGTATTTTATAAAAATAGTAGTTTTATATATTAATAAAACTAATTAAAACTTAAAATTAATTAAAACTAAACTTATACTAATTATATTAAATTAAAACCCTAATTTTAATTAATAATAATTAATTTTAACCCTAATTTCGTAATAAATGAAATCTGATGTTGCAGCTGTCAGAAGGCTTGCGGATGCCAACTGGAAAAAAGTACCGCGAGTGCGGATACCTCAGATTCATATCAGATGCAGGTCAAAAAATTCGACAGTTTCTATTTTTTTATACTTTTTATTTTATTTTCTGTTATATATATATATAATAAATAAAAACTAAAATAGAAATATAAATACTTAATAATTTTATAAATTTTAAACAAATTCTTAAAAATTATATAGATATTTTTTTATATTTTTGTATTTTTAATATTTAAAGCGTATTTATACAAAAACATAATTAAAACTTTAATGAAAATTTTTTTTTTTATTAGCGTTGCGCTTTCGGCGTTTAACTTTCCCCGGCAGTAGCGCCAAAAATACTTGATGTTATGCGAGGGGTATATGAAAAAGTTATATTTTTACTACGAAAAACTACTAAATACGATACAAATTTACACAAGTGATTTATTTATTTATAGAGTGGATATACCTAAACCTTGCTACAACACTTATAGGCAGTGTATCTAATCATACAGTAGTGTAGTTTTTAGTAAGTCCGGTTCGTTCCACAGAGATCTTTTAAACAAGCTTAACGCTATATTTTTAAAAACTATAATTGTAAAAATACAAAAATATATATAAGTAGTATTATTATTATAAAAGGGGGGTTTTTACCGTTTAATGACCGGTTTGTCGATTTTAAAACTTTAGTCGCAGTTAAAACCTAATGTAAAATATTAAACATAAATATAATTTAATTTAAAGCGTAAAGTAAATAACGATAATGAATTTGCGATAATTAAAAGTGCGATAATTAAAGAGTACGATAATTAAAAATGTAATTAAATAAAATGACAATAAATAAAAGTGCGATAATTAAAAGTGTAATTAAATATGAAATAAAAGAATTATGCTTATTTAAACTTCCATAATCATGATGTTTGACGTGTTGTTTTTTAGTTTATTCCCATGGATTAATTGTCCTTTGTCCTGGATTATTCGATATGTCTATACGGATTTGTCCATAATAGTCCATCAGTCATAATCATAAAGTGCGAAAGTCTTCGTCAAATTATTCTTATTCCCGAAGTTAAATATTCCAACTAATTGGGGATTCAAATTGTAACAAGGTCTTAATACTTTATTTAATTAATACACCAGGTTATCGACTGCGTGTAGTCCAAGGTTTTACTACTTTGTTAACAATTACACCAATTACCCTTGAATGTAATCCACCCCTGTTTCAATAAGTCTATTAACTATTAATCCAGTTCCGTATCCGGTAAAATGAACAATTATTGGTATTTATAGATATCCCGCCCACCGTACCCAGTCAAGCGTACGTGGTTATGTATAAATACGTCAAATTATAAGTCTATATATTAAATCAACGAGGTATCATTTAGTTAATATAAAACCCATTAATAGCCCATAGTCTAATTTCCACAAGTGTCGTTCTTTTATCCAAACCTCAATTATGGTCCAAAGCCTAATTACCCAATTTTAATATTTAGCCCAACATCATGATTACTTTGGCATTAAATAAGTATAATAATAACTTAGCTACGAGACATTAAATTAAAAATAACATTAACCATAACTTACAGTGATTAAAAATAGCGTAGTGTTACACGGACAGAATTTCGACTTACACCCTTACAACATTCGCTAACATACCCTTATTATTAGAATTTAAAATTAAAATTAAAATTATATATATATATATATATATATATATATATATATATATATATATATATATATACGTGATAGATAGAGAGATGGATGATGGATATATGATCAACCAAAACTGCGAATTTATAGGGGCTGGGCTGAAAAAGTGTGCCATGCGATCGCATGGCTTTTGTGCCTTCAGGCCATGCGATCGCATGGAGGTAGGTATCAGCTCACATGAGTTTGTTTTCTTGTTTGCCGACGTTTATAATATATAATATAATATATATATTAATTTTAAGAATTAATTATATATTATATTATATTTATGTGCATAGTTGACTTGTAATTTTTAGTCCGTTGCGTCGAGCGTTGAGAGTTGACTTTGGTCCCGGTTCCGGTTTTTCGAACGTCCTTGCGTATAATTTAATATCTTGTACTTTGCGTTTCGCATCTTGTACTCTTGTAATTTTGAGACGTTTCTTATCAATAATTGGAATCACTTTGATTGTACTTTGTACTTTTGAGCTTTTTGGTCGTTTGCGTCTTCAATTCGTCGAATTTGTCTTTTGTCTTCACCTTTTATTATTTAAACGAATATCACTTGTAAATAGAACAATTGCAACTAAAAGCTTGTCTTTCTTGAGGGATAATGCTATGAAATATATGTTCATTTTTAGCATTATCAAGAATCCACGGTAACTGTTCCTAGCTAACTGTTCCTAGTTAACTGATTACATTTTATTTATCGCAATTTATTTATCGCAATTTATATTCTCGCAATTTTATTTATCGTCATTTAATTTCTGTTATTTATTTTACGCAATTTAAATATCGGGACAGGTATACAATGTTTTGACATATCATATCGACCCATCTATATATATTATTTGGAATAACCATAGATACTCTATATGAAGTAATGATCGAGTTCTCTATACATGGTTGAGGTTGATTCTACAATAATATATATACTTTGAGTTGTGATCGAGTCTGAGACATGTATATAATGGGTCACGATACGTATTAATTAATTCGAATATTATATATTAAACTATATATGAATTGTTGTACTATTAATTGTGGACTACGAACTGTGGACTAATGACATTGGACAATTAAAATGAATTAAAATATTGATTATAACATATGAAACTAAACAATTCTTCAAGTTTTCCACTTGATTTCATCTTAAACCTCATTTGTATCTTGACAATTCCAGTATGCGTTCAAACCTTTCATGACTCTTGAAAACACCTCAATCGAGAGGATGATCCAACCACATGATACCTACGAAAGGAAGAACTTATGCATATGGGCATGCACCTGAAAAACTCTTGGAAGCTAAGTAGAAGTTTAAAATGAACTTATAATTCCTTGGCATTGTTATTATCAAAAATAACTTTGCAACCTCTTTCCAAATTAGCCAAATTTGTCACAGCTCCAGCAAGTCAACTTCGACTTTTCAGTTAGACTAGCCTTACTATAACCTTGTTATATATGCGTGCTCTTTTATTATTACCGGGGAATCTTTTATATTCCACCATATTACCAGCAGATGTACCAGCAAATTCGTCGCTCCTTGGTTTAAATCTCTTCGACAAATCACTATATTTATCTATTGAAGTCTCATCATGTACTCATCCACATCTTGTAACAAGAATTGCCATACCAATTACCGGGAATCAGTAAATCTGTATTGTGAGTCTCGCAATGTTTCCACATCAACAGTTATATGTATCCATATAACATTTATCTCTTAGAACTATGATCTTCCATTCTGAAATTCTGAAAAGCACCCAGTCTGCGAATTAATACTCTGAATTTTGAAAAGTTGAATGAAGCAACAAACACTGTAAATGACCTCAACAGCCAAAAGTTGATGATAAAGAATTGTATGTTGGCAAAGCTCAGAAAAAGTTTGAAACTGAAAAACTGATTGAGCAAACTACGAAGGAGTCTCTGAACAAATCACAAAGACTAAACTTGTACATTAAGAATCCTGATGATTCTGTTTCTGATGAAATCTTTAGCGAATACCTTGCTTCTGACTCCAAACTCTTGCGGACAAATTTTCCTCATCATCCATCGATATTAGAAATTCTAAGATATCATCGTATCTTTTATTATAAATATCCTCGATAGTTCTGAAGATATTTCATAACTAATCTTACCTGAAATCATTTATCTCTTCGCGCTATCAGTGTTACATCATATAAGAAACTGTTAGTTTCTATATTCTGTAAACTTTCGAGTTTAAATTATGAATGTTTTTGAAGTAGTGTTGGAAATTGATGCATGAGTTAGAATAATATAATGATACTTGATCAACGTGATTATATTACAGTAAGTCATGCTGAGTTTTTAATGAAACGTGATGATTCACAGATTATAACGTCATCATGTGCCATGTTACACGACCCTTACATTCTGCCTAAACTCCAAACACATCAAGAACATATATTCTTGATAGTTCTATTCTCAGTGATTCTGGTAATTTAACAAATCAAATCGTGCTATTACGTTCTTTCTTGTTTAGAACATGAAGTTCATTCGAAACTCCATACTTACGAATTCTGGACCGTTACTCGCTTTACTAGAGGTTGAGAAGAGAATAAAAAGGCAAAGAGCTCCAAAATATAATTAAAAAAATATATAAAGCCTAATAACAACACGGAGGGTACAAACCGTGGATGTTAATATGAATAGCAATATAAAGACACGGTAGAATTAAGAATAGTATCACCCCAAGGTAATAGTAGAAGTAAACAGATTTTTCTGGTGGAAGATTGAAAAGAAAGATGACAGAAATGATAATTAGCAAAATATCAAGGATTAGAACTAGATTAGTCATTTTCACAATCTTTTAGGTGTATGAACTAAGAAAGAAAGTATAGGAATGGTGAGAATAAAGGAACAGAAGAGTTTAACTTATAATGGAAATATCAGGCAGAGTAATCGAGGCAGATCACCATATTTAATTATAGAGATCTTAATTTCATTATTCACTGAAGAATCAAATCTTTTAGATTTCGAAGATTTTCTTTAAATCCCTTGAATTCCGAAAATCAATCAGGACTACATCACTGGTTAAGATGAATCTGCATTTATTCATTTCATTCTTTTATGATAGCTTCATTTGTACTCTTCGAATAATCGAATTGTATTATACATATTACTCAATGATGATAAAACTCTATTTATCAACTCATATTCGTCATGAAAACATTTTTATTGTTAGCCATGACCACCTCACTCAAATTTCGGGACGAAATTTCTTTAACGGGTAGGTACTGTGACGACCCGGAAATTTCCGACCAAATTTAAACTTAATCTTATTATGATTCGACACAATAAGCAAAGTCTATTATGTTGAAGTCTTAACAATTATGAACTGTGTTCATATTATCAATTACCCTTTGACTATATCCAACGATTCACGAACAATTGTGTGTAAGTAAATGTATATATATATATATATATATATATATATATATATATATATATATATATATATATATATATATATATATATATATATATATATGTGTGTGTGTGTGTGTGTGTGTGTGTGTGTGTGTATGTGTGTGTGTGTGTGTGTGTATGTATATAAATATATATAAACAAAAGTATATATAATAAATTGAAATAATAAAATATATTTAATCATTAGAACTGAATATGTAAAATAATATACGAGGTAACAAAGTGATTATTAAAGAAAAACTATATATAAGTGTATATGATTTCTATAAATAATTATTATGTTATGTATATTGGAATATACATAAAATGTTTAACTATTTTATGTTATATATGTAAAATCATTAAAATATATATAACTTATAACATGAAATGGTAATATATTAAATGCTAGTCGAAAATATAGTTGTTATATTAATATTATTAGTACTTTTGTTACTACTATTAATATTAATTAATATCAATATTAGAATTATTAATATTAATATCATTATTATTATTATAGTTATTATTATTAGAAATAAATACAATTTATTATCATTAATAATATGATTATCATTTTTATGATTATTAGGATCATTATCACTTATTATTATCATTATTATTATTATTATTATTATTATTATTATTATTATTATTATTATTATTATTATTATTATTATTATTATTATTATTATTATTATTATTATTATTATTATTATTATTATTATTATTATTAATGTATTTATATTTATTGATTATAAATCATATTTCATAATATATAAAATAAATTAAATATCGTGTATGTATCCATCCTTATCTGAGTTACTGAATTTTTTCTTCTTCTTCTGTTTACAAAAGATATTGTGTCGACCCAGTCTATGATACAAAATAAAGTCTAATTCCCAATCCCAATCTGCCTTTTATTTTTTTGTTTTCTTCCCTTTTGGCTCGAATATAATGTCTATAATTTCCACTATATGTAACTAATCGATTAACTTTTGTGGGAGGAAATTCATTTAATTTCTTATCTCCATTATCAAATACAACTACTATACTTAATTGAAGATTTAATTACTGTGAATATTAAAGTTTGTCCCCTTTTCAATTCCACTTAACACAATTAATTATATACATATATGTATATGCACACGAGATATGAAAGGACACACATTTTATCTCTAACACTTCTTCCCCTTCTCTTGCTTCGGCAGCCGCTATCACCACCCTAGCTCGACCACCGTCAGTTATCATTAGAACAACCCTACTTTACATGGGTTCTTCCATGACAAAGCTTACAAACCGAACCCCAAATAAAAAATTCATGTGTGGTTACATTTACAACTTCATCAAACCCAATTATATTGTCTATGTGTCGTAAACATACAACCACCATCAACACCTTCACTTATAACTAACCATCATCAATGTTATCATCAAATGAACCACCATACTCGATCCTGCTTTCTTGTTTTCTATTTCTATTCGAACCTTGAACACCACAACACAACCCATATCACCAATTTACACTTAATCAAACCTTACGATCACCTCTTCAATTTTTCTGTTTTAGTTAGGGACCGAGAACAACACAAGCATACTACAATCTTCACAACCACCCTATAACCACCACCATTAAATCACGTTTCAGTTTATGTTCACGTACAAGAACCCAAGACCCATGACGAAGAATATCACTCATACCATTATATTTTTTTTTCTTTCTTCAACAAACGAATCGAACCAGACTATCTCCGTTTTAAAATCGACCCTACTATTACTTATTTTTTTTTGGCTATCGTCACGAACTCCTGCTACCTGTTTCATGTCTTCTACTACAATCAAACCATACCCACCACTCGAAGAACACCACTACAAACGATTGCAATAGAGTACTATTGCTATTAACCGATACCACCAAGAACATTAATACAAAATTATCACCATTATTTAAATACATACAAACCGAAAGCCATGGTTAATTGATGCTACTACACGTCTGTTTCTAGTTCTGTTTCTCTTTCGTGACACAACAACTGGAACAGTGAGATAAAGATGATGATTGATGAAGACGTGATGCTAGATGATAAAGGAATGATGGAGATGTATTATGATGAAAAAGAGGAACCTGTAATTGATGCCTTATTCTAGCTGTCACCGCGTGTTCCTTTTTCTTTATGACCGACAGGTGATAAAACAAATAAACCCCACTTGTGATTATTTAATACAATGGTTAAGATCTATCCAATCCTATAAGCATTCGATATATTTACATGTTATGGTTGGGACGTATACTAATCTTCCTTACTAGCGGGTTATATTAAATCTATCCTTTTCATTTTGGGCAGTGACCCAATTACCTTTTCTGTTGGGCCGAGAAAACTCAATAGGTCAGATGGGCCGTGAACCTGTTGGTTAGTCTGTTGGGCCTGTAACAAAATAATAACACGAGCCTAAAGTTTGCAAACATTTTCATGTTGCTGCTCACCTCGGATGAGGTTTGGAAATGAGAGGAATGATGAGATGTGGATGGTGATGTCGATGCCATGAGTATGATGATGATGATTATGATCAATGATAATTAAATGATGATGATGGTTACGTTGGAGAATAATATAGATGATAATTATGTTATGAAGTTGATAACATGGTGATCATAGTGATGATAATACATAACGATGTTATAATATATGATATACATGTATGTGATACGTGATATTGATGATAACATTATGAATAAGAATCACTTATGAAGATTAAATTATGAAGAAGATTAAATTAGGATAAGGATGGGGTTATGTTGATAGTAATAATGATAAGCGAGATAGATTGATGATTAAGATGTTGATGATATAAACACAAAGATTATGATGGCTTATGATGAACCGAAGAACCAATTTGTGGTTTCCTTGTTTGTATTTACAACAGTCCTTAATTCACGGATTTGTTGTTATCGATGAGCTGCTGCGTTTGATCTAGTTTCTATAGGGCTTATCATATTGGAACTTCTTAATTTTATAAGATAAACATGTAAAGATGTTGGGCCGTGGATTTGGTTTGGTTTTTAGACGGGCTCGCTAAACTTGTTCATCCATTCAACCGAAGGTATAAACTTTAAGCCTAAAGTTATCAAATGGATCTTTAATACTAAAGGAATTGTGTGTATTAACAAATCCGAACCGAACTAATAATTTGAATATGAATATGGTTATGATTATAGTTAAGAAATTTGTATATGTTTAAACGAGAAGAAAAATTATAAGTATGATTATAATTACGGTAATATAAGTTATGATTTAAATGAATTATTAATATTAATTAGTATTATTATTATCATTAATATTATTATTAGTAATATCATTAATATTATGAAAATTATTATTATTATTTTTATTGTCATTATTATTATTATTTTTATCATTTATTATTAACATTAACATGATTTTTATTATCATTATCATTATTTTTTTAATATTATTATTATTCATATTATTATTATTATTATTATTATTATTATTATTATTATTATTATTATTATTATTATTATTATTATTATTATTATTATCATTATTATTATTATTATTATTATTATTACTACTACTAATGAAAGGACTAATGTTGTTACTAAAATTATTATTATCAATATCATTATTAAATCTAATTATTAGTATTATTATCATTAATTTAGTATTATCATAATGATTATTTTAACAAATAAAAAAAATATTTATATAAACATATAATAATTACATATATCATAAGTATATCTAAATTACTATTTTAATATAAAAATAACATATATAGATATATATATAACACTTGAAATAATAAATACATTACTATTTTAAATAAGTAATATGTTATAAAATCAATATATATAAACTGGATTGAATACCATTATATGTTCATTATATGTTTTAATATATATAAACCTGATATAGGTTCGTGAATCCGAGGCCAACCCTGCATTGTTCAATGTCGTCATATGTATTTTTACTACAAAATACAGTATAGCGAGTTTCATTACTCCCTTTTTAAATGCTTTTGCAATATATATTTTTAAGACTGAGAATACATGCGCTTTTATAAATGTTTTACGAAATAGACACAAGTAATCGAAACTACATTATATGGTTGAATGATCGAAGACGAATATGCCCATTTTGCTTGGTAGCCTAAGAATTAGTAAACCGATCTACTAATTGACGTGAATCCTAAAGATAGATCTATTGGGCCTAACAAACCCCATCCGTTGTAGCGGATGCTTTAGTACTTCGATGTTGTTTTATCATGTC
Source organism: Rutidosis leptorrhynchoides (assembly GCF_046630445.1). Taxonomy (NCBI): domain Eukaryota; kingdom Viridiplantae; phylum Streptophyta; class Magnoliopsida; order Asterales; family Asteraceae; genus Rutidosis; species Rutidosis leptorrhynchoides. The sequence continues at coordinate 603,551,101 of NC_092333.1, forward strand.
CGATGGATGTCCTGAAATGATAGGGGATATTCTTATGTGCATCTTATTAATGTCGGTTACCAGGTGTTCAATCCATATGAATGATTATTTTTGTCTCTATGCATGTGACGTATATTTATGAGAAATGGAATTGAAAATCTTGTGGTCTATTAAAATGATGAAAATGAATGATTACGTTAAACTAATGAACTCACCAACCTTTTGGTTGACACTTTAAAGCATGTTTATTCTCAGGTTTGAAAGAAATCTTCCGCTGTGCATTTGCTCATTTTAGAGATATTACTTCTGTGACGACCCGGAAATTTTCGACCAAATTTGAACTTAATCTTTATATGGTTTCGACACGATAAGCAAAGTCTGTAATGTGAGTCTCAAAAATTTTGAACTGTTTCATGAAATCAATTACCCTTCGACTGCTCTCGACGATTCACGAACAACTATTTGTAAATAGATACATATATATTTAAGAATATAAATATATATATATATATATATATATATATATATATATATATATATATATATATATATATATATATATATATATATATATTAATTCAAAATATAATTTGAAATATTATATTATTTAGTTATTAGAATTAAGTCTATAAAATAAAATAATATAAGATATAAAAAAATTTATTGTAAATCTATATATACAAATATATGTATAGTATATTGAATATATATATATATATATATATATATATATATATATATATATATATATATATATATATATATATATATAGCTTCGAAGAGAGTTATTAAAGGATTGTAATGCTCAATTGTCAGTCGATTGATATTAAACGAAGATAAAAATGAATACTTATAAACATACAATACATAATTGTAAGTTATTACATAATATATTTACATAATTTCTATACATAATTATTATAGGTATATTATAGATATATATGTGTGTGTATATATATATATATATATATATATATATATATATATATATATATATATATATATATATATATATATATATATATATATATATATATATATTATATGAATAAATTAGAATATTTCAGTCTATGTAAAATATTAGTATGTTAATATTAATTTGTTATATTAATGTTATAAGTGTTATTATTATTAATGCAACTTATTTAGTAATATTATTAATACTATTATTATTAATATTAATTAATTGTATTATTATTAATATATTTTTATTTATTTATTAGTAATATTAATATAAATATATAAAAAAACAGAATCCTATGCTATATCTCTATCTGATTCGTTCTCCTTTTTCTTCCCTTTTCGTTTTTCCTTCACCTGCTCGTGATTTACTTCTGTCGACCATTAGCACACTACAAAACAATCTAGATAAATTATTGTGGCCTCATCAATCATCCAACTGCATATCATAAATCCCCTATTGCAATTGGGAAAATAAAACAGATAATTTTAAGAAACAAACTCGACTCCTCTGTACGCTCATCTTTTTAACCAAATCACGAATTAGAGTTTTATTCAAAAATATGTAAATGCAGTGTTGTTAGAAATATTGTGTTTAAACTACCTGCAAGGTTTCAAGTTCCAATTTTTAAAATCGAGTTCGAATTTGAGAGTCAAACCTTTATTTCAAAAAGTCAAATCGTATGAACAATGATCAAATTCGAATTCGTACGAATGTTTTAAGTTCAATTGATGATTTCAAAAGCTTCTAGGATTGATTTGCAAAGTATTTTGTGTTATAATCCTTGCCAAATACGTACTCAAAAGCGTAATCAATTTTTTTTCTCATTAACACAGCGACGGCAGGAGGGGTTCTTTCTCATTTTTTTTTCTTTTCTTCTTTTCTTTTCTCTTCTCTTCAATCTATTTACTTACCCATTACTTTCTTTTAAACTGTTTGAAAGTCTTAATACCAAACAATTTATTAATTATTATGAATTAGTTAGATTTCAGTCAATGTGTGTTTGAGTTGATGAAGAAGAAAAAGGAAAACTGATAGGTACGGTTTAAGTAAATATGAAACTAGATTTAAATCAGATTACGAGCAGCAGCTCAATGGTATTCGGTGTTGGTGAGGAAGCGAGAGGTAGGGGGTTCGAGCCGGGCATGGGTTGTTTTTTTTTTTGGAATTCATTCCCTTGAGGTAGTGTTTATTATTTATTTATTTATTATTATTATTATTACATATGTATATTAATTATTATTATTAGTATTATTAACATGATTATGATTATTATGATTATTAATGTTATTGTTATTAATATTACCAATATAAGTAGTAGCTATCAATTATTATTATTATTAGGTATTAGAAATAGTATGATTATTATTAGTATTATTATTATTATTAAGTATTATGAATATTAATGTTATTATTTATTTATGTTATTATCACTAATTATAATTAGTATTATAATTATTATTATTAATACCATGATTATAAGTAATATAACCATTATTATTATTATTATTATTATTATTATTATTATTATTATAATTATTATTATTATTATTATTATTATTATTATTATTATTAATATTAATATTAGTATCATATTAAACTCATTATTATCATTCTTAGTATTATTAACTAAAGTATTATTAATATGACTATCATTATTAGTATTGTAATGTAATATTAAAAATTATTATCATTTTTACAAAACTTATTATTTTGTTATCATTACAACTATATAATTATTAATATTACTATTATTTTTACTACTAGTATCAATAATATTATTAATACTATGATTCTTATTATAATTATTATAAGTAATGCTATTATTATCATTATAATCAAAAACAACTTTTACTTACTATTATTAATATTATATGCTAATAGGTATATAAAAATAAACTTATAAGTAATATTACATATAAATATGAATTAATTATATTAATAATTATTTTCAAATATATATATATAAAAGTTAAATATATAATATATAAGGTTATAATATATGAAATTGTTCGATTACGAGTATATATTTTAATAGGCCAACCCTGCATTGTTCAATGTCGTCATATGTATTTTTACTATAAAATACAGTATTGTGAGTTTCATTTGCTCCCTTTTTAAATGCTTTTGCAATATATATTTTTGGGACTGAGAATACATGCGCTACTTTTATAAATGTTTGACGAAATAGACACAAGTAATCAAAACTACATTATATGGTTGGATTATTAAACCGAATATCGCCCCTTCAAGTCTGGTAACCTAAGAATTAGAGAAATGGCCCCTAATTGACGCGAATCCTAAAGGTAGATCTATCAGGCCCAACGAGCCCCATCCAGGGTATGGATGCTTTAGTACTTTGAGGTATTATTTAGTATATTAGCTGGGCGCTGTATACTGGGGGATATTCTATATGCGTCTTGTTAAGGTCAGTTACCAGGTGTTCAATCCATATGAATGATTTTTGTCTCTATGCATGGGACGTATATTTATGAGAAATGGAAATGAAAATCTTGTGGTCTATTAAAATGATAAAAATGAATGATTATGATAAACTAATGAACTCACCAACCTTTTGGTTGACACTTGAAAGCATGTTTATTCTCAGGTATGAAAGAAATCTTCCGCTGTGCATTTGCTCATATTAGAGACATTACTTGGAGACATTCATGACATATTTCAAAAGACGTTGCATTCGAGTCGTCGAGTTCATCAAGATTATTACTAAGTCAATTATAGTTGGATATATTATGAAATGGTATGCATGCCATCAACTTTCGATGTAATGAAAGTTTGTCTTTTAAAAACGAATGCAATGTTTGTAAAATGTATCATATAGAGGTCAAGTACCTCACAATGTAACCAAATGTAATGTATTCGTCCAGATGGATTAGAACGGGTCACGACATGTGGTATCAGAGCGGTGGTCTTAGCGAACCAGGTCTTGCATCAGTGTGTCTAACTGATAGTTGTTTAGATGCATTAGTAAGTCTGGACTTCGACCGTTTCTGCATGTCAAAAGTTTTGCTTATCATTCGTGTCGAAAATCATCTACTTATTATCCTTAGGAAATTACCTGCCTATCATTCCTAGTCTAGACACATCTTACTGCATTGATTACAAGAATAGTGTATAGATAAAATTCATATCTTAACGTATATGTTATTTTTACCTTTGCCTGATAGCTTTCGTAGATTTCTCCGTATCTTATGGGATTTTAGTAATATATATGCATATGTAAATTATGTATTGCAGGGTACTAATCTACATCCTATAATCTATTTCATATCGAAAATCCTTCATCTTATCGTACGATATAAATCCCTCAACCAGTTCGAGTCCCTCAGATTCCGATAGCTATTCCTACATGGATATTCACCTATGCTCCGAAAGCGGTGTCACTAGAATGAATCAATCAATCAGCCATCCCCAATTCATCTGATGGGTTCGTAGTCTCCTCAATCATTGGAGACAAGAAGAAGGTGATCCCTTCCATCCACCACATTGCCCTCTTGGCGAAGAACCTGAAGCACTTACCGGCGAACCTGTCCGAAACACCATTTTCTCTTTCATTTCCAGAGTATCTCGTCACGATTATATACTACATCAAATTCTAGATTTTATTTATCCGCTTGTCCGAACCGACAATCACCCTGGTGTAATAGAAGAAGTCAACGAGTTTTGCGCTCGGGTAGTGGATTTGGAGAATATGGTGCAAAGGTTACAAACAGCAACACCACCAGTACCAGCATCCTCTCCAGCACCACAAGCACTGCAATCACCACAAGATCCGTAAGCACCACATACACCGAGGAGCACCGAGAATGATGAATTATGAAATAGTAATTCATTACTTTCTGTTCATGATTAAAAGATATATGTATATCTCGAGATCGTAATAAAAATTCTTTTCATATTAACTATGACGTGTGAATTTTTAACGGGTAGGTAATACCCGAGAAAGATAAAAGAAACTTTAAAGGGCTTCTATCATAATTAATTCACATATGTTGTCATTCACATCTTTCATCAACGATTTAACAATCGATATCTATAAATCCATGATTTCATCTGAATAAAATATATATGTATATATGTTTTCATAAAGATTGTAATTAAAAATTCTTTTGTACAAACTGTTAATGGTGAAAATATTTTAATGGGTAGGTAATACCCGAGGAATATTTAGATTTCACATTAATAAGTTACACTGTACATTCTTTCAAAACTGATTCAACAGTCGTTTACTATCCTATTTACATCCACCGATGCACGTATCCGTTCACCAAAGAATAACCATTTTTATTCAATTTCATATTTGGATTTTGACCTATCAGAATCCGACAAGTGGCATAATGAAGAAAACATTGGAAAAAATAAAATTTGTTAGAAACAAACAAATTAACTATGAGAAATTTTGTTAAGAATCCACGCTAACAAAATCCTAGCTAACTGTTAATTCCTTATTGTACATTTAATTATCGCAATTTATTTTTATCACAATTTAATTCTCGCAATTTTATTTATTGTCATTTACATTCTGTTATTTATTTTACGTACTTTATTTATCGTCATTTAATTTCTGTTATTTATTTTACGCACTTTAAATATCGGGACACGTATACAAGGTTTTGACATATCATATCGACGCATCTATATATATTATATTTGGAATAACCATAGACACTCTATATGCAGTAATGCTTGAGTTAGCTATACAGGGTTGAGGTTGAATCTACAATAATATATATACTTTGAGTTGTGATCAAGTCTGATACATGTACACGGGTCACGATACGTATTAATTAATTTGAATATTATATATTAAGCTATATATGAATTATTGGACTGTTAACTATGGATTATCAACTGTGGACTACTAGGATTGGACAATTAAAATGAATTAAAATACTGATTATAACATATGAAACTAAACAATTCTTCAAGTTTGCCACTTGATTTCATCTTAAACCTCATTTGTATCTTGACGATTACAATCTGCGATTCAAACCTTTCATAATTCTTGAAAACACTTCAATCGATAGGATGAACCAACCGCACTTCACCAACAGAAGAAGAGATTGATACATATAGTTATGCACCTGAAAACACTCGGAACCTGAGTAAACGTTTAACACATGTCTGTGCTAGCTCCTTTGGCATTATTATTACCAAAAATAACATTGCAACCCTTTTTCAAATTAGCTAATTTTGTCACAGCTTCAGTAAATCAACTTCGACTTTCATTCAAATTAGCCTCATTATAACCTCGATATATGAGTTTTCCTGTTGTCATCGTTACCGGAGAACCGTTTATATTCCACCACATTAGCAGTAAATTTACCAACAACTTCAATGAATTTGGACTTTCTGAAAAATCATTATATTCATTGAAACCCCATCGTGTATTCATCTATACCCTGTAACAATAATTGCCATACCAATTACCGAGAATCAGTAATCAGTATTTCGAATCTCGTACCATTTCTACATCAATAGTTATATGTAAACATATAACAATTATCTCCTAGAATTACGATCTTCAATTTTGAAATTTTAAAAAGCACCCAACATACAAATCAATACATTGAACTCTGAAAAAGCTGAATGAAGCAGCAGAAACTGTAGGCAACCGTAAACAACCTTAACAAAAGTTTGATGATAAAGAACTGTATGTTTGGAACTGGAAAACAGATTAAGCGAACTATGAAGAAGACTGTGAACAAATCACAAGGACTAAATCTACCTTCAAAGAATCCAAATGATTCAGTGTCTACTGAAGTCATTAGCAAATACCATGCTCCTTACTTTAGACCTTTACGGACAATATTCTTCATCATCCTCTGATCTTAGATATTCTAAGATATCATCGTACCTTTCATTATAAATATCCTCCATATTTCTGAAGATATTTTCATAACTACTCTTATCTGAAATCTTTCATCTCTTCGCGCTATCTGTGATACATCATAGAAGGAAACTATTTTAGTTTCTAAATTCTGAAAACTTCGAATTTAAAATAATGAATGATATTGAAGTAGTGTTGGGAACTGAAGCAAGAGTTAGTATAATATAATGACACTTGATCAACGTGATTATATTACAGTAAGTCATGCTGAGTTTCTAATAGAACGTGATGATTCACAGACCATAACGTTATCATGTGCCATATTACACGACTCTTACATTCTATCTAATATATAAACATATCAAGAACATAATTTCTTGATAGTTCTATCTTTTCTCTTGAATTCTGATAATTTGACCAATCAAGATCGTGCTATCACATTAGCCATGTTCACTCGAAACATCATACCTAAGAATTCTGGACCATTACTTGTTGTACTTAGAGTCGAGAAGAGAATAAAAAGGCAAAGAGCTCCGAAATATAAGGGAAAATATTAAGCCCGATAACAACACATGAATTACAAACTGTAACGACCATACTTTTTCCGTTATCTTTTACCGTTAATTATTTAATGACCGTTAACTGTTATTCGTGCCACGTCATTTCTATGACCTATATTATTATTTTTGTAATAATATATTAATTATTATGTGCTATGTGAATATTTGTATTCGTATTTTAAGTTATACGTTTCTACGTGTCGCGGATTTCTATCCGGCGAATCTTTTCGGTTTTCAAACCAACGGTCAGACTTTTGGGATTTTTAAATCCAAATTATTTTAAATATGATATTTTGATTTCATATGATTTTATATAGTGTTTATATATTTTATTCGTCGCGTATTTGTTATCTCTCCGAAAAATCAATCGCGTAGTAGCGTTTTCGCGTTTCGGGCTTCGATCGGGCGTTCGGGCTAAAAGCAATTACACATTTATCATTGTGGGCCATGTGGGGCCCACCCCATTCAGTTTTTGGCCAAAAAATACATCAAGGGAGGGGTGTATAGCCTCATTTTTTCCTCATTTTTGTAATTAAACTCTCATTAGCATTTTTCACCAAACCTAATATTTTCTCTCAAGTTTTTCCTCCTCCCTCTCCTCCCTTTTGAGCCGTCGCCTACCACCACCACATTCATCATCATCTTCAACAATCAAGCAAGCAAATCAAAGGGCTTTCATCATTTCCGGATTCACCGCATCGTTCTCTACGCGTCTATACCTTTCAATTCTCGATTAGGGTATAAACCCTAACCCTAGATTTTTAATTTTTCTTTATTTTTCTGTATTTTGATGTTATATTGATAGTGTGATTATTACATGTTATTGTATTGATGATTGTATGCATAGAATTGCTCGATTATACATGTTTTCGGTTTGATTGAATCGGGACAGCAGCTTTTTCGTTCATTTCTGGTTATGTAACTGATATAAAAGTGAAATTAAAGTATCTATATGAGTTCCTCTCATCAAGGCATTAATTTTAGACTCCAGATTCATGTCATTTCGATTCCCGAAGCTTAAGATATGATTAAAATGGTATTTTGTTAAGATTGAAATATGAAAACGAATTGAACCAGGTTTGGTCTGACTTTGTGACCACTTTTGGAGTTTTCAGGGTGTACAAGTGTGTTAGGATTGATGATTGCAAGAACTTTCATGTTCGGTTCATCGAAATCCGAGCCACGAATCACCCGTTATGACTAAAACACGTTTTTGAACGAATTGAAGTTCCAAGTGGTGTAATGGCTGATCATCACGACTTGTTTACTGTTCTTGGAGTGTTTTTGAGTGCACCAATGTGTCGGGTGGTTTGATTAGGCAGAGATATATATAAGGCTCGCCGAAAACCGACACCCTGGGCTCAGAATATGACCCGATGAACTTGTGATTAAAACTTATGGTTAAGTATTAAAACTTATGATATAAATAATGATTTTCATTATTATTAAATTACTTATGATATAAAAAGTAATTATTATAATTTAAGACTTATGATATATATTTATTATATCATTTAATTATTACTTATGATTTAATTAACATTTTAATTAAACTTATGATTAATAATACTTTTATTATTAATGGAAAACACTTATGATAAGTATTAAACTTATATTATGAGATTATTATTATAAGACTTATAATAAGGATTAATTAATTATTTAATTATTATAAGGCTTAGTTATTATTTAAATTATAATTTAATTATTAAATACTTATGATTTAATAATTATAATTAGAAACTTATGATATGATTAATAATTCATTATTAATTAATAATACCTATGATATGATTTAAAATTTATTATTAATTAATAATACTTATATTATGACTAATATTTAATTAATCAATTAAATACTTATATTATATTAATTATATCATTTAAACTTATGTTAACTTTAATAATTCATTTTAATTTAATTAAACTTATGTTATGACATAATTATATATATTTAACTTTAATTAACATTATAACTTATATTATTATTACAACTTACACTTTTAAAATTTATGTTGACGATATTTGACCATGGTTGACTTTTAAGTTGACTTTCGGTTGACTTTGACTTTCAGTTGACTTTTGTTGACTTTCTAATTAAGGAAACTTTCCTAACTTAAAACTTTCTAAAAATAGAAACTTTCTAAATATGGAAATTTTCTAAATTTGGAAACTTTCCAAAAATAGAAACTTTCCAAAAATAGAAACTTTCCAAAAATGGAAACCTGCTAAAAAAAGAAACTTTCTAAAAATAGAAAGTGTGTGTCCGTACGCTGTTCCAATCAAACCGATGCATGTTGAGTATTGTTCCATGTCTACTTGCAACATGTACAATAGCTATCATACTAAGACTTGACCTAAGTTAGTTATTTATATCGACCTGCTTTATTTATAGGTCGGCGTTGTGATCATTCATGATCACTTTACTTCGTTAGCTGTTCGCTTGTTTGTGTGGTTCCTTCATTTGCTATTAAGGTGAGTTTTAGTCCCATTTTTCTATTTTAACTCTTTTGGGATGAGAATACATGCAATTTATTTTATATTTTGGACACAAGTGGAAGTTGATTTAAATTATTCATTGTGAGTTGAACAAAAATATTCCCTAGTCTGGTAACTGTAATCACTGGTTTCTACTGGTGAACGCAAACCCTACGGATAGATCTATCGGGTTTGACAACCCCATTTCGAGCTAGTCGCGCTAGCAAATTTATAATCGGAATGTTTAGTACTTCGTATTTTGTTGTAGATATACTTGTTCGGTGTATATTATTTATTGTGTTTGGCAAGGGTAAATAAATGGTTAAGTGGTTACCAGGTGGCTCACGGAAAATGGAATAATGCTTTTATATGTTTTCTAGCATATAATTTTGTGGTCCAAAAGGGAGTTTTTATGTTTTCAAACATAAATTTTTGTGGTTTAAATTAAATATTGTTTTCAATATTAAACCTATAATTCACTCAACATTTTTGTTGACAATTACTCGCATGTTTTGTTCTCAGGTTCATGATTGATTGCTTCCGCTGTGCTTAGAGAGTCTGCATATTTATGATGGCAGCTTTTGTTAAACATTAACTTGCATTCTATTTTGATACATTAAATAATGGGTGTTTGTTGACTTTGTTTTGGTCAACTTTTGGTTAAAGTATTTATGTATAGTTTTTCTAAACTTATACCTTTTGGTAGATTTCCTTTATAGGAAATCATTTTTAAATAAAGAATGCAAGGTTGTTTTATTAAATTCATATAGAGTTTCGATCAAGCTGTGGGACCAAGATAACGATGGTCATCAAGTGTACCTTGACGGGTCGTTAAACAAATCGTGTATATCAATGCTTATCGCAACATAAAGACACGGGAGAATCAAAAACACTATAACCCCAATGTAATAATAGAAGTTAACAGATTCCTCCGGTGGTAGATGAAAAAGAGGAAGACATAAGCGATTGTCAGAAGAAGGACAAGGATCAGTACTGGATTAAGCATTTTTACAATATTTAGAAGTATGGATTAAGGAAGAAAGTATATGAATGGTGAGAATAACAAAAAGGAAGAGGTAAATTTATAATGGAAACATCCGACAGAGCAATCGAGGCAGATCATCACATTTAATTAAAGAGATCCTAATTTCCTCAATTACCGAAGAATCATATCTTATAGATTTCGAAGATTTTCTTTAAACCCCTTGAATCCCGGAAGATTAACCGTGACTATGTCAAGAGTTAAATCTCTATCTCAATCTTTTGTGACAGCTTCACTCGTACGCTTCACATAATCGAATTATTTTATCGATATTACTCAATAATGATGAAACTCTATTTATCAACTCATATTCGTCATGAAACCATTTTTACTGTTAGCCATGACGACCTCACTCAAATTTCGGGACGAAATTTCTTTAACGGGTAGGTACTGTGACGACCCGAAAATTTCCGACCAAATTTAAACTTAATCTTTATATGGTTTCGACACGATAAGCAAAGTCTGTAATGTGAGTCTCAAAAAGTTTTGAACTGTTTCATGAAATCAATCACCCTTCGACTGCTCTCGACGATTCACGAACAACTATTTGTAAATAGATACATATATATTTAAGAATATAAATATATATATATATATTAATTCAAAATATAATTTGAAATATTATATTATTTAGTTATTAGAATTAAGTCTATAAAATAAAATAATATAAGGTATAATAAAATTTATTGTATATATATATATATATATATATATATATATATAAATGGCTTCGAAGATAGTTATTAAAGGATTGTAACGCTCAATTGTCAGTCGATTGATATTAAACGAAGATAAAAATGAATACTTATAAATATACAATACATAATTGTAAGTTATTACATAATATATTTACATAATTTCTATACATAATTATTATAGGTATATTATAGATATATATGTATATATATATATATATGTGTATATATATATATATATATATATATATATATATATATATATATTATAGGAAGAAATTAGAATATTTCAGTCTATGTAAAATATTAGTATGTTAATATTAATTTGTTATATTAATGTTATAAGTGTTATTATTATTAATGCAACTTATTTAGTAATATTATTAATACTATTATTATTAATATTAATTAATTGTATTATTATTAATATATATAAAAAAACAGAATCCTATGCTATATCTCTATCTGATTCGTTCTCCTTTTTCTTCCCTTTTTCATTTTTCCATCACCTGCTCGTGATTTACTTTTGTCGACCATTAGCACACTACAAAACAATCTAAATAAATTATAGTGGCCTCATCAATCATCCAACTGCATATCATAAATCCCCTATTGCAATTGGGAAAATAAAACAGATAATTTTAAGAAACAAACTCGACTCCTCTATACGCTTATCTTTTTAACCAAATCACAAATTAGAGTTTTATTCAAAAATATGTAAATGCAATGTTGTTAGAAATATTGTGTTTAAACTACCTGCAAGGTTTCAAGTTCCAATTTTTAAAATCGAGTTCGAATTTGAGAGTCAAACCTTTATTTCAAAAAGTCAAATCATATGAACAATGATCAAATTCGAATTCGTACGAATGTTTTAAGTTCAATTGACGATTTCAAAAGCTTCTCGGATTGATTATCAAAGTATTTCATGTTATAATCCTTGCCAAATACGTACTCAAAAGCGTAATCAAATTTTTTTTTCTCATTAACACAGCGACGGCAGGAGGGGTTCTTTCTCATTTTTTTTCTTTTTTTTTCTTTTCTTCTCTTCTCTTCTCTTCAATCTATTTAATCACCCATTACTTGCTTTTAAACTGTTTGAAAGTCTTAATACCAAACAAATTATTAATTATTATGAATTAGTTAGATTTCAGTCGATGTGTGTTTGAGTTGATGAAGAAGAAAAAGGAAAACTGATAGGTACGGTTTAAGTAAATATGAAACTGGATTTAAATCAGATTACGAGCAGCAGCTCAATGGTATTCGGTGTTGGTGAATAAGCGAGAGGTCGGGGGTTCGAGCCGGGCATGGGCTGTTTTTTTTTTTGGAATTCATTCCCTTGAGGTAGTGTTTATTATTTATTTATTTATTATTATTATTATTACATATGTATATTAATTATTATTATTAGTATTATTAACATGATTATTATTGTTATGATTATTAATGTTATTGTTATTAATATTACCAATATAAGTAGTAGCTATCAATTATTATTATTATTAAGTATTCGAAATATTATGATTATTATTAGTATTATTATTATTAAGTATTATGAATATTAATGTTATTATTTATTTATGTTATTATCACTAATTATAATTAGTATTATAATTATTATTATTAATACCATGATTATAAGTAATATAACCATTATTATTATTATTATTATTATTATTATTATTATTATTATTATTATTATTATTATTATTATTATTATTATTATTATTATTATTATTATTATTATTAGTATCATATTAAACTCATTATTATCATTCTTAGTATTATTAACAAAAGTATTATTAATATGACTATCATTATTAGTATTGTAATATTAAAAATTATTATCATTTTTACAAAACTTATTATTTTGTTATCATTACAACTATATAATTATTAATATTACTATTATTTTTACTACTAGTATCAATAATATTATTAATACTATGATTCTTATTATAATTATTATAAGTAATGCTATTATTATCGTTATAATCAAAAACAACTTTTACTTACTATTATTAATATTATATGCTAATAGGTATATAAAAATAAACTTATAAGTAATATTACATATAAATATGAATTAATTATATTAATAATCATTTTCAAATATATATATATATATATATATAAAAGTTAAATATATAATATATAAGGTTATAATATATGAAATTGTTCGATTACGAGTATATATTTTAATATATATATATATATATATATATATATATATGAATGATATAGGTTCGTGAATCCGAGGCCAACCCTGCATTGTTCAATATCGTCATATGTATTTTTACTACAAAAAAGAGTATTGTGAGTTTCATTTGCTCCCTTTTTAAATGCTTTTGCAATATATATTTTTGGGACTGAGAATACATGCGTTACTTTTATAAATGTTTGACGAAATAGACACAAGTAATCAAAACTACATTATATGGTTGGATTATTAAACCGAATATCGCCCCTTCAAGTCTAGAAACCTAAGAATTAGGGAAATAGCCCCTAATTGACGCGGATCCTAAAGGTAGATCTATCGGGCCCAACGAGCCCCATCCAGGGTATGGATGCTTTAGTACTTCGAGGTATTATTTAGTATATTAGCTGCGCGCTGTATACTGGGGGATATTCTATATGCATCTTGTTAAGGTCGGTTACCAGGTGTTCAATCCATATGAATGATTTTTGTCTCTATGCATGGGACGTATATTTATGAGAAATGGAAATGAAAATCTTGTGGTCTATTAAAATGATAAAAATGAATGATTATGATAAACTAATGAACTCACCAACCTTTTGGTTGACACTTGAAAGCATGTTTATTCTCAGGTATGTAAGAAATCTTCCGCTGTGCATTTGCTCATATTAGAGACATTACTTGGAGACATTCATGACATATTTCAAAAGACGTTGCATTCGAGTCGTCGAGTTCATCAAGATTATTACTAAGTCAATTATAGTTGGATATATTAAGAAATGGTATGCATGCCGTCAACTTTCGATGTAATGAAAGTTTATCTTTTAAAAACGAATGCAATGTTTGTAAAATGTATCATATAGAGGTCAACTACCTTGCGATGTAACCAAATGTAATGTATTCGTCCAGATGGATTAGGACGGGTCACGATAACTTGGAGTCATTCATGACATATTTCAAAAGACGTTACATTCGAGTCGTTGAGTTCATCAAGATTATTATTAAGTCAATTATAGTTGAATATATTATGAAATGGTATGCATGCCGTCAACTTTCGATGTAATGAAAGTTTGTCTTTTAAAAATGAATGCAATGTTTGTAAAATGTATCATATAGAGGTCAAGTACCTCGCGATGTAACCAAATGTAATGTATTCGTCCAGATGGATTAAGACGGGTCGTAAAAGTTCAGGATCTTGGAATTGTCCCTGAATATCCTCTGGGTTCTCAATTGTGAGGTCTGGTTCAAAAAATGAATTATCGAAAATTTGAGTTGGAGTACTTGTTCGACTAGATGATGATTCTAAAGAAAAATCAACGGCGGCGATATTGGCTAGATATCTTGATCGAGTTACAGGAGGTGAACGTATGAAAGGTGGTGAACGTTTTGCTCAGTGTATTCACTGAATATCTTATTAGTTATAAAGATAAAAATTATATAAGTTATCAAATTAATAGACTTTTCTGATTTTTCTCACGTTTCGAATAGCTAATAGATGCAGCAGGTAGCCAGGGCCCTTTAAATCGAAAGCCCACAACTCGTCACTAACAAAACCAACTATTACTACGAACCAGAAAATTTGGATGTCTATCAATTTAACCGCTTAAAATAATTTTTCGTCAAAATTTTGAAATAAAAATCTATGTCCTAAAAACTAGAGCGTAGAAATGAGAAAGAAAAAGAGTGCGTCGAAAAATAAGTGTCGAAAAACAAACAATCGAAAAATAATAATAAAAAAGAAAAGCGTAGAAAGTTAAAAGTCTAAAAACTAAAAATTAAAACTTGCGTCTAAAAGTATTAAAGCTTAAAGGAATTCTATATTCAAAACGGCAATAACTTAAAAAGGCACTAAAACCTATTAAATATTAAAGCGATAAGTGACGTCGTAAAATTCTAAAGCGTCTAAATCTTAATCTAAAGAAAAAGCATTTAAGGGATTTTACGGCAAAGCCTAAGAGTTTAGAAATATAAAATAACTACGGCAAAAACTAAGTTTAAAACTAGTTATGAACGATAAAAGTACAAATTACAAATTAAACGTTAAAAATATAAAATTTATAAAAAGAGACAAAAAATGATAAAATTACTTATTTTTATATTATTATTTTATAAAAGTATTAATTTTATAATTACTAAAACTAAATAAAACTTAAAAATACAAAATTAAATAAACTAAAACTAATTATTATTAAATATAAACCCTAATTAACTAATTAATTAATTAATAATAATTAAAAACGTAACCCTAATCTGTACGTCAGAGGATTCAGACCTGTTAGACAAGCTCATGCGATTGCATGAGTTCTACATGTCTGGGCCATGCGATCACATGGCTTCTGGATCCAGTTCAAATCTTGGGCTGCTACAGTTCTCGGCCTGTTTGCTCTTTTAATTATTTTTTTATGTATTTAATTTATAGAAAAAATATTTATATTAATTTAAATAAACTTATATTTTTAAAAATCTAAAATAAAAATACTATTTATTATTATAAATAAAATAATAAATATATATATATTTTTAAACACTTATATAAATAGATAAATATATATATATTTTTATATTTTTCTATTTTTTTATATTCAAAACTTATATAAAAATATTTTTACAAAAATAATTTAAAAAGTAAATTTTTTTTATTATAGCGTTTCGCTTTCGATCCCCGGCAGTGGCGCCAAAAACTTGATGTGTGCAGCGGTGGTGTACGAAATACTATTATTTTTAATATGAAATACGGCGAAATATGATACAAGTTTTATTTATTTATATAGATGGAATATACCTAAACCTTGCTACAATACTATAGGCAGTGTACCTAATCGTAGAGTAGTGTAGTTTTTAGTAAGTCTGGTTCATTCCACAGGGAGCTAGCGATTACGTACTATATATATATATATATATATATATATATATATATATATATATATATATATATATATATATATATATATATATATATATATATATATATATATATATATATAAGTAGTAATATTATTATAAAAGGGGGGTTTTACCGTTTAATGACCGGTTTGTCGATTTCAAATAAAGCGTAAAGATAAATGACGATAATTAAAATGCGTAAAATAAATAACAATATTTAAAATGACAATAAATAAATGACAGTAAATAAAAGTACGATGAGATATAAAATAAAACAATTATGCTTATTTAAACTTCCGTAACCATGATGTTTGATGTTTTGATTTTAATTTATTACTCTGGGTTAATTATCCTTTGTCCTGGATTATTTGAAACATATCTGGTTTTTGTCCATAATAGTTCATCGATCATAATTATAAAATGCTCGTCAAATTAACCTTATTCCCGAAGTCAAATATTCCAACTAATTAGGGATTCGAACTGTAACAAGGTTTTAATACTTTGTTAATAATTACACCAGGTTATCGACTGCGTGTAATCCAAGGTTTTAATACTTTGTTAACAATTACACCAATTACCCTTGTATGTAATCCACCCCTGTTTTAATGAGATATGAATATTAATTTACCCACTTGATCAGTTTGAATAATCAATTACCCAACCCGAATAATTAATTAAATGATCGTAACAGATGTCGTATAAACGTCACTAAATAGAACATTCATAATCATTTAATAATTATTAGATTAACTAATTTGAAGATAGGTTCGACAGATTCCAACGAGTTGTCATTCGATTAGACAATACCCCCAATATATTAATAGTCATTAGTCCAATGTCCACAAGTGTCGGTCTTTTGTCCAAACCCAAATTATGGTACAAAATCCAATTACCCCGTCTTAATATTTAGCCCAACATCGCAATTACTTTGGCTCAAATAAGCATAATAATAACTTAGTTATGAGACATTAATTTAAAAAGGAAGAACATAGCTTATAGTGATTATTTATCGCGTAGTGTTACACGGACAGAGTTCCAACTTTAAAACCCGTAAAACATTTCTTACATTAACCCAACTAAACCATAATTTATTATTAATCTTAATTATAATTAAAATTATAATTATAAATATATATTACATAGAGAGAAAGAAAGATTGAAAAAGGTGTGTATAATTCGCAGAAAACTGGCCAATTTATAGGACCTGGCCACCTTTTCCCTGCCACGCGATCGCATGGGGTTAAGGCAGCCAGGCCATGCGATCGCATGGCCAGTTTGGATCAGCACACTTGCTTTTGTTTTCTAGTTTGCCGACGTTTTATTTTAATATATAATATAATATATATAATTTTATATAATTATATATATATTATATTATATTCTTGTGCATAGTTAATTTTAGGTTCGTTCTCTCGCGCGTTGATGCTCGATTTATGTCTTGGTTCCGAATTTTCGAACGTCCTTTTTTACGCGTAGATATCTTGTACTTTGCGTTCCGCGACTTGGACTTTTGTAATTTTTAGACTTTTCTTATCAATAAATGAAACCACTTGAATTGTATCTTGTACATTTGAGCTTTTTGGTCATTTGCGTCTTCAAATCTTCATTTGCGTCTTCAGTCTTCTCACTTATTTATTTAAACGAATATTACTTGGAATTAGAACAATTGCAACTAAAAACTTTACATATTGGGATGATATTGTGACTAAATATATGTTCATTTGGAGCACTATCATCTGTTTAAATACCACTTTTATACTTGTTTTTATTTAATATTATATTTAGGTAATAATTCATTACCGCAAAACACATATTAGAAGTCACTACATTCTCCACAAAATCGGGCTAAATTTCGTGGAGAATTTTTTGAAAAATTTTCGATGGCAGATTAGACCCATTTTCGCAAGAGAACTAGAAAACGGCGCTACGAGCAAGACTTCCTTTAGGCTTTCCCCCGTTCAAAGGAGTTTAGATGCCGAAAATCATATTTTACTATATTTTTAAAGATGAATTTTGAACTTTTATATCTTACGATAATTAATACATTCGCATGTGAATTATTTTGTCTGTTTAAATACCACTTTTATACTTGTTTTTAATTAATATTATATTTAGGTACATCGAGAATCATGTCGGGATATCTCACCACTAGCCACAAAACACATGGCCGATTATATAACGTTTTGGTTTCATTGTTCGAGTATTTTGAGCCGATTTTTTATTTCTCTAGATTTATAACCTTATTTTTGTTTTTGTTTCTAAATTTCATATTGATTGCAAATATATGAGAGTGTAGTTTCACTTATAATTCATGGCCGCAAAACACATATTAGAAGTCAATACATTCTCCATAAAATCGGTCTAAATTTTGTGGAGAATTTTTCGAAAAATTTTTGATGGGGGATTAGGCCCATTTTCACAAGCGAAATATAAAATGGCGCTACGAGAAAGACTTCCGTTAGGCTTTCCCCCGTTCGAAGCAGTTTAGATGCTGAAAATAACATTTTACTATTTTTAAAGGTATATTTTGCACTTTTTTATCTTACGATAATTAATACCTTCGCATGTGAATTATTGTGCCTTTTTAAATACCACTTTCATACTTGTTTTTATTTAATATTATATTTAGGTAAATTGAGAATCATGTCGGGGCTAGTATCTCACCACTAGCCCCATAACCTTAATGCTTTTATAACGTCTTGGTTTCATTGTTCGAGTATTTTGAGCCGATTTTTTATTTCTCTAGATTTATAACCTTATTTTTATTTTTGTTTCTAAATTTCATATTGAATGCGAATATATTAGAATGTAGTTTCATTTCGATAATAATTCATGGCCGCAAAACACATATTAGAAGTCACTACATTCTCCACAAAATCGGGCTAAATTTTGTGGAGAATTTTTCGAAAAGTTTTCAATGACAGATTAGGCCCATTTTAGCAAGGGAACTAGAAAACGACACTACGAGCAAGACTTCTGTTAGAATTTATCCCATTCGAAGCAATTTAGATGCCGAAAATGACATTCTACTATTTTTAAAGGTGAATTTTGCACTTTTATATCTTACTATAATTAATACCTTCGCATGTGAATTATTGTGCCTGTTTAAATACCACTTTTATACTTGTTTTTAATTAATATTATATTTAGGTACATCGAGAATCATGTCGGGGTAACTATCTCACCACTAGCCACAAAACCTTGATGTTTTTATAACGTCTAGGTTTCATTGTTCGAGTATTTTGAGCCGATTTTTTATTTCTCTAGATTTATAACCATATTTTTGTTTTTGTTTCTAAATTTTATATTGAATGCGAATATACGAGAGTGTAACTTCATTTCGAAAATAATTCATGGCCGCAAAACACATATTAAAAGTCACTACATTCTTCACACAATCGGGCTAAATTTTGTGGAGAATTTTTCGAAACATTTTCGAAGGCGGGTTAAGCCCATTTTCGCAAGCGAACTAGAAAACGGCGCTATGAGCAAGACTTCCTTTAGGCTTTCCCCCATTCGAAGCAGTTTAGATATTGAAAATGACATTTTACAATTTTTAAAGGTGAATTTTGCATTTTTATATCTTACGATAATTAATACCCTCTCATGTGACCTATTATGTCTGTTTAAATATCAGTTTTATAATTGTTTTTATTTAATATTATATATAGGTACATCGAGAATCATGTTTGGGCTACTATTTTACCATGTAACACCCAAATATTCATGGTACATAGAGTGCAAATGGCGTACATAAATGTATAGTGCATGGCGTAAATTAAAAAGCTCAGGAAACTGCTCAGACCACTGTGCGCGCCGCGCACCACTAAGTGAGCGCGCCGCGCACACTGCCAGCGACATGATTCTATTTTTCTGCTTTTTGAGTTTAATGATGGGCATTTTGGTCATTTCACTTGAGGTCGGATCTGTGGCCATATCAACTGGTTTGGATCCAATTGTGGATCAATTTCACATCCATTCATCACTCTTATCTCCAAACCCTAGAGAGAGAAGAGTTTAGAGAGAGAAAGCTTCATTTGGGGAAGAAGGAGTTGGATTCTCACCAAAGCTCAGGTTTTAAAGTTGTTCATCTCATTCACGGCTACGTTGTGGTAGTTTCGGTAAGTTCAAACTCCGAATTTCATTGGTGGATTTTGGTACTCGAGTTAGAGTTTGAACTTAAAATTGTTAGGAAACCCATTTAAACTCATAAAGTGAGTTTATTGATGCTAGTAATCGGGTTATTGGTTGTTGTTGGTGGATTTTGGGTTGGTGAACAAATTGGCCATGATTAGGACTTGTATTTGGGTTTAATCACTAGGATTAGTGATTATGGAAGTGTTAGAACCCATTTTGTGTATTTGAAAGACTAATTTTGGAAATGAGTCAAAATTGGGGTTTTGGTTGATTTTGAGAATGATAAGTGTTTAACACTTAAGATTGGGTTCAATTGGCATAGTAAGACCATTTTCACTTGTGTTAGTGATTATTGGTTAGTTTGGGCGCGTTTTGGGTTTGTATGTGCAATTGGTCGAATTTGCACTAAGGGTCGAATTGAGTTGGTTTGTAAATCCACTCTAAGTGTGTTGTTGTAATTGTGATGATGGAATAGGTACATTTCATCGGCGAGTTGCGGATTATTCGGTAGCATTTCATCAAGGCGACAAGGTGAGTGGAATGATTATACATGTGCGTATATAATGTATCTATTTGTAGGGCGGGGGAGGGGCCGGGTATGCGTTATCTATACCACCAAATTTAGTGATATATTTCGTTGTACACTAACGATGGATATTTCGTTGTCCAAATTGCCCAAGAGTTAGTGATATATTTCGTTGTACACTAACGATGGACATTTCGTTGTCCAATCCGACCAAGAGTTAGTGATATATTTCGTTGTACACTAACGATTTCTTTGAATGGATATTTCGTTGTCCAATCCGACCAAGATTTAGTGATATATTTCGTTGTACACTAACGATTGCTTTGAACGGATATTTCGTTGTCCGAATGGCCTAGGGATTAGTGATATATTTCGTTGTACACTAACGGTTATTATGAATACCGGTGGGAAATTCGAAGTACCATTCCCTTGTGTAATCGGTTAACCATGGTGACGTGTTGTAGTGTAACATTTTATATTATTCGAGTTATATATATGTTGTTGTGGTGCTAGCTTGTGGTCTTGAAGAATTTAGAGTTATACTTGTGAAGGTATGCTATGTAACTTACTAGCGTGTATGAGGTATTTGTGTAAGTGTATGCAAGTAGGTATATTATATATGTATATGTATAATTATTGCATTCACTAAGCGTTAGCTTACCCTCTCGTTGTTTACCTTTTTATAGATTTGCTTTGGAGACGGTGGCTCGGGTGAGCGCGGGGATTAGTGAAATATCCCGTTCTTATTGATTAAAAACGTTCCATATTAATTGATTTCGTTGCGAGGTTTTGACCTCTATATGAGACGTTTTTTAAAGACTGCATTCATTTTAAAACAAACCATAACCTTTATTTCATCAATAAAGGTTTAAAAAGCTTTGCGTAGATTATCAAATAATGATAATCTAAAATATCCTGTTTACACACGACCATTACATAATGGTTTACAATACAAATATGTTACAACAAAATAAGTTTCTTGAATGCAGTTTTTACACAATATCATACAAGCATGGACTCCAAATCTCGTCCTTATTTAAGTATGCGACAGCGGAAGCTCTTAATAATCACCTGAGAATAAACATGCTTAAAACGTCAACAAAAATGTTGGTGAGTTATAGGTTTAACCTATATATATCAAATCGTAACAATAGACCACAAGATTTCATATTTCAATACACATCCCATACATAGAGATAAAAATCATTCATATGGTGAACACCTGGTAACCGACATTAACAAGATGCATATATAAGAATATCCCCATCATTCCGGGACACCCTTCGGATATGATATAAATTTCGAAGTACTAAAGCATCCGGTACTTTGGATGGGGTTTGTTAGGCCCAATAGATCTATCTTTAAGATTCGCGTCAATTAGGGTGTCTGTTCCCTAATTCTTAGATTACCAGACTTAATAAAAAGGGGCATATTCGATTTCGATAATTCAACCATAGAATGTAGTTTCACGTACTTGTGTCTATTTTGTAAATCATTTATAAAACCTGCATGTATTCTCATCCCAAAAATATTAGATTTTAAAAGTGGGACTATAACTCACTTTCACAGATTTTTACTTCGTCGGAAAGTAAGACTTGGCCACTGGTTGATTCACGAACCTATAACAATATATACATATGTATCAAAGTATGTTCAAAATATATTTACAATACTTTTAATATATTTTGATGTTTTAAGTTTATTAAGTCAGCTGTCCTCGTTAGTAACCTACAACTAGTTGTCCACAGTTAGATATACAGAAATAAATTGATAAATATTATCTTGAATCAATCCACGACCCAGTGTATACGTATCTCAGTATTGATCACAACTCAAACTATACATATTTTGGAATCAACCTCAACCCTGTATAGCTAACTCCAACATTCACATATAGAGTGTCTATGGTTGTTCCAAAATATATATAGATGTGTCGACATGATAGGTCGAAACATTGTATATGTGTCTATGGTATCTCAAGATTACATAATATACAATACAAGTTGATTAAGTTATGATTGGAATAGATTTGTTACCAATTTTCACGTAGCTAAAATGAGAAAAATTATCCAATCTTGTTTTACCCATAACTTCTTCATTTTAAATCCGTTTTGAGTGAATCAAATTGCTATGGTTTCATATTGAACTCTATTTTATGAATCTAAACAGAAAAAGTATAGGTTTATAGTCGGAAAAATAAGTTACAAGTCATTTTTGTAAAGGTAGTCATTTCAGTCGAAAGAACGACGTCTAGATGACCATTTTAGAAAACATACTTCCACTTTGAGTTTAACCATAATTTTTGGATATAGTTTCATGTTCATAATAAAAATCATTTTCTCAGAATAACAACTTTTAAATCAAAGTTTATCATAGTTTTTAATTAACTAACCCAAAACAGCCCGCGGTGTTACTACGACGGCGTAAATCCGGTTTACGGTGTTTTTCGTGTTTCCAGGTTTTAAATCATTAAGTTAGCATATCATATAGATATAGAACATGTGTTTAGTTAATTTTAAAAGTCAAGTTAGAAGGATTAACTTTTGTTTGCGAACAAGTTTAGAATTAACTAAACTATGTTCTAGTGATTACGAGTTTAAACCTTCGAATAAGATAGTTTTATATATATGAATCGAATGATGTTATGAACATCATTACTACCTCAAGTTTAGTAGGTAAACCTACTGGAAGTGACAAGAAATGATCTAGCTTTAAAGGATCTTGGATGGCTTGAAAGTTCTTGAAGTAGGATCATGACACAAAAACAAGTTCAAGTAAGATTTTTACTCGAATTAAGATAGTTTATAGTTATAGAAATTGAATCAAAGTTTGAATATGAATATTACCTTGAATAAGAAAGATAACCTACTGTATATAACAAAGGTTTCTTGATCTTAGATGATTACTTGGAATGGATTAGAAAGCTTGGAAGTAAATTAGTAAACTTGAAGGGATTTTTGAAGTGTTCTTGAAGTGTTCTTCCTATGATGATTATAGCTTGATTCTTGAAGTGATTTTTAATGAAGATGATGATTAACTACTGGAAAAATACGTTCATAATAGTGTGTGTGTGTTGAGAGAGAATTAGAAAGAGAATTGGAAGTGAAATGGAGTGAATGATGAGTGGTAATTGGTGAGTGGTGAGTGGGGTTAAAAGGAGTTCTAGTTAGTTGACTAGCTCATGGTAGAAGTTAAAATTGATTAGTCATACATGACATAATCAAGAGTGGAATCCCATGCTAGTTCCTATTGGTATATACCCATAGTAAGTACGTTTTGAAGCTGTGTATAATACGGGTAAGAATACGACTAGAATTCTTGATGAAAGAAAAGAATGGGAAAGTAACTGTAACCATTTTTGTTAAGTATGAGTGTTTTGATATATGTCTTGAAGTCTTCCAAAAGTATTTTAATACATCTAAATACACTACATGTATATACATTTTAACTGAGTCGTTAAGTCATCGTTAGTCGTTACATGTAAGTGTTGTTTTGAAACCTTTAAGTTAACGATCTCAATTAATGTTGTTAACCCATTATTTATTATATCTAATGAGATGTTAAATTATTATATTATCATGATATTATGATATATTAATATATCTTAATATGATATATATACATTTAAATGTCGTTACAACGATAATCGTTACATATATGTCTCGTTTCGAAATCCTTAAGTTAGTAGTCTTGTTTATATGTATATAACTCATTGTTAATATACTTATGGAGATACTTACTTATCATAATCTCATGTTAACCATATGTATATCCATATATATATAGTCATGTCGTTTTTACAAGTTTTAACGTTCGTGAATCGCCGGTCAACTTGGGTGGTCAATTGTCTATATGAAACATATTTCAATTAATCAAGTCTTAACAAGTTTGATTGCTTAACATGTTGGAAACATTTAATCATATAAATATCAATCTCAATTAATATATATAAACATGGAAAAGTTCGGGTCACTACAGTACCTACCTGTTAAATAAATTTCGTCCCGAAATTTTAAGCTGTTGAAGGTGTTGACGAATCTTCTGGAAATAGATGCGGGTATTTCTTCTTCATCTGATCTTCACGCTCCCAGGTAAACTCGGGTCCTCTACGAGCATTCCATCGAACCTTAACAATTGGTATCTTGTTTTGCTTAAGTCTTTTAACCTCACGATCCATTATTTCGACGGGTTCTTCGATGAATTGAAGTTTTTCTTTAATTTGGATTTCATCTAACGGAATAGTTAGATCTTCTTTAGCAAAACATTTCTTCAAATTCGAGACGTGGAAAGTGTTATGTACAGTCGCGAGTTGTTGAGGTAACTCAAGTCGGTAAGCTACTGGTCCGACACGATCAATAATCTTGAATGGTCCAATATACCTTGGATTTAATTTCCCTCGTTTACCAAATCGAACAATGCCTTTCCAAGGTGCAACTTTAAGCATGACCATCTCTCCAATTTCAAATTCTTTATCTTTTCTTTTAATGTCAGCGTAGCTCTTTTGTCGACTTTGGGCGGTTTTCAACCGTTGTTGAATTTGGATGATCTTCTCGGTAGTTTCTTGTATAATCTCCGGACCCGTAATCTGTCTATCCCCCACTTCACTCCAACAAATCGGAGACCTGCACTTTCTACCATAAAGTGCTTCAAACGGCGCCATCTCAATGCTTGAATGGTAGCTGTTGTTGTAGGAAAATTCTGCTAACGGTAGATGTCGATCCCAACTGTTTCCGAAATCAATAACACATGCTCGTAGCATGTCTTCAAGCGTTTGTATCGTCCTTTCGCTCTGCCCATCAGTTTGTGGATGATAGGCAGTACTCATGTCTAGACGAGTTCCTAATGCTTGCTGTAATGTCTGCCAGAATCTTGAAATAAATCTGCCATCCCTATCAGAGATAATAGAGATTGGTATTCCATGTCTGGAGACGACTTCCTTCAAATACAGTCGTGCTAACTTCTCCATCTTGTCATCTTCTCTTATTGGTAGGAAGTGTGCTGATTTGGTGAGACGATCAACTATTACCTAAATAGTATCAAAACCACTTGCAGTCCTTGGCAATTTAGTGATGAAATCCATGGTAATGTTTTCCCATTTCCATTCCGGGATTTTGGGTTGTTGAAGTAGACCTGATGGTTTCTGATGCTCAGCTTTGACCTTAGAACACGTCAAACATTCTCCTACGTATTTAGCAACATCGGCTTTCATACCCGGCCACCAAAAATGTTTCTTGAGATCCTTGTACATCTTCCCCGTTCCAGGATGTATTGAGTATCTGGTTTTATGAGCTTCTCTAAGTACCATTTCTCTCATATCTCCAAATTTTGGTACCCAAATCCTTTCAGCCCTATACCGGGTTCCGTCTTTCCGAATATTAAGATGCTTCTCCGATCCTTTGGGTATTTCATCCTTTAAATTTCCCTCTTTTAAAACTCCTTGTTGCGCCTCCTTTATTTGAGTAGTAATGTTATTATGAATCATTATATTCATAGATTTTACTCGAATGGGTTCTCTGTCCTTCCTGCTCAAGGCATCGGCTACCACATTTTCCTTCCCCGGGTGGTAACGAATCTCAAAGTCGTAATCATTCAATAATTCAATCCACCTACGCTGCCTCATATTCAGTTGTTTCTGATTAAATATGTGTTGAAGACTTTTGTGGTAGGTATATATAATACTTTTGACCCCATATAAGTAGTGCCTCCAAGTCTTTAATGCAAAAACAACCGCGCCTAATTCCAAATCATGCGTCGTATAATTTTGTTCGTAAATCTTCAATTGTCTAGACGCATAAGCAATCACCTTCGTTCGTTGCATTAATACACAACAGAGACCTTGCTTTGATGCATCACAATAAATCACAAAATCATCACTCCCTTCAGGCAATGACAATATAGGTGCCGTAGTTAGCTTTTTCTTCAATAACTGAAACGCTTTCTCTTGTTCATCATTCCATTCAAATTTCTTCCCTTTATGCGTTAATGCAGTCAAGGGTTTTGCTATTCTGAAAAAGTCTTGGATGAACCTTCTGTAGTAACCAGCTAGTCCAAAAAACTGGCGTATGTGTTTCGGAGTTTTCGGGGTTTCCCACTTTTCAACAGTTTCTATCTTTGCCGGATCCACCTTAATACCTTCTTTGTTCACTATGTGACCGAGGAATTGAACTTCTTTCAATCAAAATGCACACTTTGAAAACTTAGCGTACAATTCTTCCTTCCTCAATACTTCTAACACCTTTCTCAAATGTTCACCGTGTTCTTGGTCATTCTTTGAGTAAATAAGTATGTCATCAATGAAAACAATGACAAACTTGTCAAGGTATGGTCCACACACTCAGTTCATAAGGTCCATGAACACAGCTGGTGCATTAGTTAAACCAAACGGCATGACCATAAACTCGTAATGACCGTAACGTGTTCTGAAAGTAGTCTTTGGAATATCATCTTCTTTCACCCGCATTTGATGATACCCGGAACGTAAGTCAATCTTTGAATAAACAGACGAGCCTTGTAGTTGATCAAATAAGTCATCGATTCTCGGTAGTGGGTAGCGGTTCTTGATGGTAAGTTTGTTCAACTCTCGGTAGTCGATACACAACCTGAATGTACCATCTTTCTTCTTGACAACCAAAACAGGAGCTCCCCACGGTGATGTGCTTGGTCGAATGAAACCACGCTCTAAAAGTTCTTGTAATTGGCTTTGTAGTTCTTTCATCTCGCTGGGTGCGAGTCTGTAAGGAGCACGAGCTATTGGTGCAGCTCCTGGTACAAGATCTATTTGAAATTCAACGGATCGATGTGGGGGTAATCCCGGTAATTCTTTCGGAAATACATCGGGAAATTCTTTTGCAATGGGAACATCATTGATGCTCTTTTCTTCAGTTTGTACTATCTCGACGTGTGCTAGAACAGCATAGCAACCTTTTCTTATTAGTTTTTGTGCCTTCAAATTACTAATAAGATGTAGCTTCGTGTTGCCCTTTTCTCCGTACACCATTAAGGGTTTTCCTTTTTCTCGTATAATGAGAATTGCATTTTTGTAACAAACGATCTCTGCTTTCACTTCTTTCAACCAGTCCATACCGATTATCACATCAAAACTCCCTAACTCTACTGGTATCAAATCAATCTTAAATGTTTCGCTAACCAGTTTAATTTCTCGATTCCGACATATATTATCTGCTGAAATTAATTTACCATTTGCTAATTCGAGTAAAAATTTACTATCCAAAGGCGTCAATGGACAATTTAATTTAGCACAAAAATCTCTACTCATATAGCTTCTATCCGCACCCGAATCAAATAAAACGTAAGCAGATTTATTGTCAATAAGAAACGTACCCGTAACAAGCTCCGGGTCTTCCTGTGCCTCTGCCGCATTAATATTGAAAACTCTTCCGCGGCC
This sequence comes from Rutidosis leptorrhynchoides, assembly GCF_046630445.1. Taxonomy (NCBI): domain Eukaryota; kingdom Viridiplantae; phylum Streptophyta; class Magnoliopsida; order Asterales; family Asteraceae; genus Rutidosis; species Rutidosis leptorrhynchoides. The sequence goes on from NC_092333.1 coordinate 603,579,809, forward strand.
TTGTCCATTCATGTTCTCCTGGTTCGGGCAATTTCTAATAATGTGGCCCGGTTTTCCACATTTATAACAAACTACATTGGCATAACTTGCTCCGACACTACTTGCTCCGCCATTACTCGTTCCGACACCATTTGTTCCTTTCGTTCTATTAACCCTTGGTCCGTAGACCTCACACTTCGCCGCGCTATGACCATTTCTTTTACACTTGTTGCAAAATTTGGTGCAGAACCCCGTGTGATACTTTTCACACCTTTGGCATAGCTGCTTCTGATTGTTGTTGTTGTTGCGGTTATTATTGTTGTTGGGATGATTGTTGTAGTTGCTGTTGTTGTTGTTGTTGTTGTTGTTGTTGGGTCGTTTGTTGTAGTTGCGATTGATGTTGTGATTGTTGGGATAATTGTTGCGATTATTGTTGTAATTGCTGTTGTTGTTGTATTGGTGATTCTTATCACCGTTTTCCTCCCACTTTCTTTTGACTTGCTTCACATTGGCCTCTTCAGCAGTCTGTTCTTTAATTCTTTCTTCAATCTGGTTCACTAGTTTGTGAGCCATTCTACATGCCTGTTGTATGGAGGCGGGCTCGTGTGAACTTATATCTTCTTGGATTCTTTCTGGTAATCCTTTCACAAACGCGTCGATCTTCTCTTCCTCATCTTCGAATGCTCCCGGACACAATAGGCACAATTCTGTGAATCGTCTTTCGTACGTGGTAATATCAAATCCTTGGGTTCGTAACCCTCTAAGTTCTGTCTTGAGCTTATTGACCTCAGTTCTGGGACGGTACTTCTCGTTTATCAAGTGCTTGAATGCTGACCACGGTAGTGCGTACGCATCGTCTTGTCCCACTTGCTCTAGATAGGTATTCCACTGTAACGACCCGGATTTTTCCAATCGTTTTATACTTATGAGATTAATATTTACATAAATTAAACCTTATCAACATGATAAGCAATCCAAATTGTTGAGACTTGTGTTTTTGAAAAGAGTTTTACACAACGTTTGACCGTCCAATTTGACCGATGATATCACGAACTATATAACATACGATAATTATACGTTTGTGTATATATATATGTATTTATATATATTTAACATGATCTAAGGATGGTTTAACATCTCATTGTGTACTAATGACAATGAGTTATAAGTATATTTTGAAACTACTAACTTAAGTTTTCAAAACGATAACTATACGTAACATTCTTTGATATATATACTTATAACCTATAATGCATATACATGTATCGTATATATAATGTATTTAATCACTTTTTAAGGACTTAAATACATAAAACAATAAAAGTATATTCATAAAATATAGCTATATTTGAATTCTCATTTCGTTTCCTCAAGATTTCTATACGTATATCTAGGGTATATGTACCCGTATCATACCCAGCTTCTATATGTATTTACTATTGGTACATACACATCAAATCAACATCCTAATCAACATTATTACTGCCCTAGATATGAGGTAACTAGGATTTGTCAAGTAGCATGAATTATTAGTAAGAAAACAAAATTAGGAATCCTTTTCTTTCTTTATAAACTAAAAACGTTTTTATGAATGAACACCATTTCTTCACTCCATTTTCTCATACCTACACCCTCATTTCTCTCTCAAAATGCTCCTAACTTCATACTTGATCATCTCCAAGCATTTTCCCCATCATTTAGCTTCAATTACAAGCCTTAAACACCATAAGAAAACTATTTCAAGAACATATCAAAAGAACCACCCATTTGAAGAAGTATACTTCCAAACTTTTGATCTAACTCCACCACTCTTTGATTCCAAGATTTTTTCTTATCTCTTACAGTAACTTTATTCAAGTAACTTGAGGTAGTAACCTTGTTCATAATCTTGTTCGATTCATAATTATATAGCTATCTTATTTTATGTTGTAAAATTTTAACAACAAGAACATAGTTTGAATGATTTCAAACTTGTTTGCAAACTAAATAGATCCTTCTAACTTAACTTTTAAAATACTTCAAGACCTGTAATATATCATAATGATATGCTAACTTAACAAGATATAACTTGGTTTTACAAAGGACACCTTAAAAACTGAATCTACGTCGTCGGAATGCAACCGGGGGATGTTTTGGGTTGGATAATTAAAAACCATCTTGAACTTTGAATTGGAAGTTCATGTTCTGGAAAAATGATATTTCTTATGAATATGTTAACACATAAAAATTTCATGGTTTAACTCAAAGTGTAAGTATTTTTAGAAAAATGATCATTAAATGTTGTTTTTATGATGGAAAATGATCACTTTCATAAGTTTTACCAAAGTTTGACCTATAACCTATGATTTCGAATACAAACTAAGGTATTTTCAGTTCATATTCTTAAATTTTGACTCGATCCAAGAAAGTGTCAAGTTGAACCAACAAAAACGGAGTTGTAATGAAGAAACTACGACTAAAACAAGATTGGGTATCCGAAGCTAGTTTAGCTACGAAAATATTTGGAGATAAAGTAAATTAATCATATCTTTTCTAATTAATATGATATTTTATATATAATTACTTATGATTTGATTTTATATATTTCAGGACCACCCGTAAACAACACGAGAAGATTAATCATAAGACCTCATGATTGTACGCAACACGTCATTTAACAACATGGTACCATGGGTCGAGATTAATTCTGATCAATACGAATACGATGGGGTCTTTATTTATTTTATTGAGCAACTAATTGTGGACCACTAACATCGGACTGCTAACTACGGACTAAGAAAATATTAAAAGTATTATAACTATATATATATATATGTAACGATTACTTGAAAAGAAAATATGTTGATATATTATATATATATGGTTAGGTTCGTGATATCTATCGGAGACCAAGTCGAGTTAAATACCTTCAAGGCAAAAGTGAGTATATAGTCCCACTTTTAAACTCTAAATATTTCGGGATGAGAATACATGCATTTTATGATTTACGTTATGGACACAAGTGATTAAAAATATATATTCTACGTTGAGTTGTACCACTGGCATACTTCCCTGTAACTTGGTAACTACTATTTACATGAGGTATTGTAAACGCGAATCCTATTGATAGATCTATCGGGCCTGACAACCCCAACCGGACTGGACGACCAGTATTCAACGGTTGCACAGTACTTCGTTTCGGTGACTACACTTGGTACGGTGTAGTAAGATTTCATAATAAAGGGAATATGCGACGTTGATTAAATGTTAAGTATGGTTATCAAGTGCTCAACAACTTAGAATATTTTTATTAAAACGTTTATGTATATGAAATCTTGTGGTCTATATTTATAACGTTGCTAGCATTAAACCTATATCTCACCAACTTTATGTTGACATTTAAAGCATGTTTATTCTCAGGTTCCTAGAAGTCTTCCGCTATTTGAATATATGTTAGAGAAACCATGTGCATGGAGTCATACATGTTTTATTCGAGGAAGCATTGCATTCACAAAATCATCACCGTGTATTTATTTTGACTGTATTGTCAACGGAAGTATTCTTGTAAACTGTTATTTACGGTGATTGTCTATATGTAGAAATCATCAGATGTCGAAAACATTGAATTTTAAATATTCATTTATGGTATATCTTTTCAAAAGAATGCAATGTTTATAAAACGTATCATATAGAGGTCAAATGCCTCGCGATGTAATCATATGTTATTGTATTCGTCCCTATGGATTGGGTCGGGTCGTTTCATGTGGTATCAGAGCGGTGGTCTTAGCGAACCAGGTCTGCATTAGTGTGTCTAACTGATAAGTTGTTAGGTTGCATTAGTGAGTCTGGACTTCGACCGTGTCTGCATGTCAAAATTTTGCTTATCATTTTGTGTCGAAAATCATCTACTTATCATCCGTAGGAAATTACCTGCTTATCATCTTAAGTCTAAACGCGTCTTACTGCATTCATTGCATGAATGGTATATAGACAAAATTCATAACTTAGCGTATTTGCTAATTCATATCTACGCATATCTGTTACTGTAAACTTTGTCTGACATATTCCGTAAATCCCTCCGTAATCTACGAGATTTTTTGTTCTATATATGTGGATATTCTATATAATTAGAATACCACCCGATAGCTGAAAAATCATTTCATATCGAAAAATCCTTTATTCAATCATACGAAATGGAACTCGTCACTAGTTGAAGTCCCTCGGATTCCGATATGGAATACCACTCAAGCTCCGAAAGCAGTGTGACCGGAATGGATCAACCAATCAGTCATCATCTATTTTGGATGGATTGGGGATGGGTTCGTAGCCTCCTCAATCATTGGAGACAAGAAGAAGGTGATCCCTTCCATCCACCAAATTGCCCTCTTGACGATGAACCTGAAGCACTTACCGGTGAACCTGTTCGAGAAACCATTTTCTCTCTCATTTCCAGAGTATCTCGTCACGATTATATAGTACATCAAATTCTAGATTTTATTTATCCACTCGTCCGAACCGACAATCACCCCGGTGTAATAGAAGAAGTCATCGAGCTTCGCACTCAGGTAGTGGCTTTGGAGAATACGGTACGAAGGTTACAAACACCATCAGCAGCATCAGCAGCATAACCAGTACCGTCAATAACATCAACATCGCAAGCCTCAATACCCTAAGCACCAGCAGCATCACCAGCATCAACGTTATCACCATCATCAACATCAACAGGATCATTACCACCACCAACAATCACATCCGCATCACACGCCTTAATATCACCATCCGTACCTCGGATATCAACGTCACACGCACCATAGATACCAAGAAGTACCAACAACAATAAACGATGAAGTATTGATTCATAACTTCATCGGAGAAATATTCTATGGTGATTATGTAATCACTAAAGACATAGAGATTACCTATTTCTGCCTTAACCATAAATCAGATGAGTGGACAGAAATGATAAAAGGAAGAGTAGAAACCCCGACAAGAATGATGCGTAAGGTACAAGCTAGACTTGTTTTACCAACAGCATCAGCAGTACCCTTAGCCTCACCAACACAGTCAGTGATGTCAACATCGTTAGAATCGTCAGCAACTTTAACATCACAAGCTCCACCAGTTCAAGAATCACCGTGGACATCATCAATAACGCGTATATTGCATCAATGAGTTATGAAGTATTAACTCATTCTTCTAAAGAATTTATATAAATATTTTATATATATGAATTCGGAAACCAAAATAAATCTTTTCGTACTAAGCTATTAAGTATGAATTGAAAAAGGGTAGATATTACTCGTTTAAATTCATACTACAAATATGCAATGATGTACGTCCTTCGTCAGCAACTTAATCATCATTAACTACAATCCCTGTTTCAATTCAATGAATTTTGTTTTATAATAAAACAAGTGTATTATTCAATAATATGTTTGATTTTACACTTTCATCTTCAATGTACTCGAAGCTTACTGGGAAACAACATTCATATCTTGCGAAGTTAGCAAGAGTTCAATGAGTATCAGCATGATTCACTAAGGAAATATATATAAAAATAAATAATGAAGTATTGATCCATAACTTCATTAATATTCTGTGAAGAATATGTGGTTCCTAATCGTTTTAGAGATTACTTATTCTAGCTCAAACCGAAAATCAAATGAGTCTAATATTATATTGACTTATTAAATTCATGATTACATCTGAAGAAGATATATATGTACATATATTTTCATAAAGATTGTAATAAAATTATCTGGTACAAAACATTACTTGGGAAATTTTTTTAACGGGTAGGTAATACCCGAGAGATATATAAATTCACGATTAATATGATTATATTCTTCGACTCTGATTCAACAATCATCAACTATACTCACTACCTTCACAATAATATACATTCTTTCATAGAAATCAAAACAACTATTTTCATCCAAATTTGATTACGACAAAACGAAATCCAAGTTAAGACTTAATAGAAGACATCACTCTTGGGACTCTTACATCTTTCAAAACTATACTTTGACTTCAAAACTATGCTAGAACATCATTCGATTCTTGGAACCCAGAAAAGTATTTGTATCATTCAAAGTCCTAAAACATCATATGTATATTAACAATTACAATCTATGATCAAACCCTTCGAAATTCCTGAAGACACTACAAATAATGGACAATCGAGATGATGATCCAACCACACATTACCCGCAGTCTTGCATCTGAAAAGCTCTCGAAACCAAGGACATAATTTAACACGTATCCGCATTAAATCTTTTAGCATTTATTAGCAAAAATAACTTTGCGATTCCTTTTCAAAATAGCAAATTTTGTCACAGTTTCAGCAAGTCAACCTCGACTTTCCATTCGAAGTAGCCTTATTATAACCTGTAATACATACGATTACCCTTTTGTTACCAGGGAACCTTTTATATTCCACGACATTATCAGCAGATGTACCAGTAAGTCGTTACCCCTTTGGCAGAATCAACAATGGGTATTTTGAAATCTCGCAGCGTTTCTATTTCAGCAGTTATATATATATATACAACAACTATCCCCAAGAATTACATATTTTAAATGTGAAGTTTCTGAAAAATGCTTCAGTCTACGAATTAGTGCTATGAAGTTTTGGAAAAGACTGATAAAGTGGTAAAGACAGTAGACAACAATTACGGTCAGAAGTTTGACAATAAAGAATAATAGATTGGAAAAGTTCGAACGAAAAATTTGGTACTGGAAAACGGATTGAGCAAAGTATAAAGGAGGTCGTGGACAAATCATAATTACAAAATCTACCTTCAAAGGATTCAAATGATTCAGTGTCTGCTGAAACAGTTAGTAAGAACCTTACTCCTGATTCTAAACCTTCACAGACAGATTTTCTGCGTCATTCCCTGATCTTAGATATTCTAAGATATCATCGTATTTTTCATTATAAATATCTCCGATATTCCTGAAGATATATTCCCAACTATCCTCATCAAAAATCATTTATCTCTTCACAATATTTGCATTACAACATAAAAGAAACTGTGTTAGTTTCTAAATTCTGAAAAATTCGAGTTTAAAATATGAATGTTTTGAAGTAGTGTTGGAAACTGAAGCATGAATTAGTATAATATAATGACACTTGATCAACGTGATTATATTACAGTAATTCATGCTGAGTTTCTAAATGGAACATAATGATTCACAGATCATAACGTCATCATGTGCCATGTTACAAAACTCTTACATTCTACCCAATCTCCAAACATATTAAGAACATATCTCCTTGATAATTCTATCTTTTCGAACATTCTGGTAACTTACCAAATCAAGATCGTGCAATTACTATTTCCTTCTTAGAACATTAACTATGTTTATTTCAAAATCCATAACTACGAATTCCGGACCATTATTCGCTTGACTCAAAGTCGGGAAGAGGAAACAGAAGTATGGAACTGTTGAATATAAAAGAAAAAATAAAGCTCGACAACAACAAATAAATTACAAACCGTATATATCAATACGTATTGCAACGTAAAGGCACGGGAGAATTAGCAATACTATAACCCCAAGGTAATAGTAGAAATAAATAAAATCCTCCGGAGGTAGATGAAAAAGAAGAATGACAGAGATGAAAGTTAAGAGTATATCCAGGATCAGTACTGGATGAAGCATACTGATAAATGTTTTAAAGTATGAATTGAGGGAGGAAGAATAGAAGGTATGAGTTGTAAGGAAATGAAGGGAGGTGGATTTATAGTAAAAGATCCGACAGAGCAATCAAAATAGATGTTCGCATTTAAAGCGGATTCTAATTTCCTTGATTATCGAAGAATAAAATCTCATTATGAAGATTTTACTCCAAATCTCTTGAACTTGGAAATCAATCCTATCTACGTCAAAAGATATGACGAATCTATACCTACTCATTTCACCCTTTGGTGATAGCCTCACTCATACTCTTCACAAAAATCAAATTGCTTTATCAATATTACTTGATGATAATAAAACTCTAATTTCCAACTCGTATACGTCATGAAAACATACTTATTGTCAGCCATGACCATCCCATTCAAATTTCGGGACGAAATTTATTTAACGGGTAGGTACTGTAACGACCCGGATTTTTCCAATCGTTTTATACTTATGAGATTAATATTTACATAAATTAAACCTTATCAACATGATAAGCAATCCAAATTATTGAGACTTGTGTTTTTGAAAAGAGTTTTACACAACGTTTGACCGTCCAATTTGACCGATGATATCACGAACTATATAACATACGATAATTATACGTTTGTGTATATATATGTATTTATATATATTTAACATGATCTAAGGATGGTTTAACATCTCATTGTGTACTAATGACAATGAGTTATAAGTATATTTTGAAACTACTAACTTAAGTTTTCAAAACGATAACTATACGTAACATTCTTTGATATATATACTTATAACCTATAATGCTTATACATGTATCGTATATATAATGTATTTAATCACTTTTTAAGGACTTAAATACATAAAACAATATAAGTATATTCATAAAATATAGCTATATTTGAATTCTCATTTCGTTTCCTCAAGATTTCTATACGTATATCTAGGGTATATGTACCCGTATCATACACAGCTTCTATATATATTTACTATTGGTACATACACATCAAATCAACATCCTAATCAACATTATTACTGCCCTAGATATGAGGTAACTAGGATTTGTCAATTAGCATGAATTATTAGTAAGAAAACAAAATTAGGAATCCTTTTCTTTCTTTATAAACTAAAAACGTTTTTATGAATGAACACCATTTCTTCACTCCATTTTCTCATACCTACACCCTCATTTCTCTCTCAAAATACTCCTAACTTCATACTTGATCATCTCCAAGCATTTTCCCCATCATTTAGCTTCAATTACAAGCCTTAAACACCATAAGAAAACTATTTCAAGAACATATCAAAAGAACCACCCATTTGAAGAAGTATACTTCCAAACTTTTGATCTAACTCCACCACTCTTTGATTCCAAGATTTTTTCTTATCTCTTACAGTAACTTTATTCAAGTAACTTGAGGTAGTAACCTTGTTCATAATCTTGTTCGATTCATAATTATATAGCTATCTTACTTTATGTTGTAAAATGTTAACAACAAGAACATAGTTTGAATGATTTCAAACTTGTTTGCAAACTAAATAGATCCTTCTAACTTAACTTTTAAAACACTTCAAGACCTGTAATATATCATAATGATATGCTAACTTAACAAGATATAACTTGGTTTTACAAAGGACACCTTAAAAACTGAATCTACGTCGTCGGAATGCAACCGGAGGATGTTTTGGGTTGGATAATTAAAAACCATCTTGAACTTTGAATTGGAAGTTCATGTTCTGGAAAAATGATATTTCTTATGAATATGTTAACACATAAAAATTTCATGGTTTAACTCAAAGTGTAAGTATTTTTAGAAAAATGATCATTAAATGTTGTTTTTATGATGGAAAATGATCACTTTCATAAGTTTTACCAAAGTTTGACCTATAACCTGTGATTTCGAATACAAACTAAGGTATTTTCAGTTCATATTCTTAAATTTTGACTCGATCCAAGAAAGTGGCAAGTTGAACCAACAAAAACGGAGTTGTAATGAAGAAACTACGACTAAAACAAGATTGGGTATCCGAAGCTAGTTTAGCTACGAAAATATTTGGAGATAAAGTAAATTAATCATATCTTTTCTAATTAATATGATATTTTATATATAATTACTTATGATTTGATTTTATATATTTCAGGACCACCCGTAAACAACACGAGAAGATTAATCATAAGACCTCATGATTGTACGCAACACGTCATTTGACAACATGGTACCATGGGTCGAGATTAATTCTGATCAATACGAATACGATGGGGTCTTTATTTATTTTATTGAGCAACTAATTGTGGACTGCTAACTACGGACTGCTAACTACGGACTAAGAAAATATTAAAAGTATTATAACTATATATATATATATATATATATATATATATATATATGTAACGATTACTTGAAAAGAAAATATGTTGATATATTATATATATATGGTTAGGTTCGTGATATCTATCGGAGACCAAGTCGAGTTAAATACCTTCAAGGCAAAAGTGAGTATATAGTCCCACTTTTAAACTCTAAATATTTCGGGATGAGAATACATGCATTTTATGATTTACGTTATGGACACAAGTGATTAAAAATATATATTCTACGTTGAGTTGTACCACTGGCATACTTCCCTGTAACTTGGTAACTACTATTTACATGAGGTATTGTAAACGCGAATCCTGTTGATAGATCTATCGGGCCTGACAACCCCAACCGGACTGGACGACCAGTATTCAACGGTTGCACAGTACTTCGTTTCGGTGACTACACTTGGTACGGTGTAGTAAGATTTCATAATAAAGGGAATATGCGACGTTGATTAAATGTTAAGTATGGTTATCAAGTGCTCAACAACTTAGAATATTTTTATTAAAACGTTTATGTATATGAAATCTTGTGGTCTATATTTATAACGTTGCTAGCATTAAACCTATATCTCACCAACTTTATGTTGACATTTAAAGCATGTTTATTCTCAGGTTCCTAGAAGTCTTCCGCTGTTTGAATATATGTTAGAGAAACCATGTGCATGGAGTCATACATGTTTTATTCGAGGAAGCATTGCATTCACAAAATCATCACCGTGTATTTATTTTGACTGCATTGTCAACGGAAGTATTCTTGTAAACTGTTATTTACGGTGATTGTCTATATGTAGAAATCATCAGATGTCGAAAACATTGAATTTTAAATATTCATTTATGGTATATATTTTCAAAAGAATGCAATGTCTATAAAACGTATCATATAGAGGTCAAATGCCTCGCGATGTAATCATATGTTATTGTATTCGTCCCTATGGATTGGGTCGGGTCGTTTCATCCACCATGTTAACGCAGAACCTGTGAAGGTATGCGTAGCGTACTTCACTTTGTCCTCTTCAGTACATTTACTTATGGCAAACACCGATTCGACCTTCTTGGTCCACCATTTCAATCCGATCGGTCCTTCGGTTCCATCAAATTCCAAAGGTTTGCAGGCAGTGAATTCTTTGTAGGTGCATCCTACACGATTTCCTGTACTGCTAGATCCAAGGTTATTGTTGGTATGTAGCGCAGCCTGTACTGCAACTATGTTTGAAGCTAGAAAAGTACAGAATTCCTCTTCATTCATATTCACGGTGTGTCGAGTAGTCGGTGCCATTTCCTTCAAAATAGTCAAATGGAACAAGTTAATCATACAGAATATTAAGAGTAGTTAATAGTATTTCGTAGCATAATATGAACTCATTTATAAAAGATTTTTCTTCATATTAGCGTTTTATAAGTTTAAATTCGGGTAGTACCTACCCGTTAAGTTCATACTTAGTAGCTAATATACAATTCAACTACTACAATTCTATATGAAAAACTGATTATAATAATATTTCGCGTTCAAACTTTTACACAATATTTTACAAACTTACAATACCGCTTATTTTACATATAGCATGAAATATAGCACACAATAAATTTGATACAAGATGGTTGTGAAGATAATTCTAGCTAGTACACAAGTCGTTCAGCAAAGGCACTAAAGATACGTAATTCATACGTCCAGAAACAAGTCATGCATTCTGGTTTTACTAGGATTACTTCCCATCCTTGGTCTTGTGGAACATAACCGTTATGGCCGTTGATAATACATCGTGTTGTAGCGTCGTCAAAGGGACGAGGGTTACGTAATGTCCAACAGTCCCGTAACAATCTAAAAACCTCATTTCTTACCCCAATTACCGACTCCGTCACTTGTGGGAACGTTTTGTTTAATAGTTGTAGCCCGATGTTCTTGTTCTCACTTTGGTGAGAAGCGAACATTACTAATCCGTAAGCATAACATGCTTCTTTATGTTGCATGTTAGCCGCTTTTTCTAAATCACGAAGTCCAATATTCGGATATATTGAGTCAAAATAATTTCTTAACCCATTGCGTAAACTAGCATTTGGGTTCCCCGTAATATATGCGTCAAAGTAAACACATCGTAACTTATGGATTTCCCAATGTGATATCCCCCATCTTTCAAACGAAAGCCTTTTATAAATCAAGGCATTCTTGGAACGTTCTTCGAATGTCTTACAAACTGATCTCGCCTTAAATAGTTGTGCCGAAGAATTCTGACCGACTCTAGACAAGATTTCATCAATCATGTCTCCGGGTAGGTCTCTTAAAATATTGGGTTGTCTATCCATTTTGTGTTTATATACTGTAAAATAGAACAAGAGTTAGATTCATAAAAAAAATACTTATTAATACAAGCAATTTTTACATATATCATAAAGCATAAGCACACTATATTACATATATTACACCACACGAATACAACTATCTTATTCCGACTCGCTTGTTTCTTCTTCTTCAATTTTGGTTCGTTTTGTCAAGTTTCTAGGGATATATGATGTTCCCCTAATACGAGCCGTCGTTTTCCACATTGGTTTAGAAAAACCTGGTGGTTTAGAGGTTCCCGGGTCATTGTTACAACTTAAGGACTTCGGGGGTTGACGATACATATAAAGTTCATCGGGGTTGGAATTAGATTTCTCTATTTTTATGCCCTTTCCCTTATTATTTTCTTTTGCCTTTTTAAATTCAGTTGGGGTAATTTCTATAACATCATCGGAATTCTCGTCGGAATCCGATTCATCGGAGAATTGGTAATCCTCCCAATATTTTGCTTCCTTGGCGGAAACACCATTGACCATAATTAACCTTGGTCGGTTGGTTGAGAATTTTCTTTTACTTAACCGTTTTATTATTTCCCCCACCGGTTCTATTTCTTCATCCGGTTCCGATTCTTCTTCCAGTTCCGATTCTTCTTCCGGTTCCGACTCTTCTTCCGGTTCCTCTTCGGGAACTTGTGAATCAGTCCACGAATCATTCCAATTTATATTTGACTCTTCATTATTATTAGGTGAGTCAATGGGACTTGTTCTAGAGCTAGACATCTATCACATAATATCAAACGCGTTAAGAGATTAATATATCACATAATATTCACATGTTAAAAATATATAGTTTCCAACAAAATTTGTTAAGCAATCATTTTTCAAGTAAACACGGTCGAAGTCCAGACTCACTAATGCATCCTAACAAACTCGATAAGACACACTAATGCAAAAATTCTGGTTCTCTAAGACCAACGCTCGGATACCAACTGAAATGTCCCGTTCTTATTGATTAAAAACGTTCCATATTAATTGATTTCGTTGCGAGGTTTTGACCTCTATATGAGACGTTTTTTAAAGACTGCATTCATTTTAAAACAAACCATAACCTTTATTTCATCAATAAAGGTTTAAAAAGCTTTAAGTAGATTATCAAATAATGATAATCTAAAATATCCTGTTTACACACGACCATTACATAATGGTTTACAATACAAATATGTTACAACAAAATAAGTTTCTTGAATGCAGTTTTTACACAATATCATACAAGCATGGACTCCAAATCTCGTCCTTATTTAAGTATGAGACAGCGGAAGCTCTTAATAATCACCTGAGAATAAACATGCTTAAAACGTCAACAAAAATGTTGGTGAGTTATAGGTTTAACCTATATATATCAAATCGTAACAATAGACCACAAGATTTCATATTTCAATACACATCCCATACATAGAGATAAAAATCATTCATATGGTGAACACCTGGTAACCGACATTAACAAGATGCATATATAAGAATATCCCCATCATTCCGGGACACCCTTTGGATATGATATAAATTTCGAAGTACTAAAGCATCCGGTACTTTGGATGGGGTTTGTTAGGCCCAATAGATCTATCTTTAGGATTTGCGTCAATTAGGGTGTCTGTTCCCTAATTCTTAGATTACCAGACTTAATAAAAAGGGGCATATTCGATTTCGATAATTCAACCATAGAATGTAGTTTCACGTACTTGTATCTATTTTGTAAATCATTTATAAAACCTGCATGTATTCTCATCCCAAAAATATTAGATTTTAAAAGTGGGACTATAACTCACTTTCACAGATTTTTACTTCGTCGGGAAGTAAGACTTGGCCACTGGTTGATTCACGAACCTATAACAATATATACATATATATCAAAGTATGTTCAAAATATATTTACAACACTTTTAATATATTTTGATGTTTTAAGTTTATTAAGTCAGCTGTCCTCATTAGTAACCTACAACTAGTTGTCCACAGTTAGATATACAGAAATAAATCGATAAATATTATCTTGAATCAATCCACGACCCAGTGTATACGTATCTCAGTATTGATCACAACTCAAACTATACATATTTTGGAATCAACCACAACCCTGTATAGCTAACTCTAACATTCACATATAGAGTGTCTATGGTTGTTCCGAAATATATATAGATGTGACGACATGATAGGTCGAAACATTGTATACGTGTCTATGGTATCTCAAGATTACATAATATACAATACAAGTTGATTAAGTTATGGTTGGAATAGATTTGTTACCAATTTTCACGTAGCTAAAATGAGAAAAATTATCCAATCTTGTTTTACCCATAACTTCTTCATTTTAAATCCATTTTGAGTGAATCAAATTGCTATGGTTTCATATTGAACTCTATTTTATGAATCTAAACAGAAAAAGTATAGGTTTATAGTCGGAAAAATAAGTTACAAGTCATTTTTGTAAAGGTAGTCATTTATGTCGAAAGAACGACGTCTAGATGACCATTTTAGAAAACATACTTCCACTTTGAGTTTAACCATAATTTTTGGATATAGTTTCATGTTCATAATAAAAATCATTTTCTCAGAATAACAACTTTTAAATCAAAGTTTATCATAGTTTTTAATTAACTAACCCAAAACAGCCCGCGGTGTTACTACGACGGCGTAAATCCGGTTTTACGGTGTTTTTCGTGTTTCCAGGTTTTAAATCATTAAGTTAGCATATCATATAGATATAGAACATGTGTTTAGTTAATTTTAAAATTCAAGTTAGAAGGATTAACTTTTGTTTGCGAACAAGTTTAGAATTAACTAAACTATGTTCTAGTGATTACGAGTTTAAACCTTCGAATAAGATAGTTTTATATATGTGAATCGAATGATGTTATGAACATCATTACTACCTCAAGTTTAGTAGGTAAACCTACTGGAAGTGACAAGAAATGATCTAGCTTCAAAGGATCTTGGATGGCTTGAAAGTTCTTGAAGTAGGATCATGACACAAAAACAAGTTCAAGTATGATTTTTACTCGAATTAAGATAGTTTATAGTTATAGAAATTGAATCAAAGTTTGAATATGAATATTACCTTGAATAAGAAAGATAACCCACTGTATATAACAAAGGTTTCTTGATCTTAGATGATTACTTGGAATGGATTAGAAAGCTTGGAAGTAAATTAGTAAACTTGAAGGGATTTTTGAAGTGTTCTTGAAGTGTTCTTCCTATGATGATTATAGCTTGATTCTTGAAGTGATTTTTAATGAAGATGATGATTAACTACTGGAAAAATACGTTCATAATAGTGTGTGTGTGTGTTGAGAGAGAATTAGAAAGAGAATTGGAAGTGAAATGGAGTGAATGATGAGTGGTAATTGGTGAGTGGTGAGTGGGGTTAAAAGGAGTTCTAGTTAGTTGACTAGCTCATGGTAGAAGTTAAAATTGATTAGTAATACATGACATAATCAAGAGTGGAATCCCATGCTAGTTCCTATTGGTATATACCCATAGTAAGTACGTTTTGAAGCTGTGTATAATACGGGTAAGAATACGACTAGAATTCTTGATGAAAGAAAAGAATGGGAAAGTAACTGTAACCATTTTCGTTAAGTATGAGTGTTTTGATATATGTCTTGAAGTCTTCCAAAAGTATTTTAATACATCTAAATACACTACATGTATATACATTTTAACTGAGTCGTTAAGTCATCGTTAGTCGTTACATGTAAGTGTTGTTTTGAAACCTTTAAGTTAACGATCTCAATTAATGTTGTTAACCCATTGTTTATTATATCTAATGAGATGTTAAATTATTATATTATCATGATATTATGATATATTAATATATCTTAATATGATATATATACATTTAAATGTCGTTACAACGATAATCGTTACATATATGTCTCGTTTCGAAATCCTTAAGTTAGTAGTCTTGTTTATATGTATATAACTCATTGTTAATATACTTATGGAGATACTTACTTATCATAATCTCATGTTATATATATATATCGTCATGTCGTTTTTACAAGTTTTAACGTTCGTGAATCGCCGGTCAACTTGGGTGGTCAATTGTCTATATGAAACATATTTCAATTAATCAAGTCTTAACAAGTTTGATTGCTTAACATGTTGGAAACATTTAATCATATAAATATCAATCTCAATTAATATATATAAACATGGAAAAGTTCGGGTCACTACAATTAGTGGACTTGCTTTGGATTTGGATTAGGATTGGGTAGCGTATCCCCAATCGCCATGCTCGGCTTTTATTTTGTGTTAGAAACTGGGGTCGAAAATTGTACTTCGTACTTAACTCGTAAAACGGGCCGATGTAGGCCCGGTGTCGTAAAACTTGTTTATTATCAAAACGTGTTAGTTTTACTTATTATAATGTGTTGTGAAAACCGTTTGGTCTAATTGTGTCGGGAAGTCGAAGATCTTTTCGCATGAAACGAACAAGTTGATCAGAACTGTCCAGGCCTCTGTGTGCGCCGCGCACAGAGGGTGGTGCGCGCCGCGCACTACATTGAGTATACAAATTTTTGTTTTTACGCCTATTTGGTTGGTTAACGGGTTGGGCTGTTACATACCAACAGCCACAAAACCTTGCTACTTTTATAACGTATTGGTTTCATTGTTCGAGTATTTTAAGCTAAATTTTTTATTTCTCTAGATTTATAACCTTATTTTTGTTGTTGTTTCTAAATTTCATATTAAATGCGAATATATGAGAGTGTAATTTAGTTTCGATAATAATCCATGGCCGCAAAATACATATTTGAAGTCACTACATTCTCTACAAAATCCAGCTAAATTTTGTGGAGAATATTTCGAAAAAATTTAGATGGCTGATTAGGCCCATTTTTGCTAGAGAACTAGAAAACGGCACTACGAGCAAGACCGCCGATAGGCTTTCCCCCGTTCGAAGCAGTTTAGATGCCGAAAATGACATTTTACTATTTTTAAAGGTGAATTTTGCACTTTTATATCTTACGATAATTAATACCTTCACATGTGAATTATTTTTCCGGTTTAAATACCACTTTTATACTATTTTTATTTAATATTATATTTACATACATCGAAAATCATGTCGGGGCTACTATCTCACCACTAGCCACAAAACCTTGATGTTTTTATAACGTCTTGGTTTCATAGTTCGAGTATTTTGATTCGATTTTTTATTTCTCTAGTTTTATAACTTTATTTTTGTTTTTGTTTCTAAATTTCATATAGAATGCGAATATATGAGATTGTAGTTTTATTTCGATAATAATTCATGGACACAAAACACATATTAGAAGGCACTACATTCTCCACAAAATCGGGCTAAATTTTGTGGAGAATTTTTTGAAATATTTTCGATGGAAGATTAGGCCCATTTTCGAAAGCGAACAAGAAAACGGCACTACGAGCAACACTTCCTTTAGGCTTTCCCCTGTTCGAAGTAGTTTAGATGCCTAAAATGACATTTTACTATTTTTAAAGGTGAATTTTGAACTTTTATATCTTACGATAATTAATACCTTCGCATGTGAATTATTGTATCTATTTAAATACCACTTTTATACTTGTTTTTATTTAATATTATATTTAGGTACATCGAGAATCATGTCAGGGCTACTATCTCACCACTAGCCACAAAAACTTGTTGTTTTTATAACGTCTAGATTTCATTGTTCGAGTATTTTGAGCCAATTTTTTATTTCTCTAGATTTATAACCTTGTTTTTGGTTTTTGTTTCAAAATTTCACTTTTAATGCAAATATATGAGAATGTAGTTTCATTTCGATAATAATTCTTAGCTGCAAAACACATATTAGAAGTCAATACATTCTTCACAAAATCGGGCTAAATTTTGTGGAGAATTTTTCGAAAAATTTTTGATGGCAGATTAGGTCCTTTTTTGCTATCGAACTAGAAAATGGCACTACGAGCAAGACCTCCGTTAGGCTATCCCCCGTTCGAAGCATGCCGAAAATGACATTTTACTATTTTTAAAGGTGAATTTTGCACTTTAATATCTTATGATAATTAATACCTTTGCATGTGAATTATTGTGCCTGTTTAAATACCACTTTTATACTATTTTTTATTTAATTTTATATTTAGATACATCGAGAATCATGTCGGGGCTACTATCTCACCACTAGCCACAAAACCTTGATGTTTTTATAACGTCTTGGTTTCATAGTTCGAGTATTTTGATTCGATATTTTATTTCTCTAGATTTATAACCTTATTTTTGTTTTTATTTCTAAATTTCATATTGAATGCGAATATATGAGATTGTAGTTTTATTTCAATAATAATTCATGGATGCAAAACACATATTAGAATGCACTACATTCTCCACAAAATCGGGCTAAATTTTGTGGAGAATTTTTCAAAAAAATTTCGATGGCAGATTAGGCCTATTTTCGCAAGCGAACTAGTAAACGGCGCTACGAGCAAGACTTCCTTTAGGCTTTCCCCTGTTCGAAGCAGTTTAGATGCCAAAAATGACATTTTACTATATTTAAAGGTGAATTTTGAACTTTTATATCTTACGATAATTAATACCTTCGCATGTGAATTATTGTTTCTGTTTAAATACCACATTTATACTAATTTTTATTTAATATTATATTTAGGTACATCTAGAATCATGTCGGGGCTACTATCTCACCACTAGCCATAAAACCTTGATGTTTTTACAACGTCTAGGTTTTATTGTTCGAGTATTTTGAGCCGATTTTTTATTTCTCTAGATTTATAACCTTATTTTGGTTTTGTTTATAAATTTCATTTTTAATGCGAATATATGAGAGTGTAGGTTCATTTCGATAATAATTCATGGCTGCAAAACACATATTAGAAGTCAATACATTCTCCACAAAATCGGGCTAAATTTTGTAGAGAATTTTTCAGAAAAATTTCGATCGCAGATTAGGTCCATTTTCGCTATCAAACTAGAAAACGGCGCTACGATCAAGACGTCCGTTAGGCTATCCCCCCATTCGAAGCATGTCGAAAATGACATTTTACTATTTTTAAAGGTGAATTTTGCACTTTTATATCTTACGATAATTAATACCTTTGCATGTGAATTATTGTGCCTATTTAAATACCACTTTTATACTTTCTTTTATTTAATTTTATATTTAGGTAGATCGAGAATCATGTCGGGGATACTATCTCAGCACTAGCCACCAAAACTTGATGTTTTTATAACGTCTTGGTTTCATTGTTCGAGTATTTTGAGCCAATTTTTTATTTCTCTAGATTTATAACCTTATTTTTCTTTTTGTTCTAAACTTCATATTGAATGCGAATATATGAGAGTGTAGCTTCATTTCGATAATAATTTATGGTCGCAAAACACATATTAGAAGTCACTACATTCTCCACAAAATCGGGCTAGAATTTGTGGAGAATTTTTCAGAAAATTTTCGATGGCCGGTGTGACAACCCGGAAATTTTTGACCAAATTTAAACTTTATCTTTAAATGATTTAATGTTTTTGACACGGTAAAAAAAGTCTGTAATGTTGAGTCACGAAAGTTTTGGAACTATATTCATGTAATCAATTATTCTTTGACTGTTCTCGAAGATTCACGAACAATATATATAACTTAATGTGTGTATATATATATATATATATATATATATATATATATATATATATATATATATATATATATATGATTTCAAGTTATTTAGTAAATGATAGTAACATTCGATTATTGATTCGATTGATATTTAGATAAGTTAATTAAAACGTTTAAGATGAACCAGTAAAACACTAATTTGCTACAGTATTTTCGAATTGCTACAGTACCCGAAAAGCTACAGTGTTTTCGAAAATCACTATTTGCGACGGAGTGATGTCCAAATGATTTCAAAACGAGTTTTCGAGCAAGCTAGAGCTGAGGAAATTATGGGCTATTGCCATGGAGGTTATGGGTAATGTTCATGGGTAATATTCGCAAGTCAAACCTAGTATTTATCATCTTCGTTACGTCTACGTACTTTCCTGCAATATTGAATCACAATATTGATACGTGAGCATTCATATCTTATCTTTTATATATCAATTGTGTATCCATGTCTAGTGCTCGAGTATATATATTTATGCATGCATGTATGCTAAATTTCGTCGTTAAACAGTTTATAATGAATCACGAATTAAATACATATATTACTGGTAAAAGGTATATGATATACATGTTTTTGGAAAGCTGGCGAAAAATCAATAACTTTTCATTTAGATATCGAATAATTTCGATGAACGGATTAAAAGATATGATCAACTTAATTATGATTGATGTTAATTGAAATTGCTTTTGAATCTACAATTAAGATTTAAACAACTTGTTTACGAGATTGATAAATTGGATTTTTGAATATTACCAACCGAGTAAATGAATCCTTATATAAAGTACGTCTCGTTTTGTTAAACAACTGTCAAAATTGACTTTTTGAAACGCCTTTGTATAACTTTTGTATGTCGATCTTGAGCATTAGGATTGTGATACACTATGACCTGACCTAGCTTGATAGACATTTATTGACCAACATATGTTCTCTAGGTTGAGATTTACGATTATTTGGTAATCATAGTTTCGGTCACATTTTGGTGAATGACTTTATATGCTGCTAAGGTGAGTTTCATTTGCTCCCTTTTTAATTGCTTTTGCAATCTATATTTTTGGGCTGAGAATACATGCACTTTATTTTAAACGCAATGGATACAAGTACATACTAAATTCTACACCGAGTTTAAACCGAAAATCCCTTAGCTTTGGTAACCAGTAACTGCCGGTTATAAGAACTGGTGGGCGCGAGTAGTAGTATATGGATCCATAGGGCTTGACATCCCCGTCTGTTCCAGGTATAGAAATCCTAGCCTGAACTATAAAACAGACGTATGCTATTTGAGTTTAGTACACGTTGGTTTGCTTGTATTGTACATGTTGGTTGGGGTACTTATTATAACGTTTAAGTTTAGTTACCAGGGTGCTCAATTTTGTAGAATATTTTGATAAACATTTCTGGATGAAACAACTGAAATCTTGTGATCCTCCTTTATATACAGATTATGTGATACACTAAAACTATGAACTCACCAACCTTTGTGTTGACACTTGTTAGCATGTTTATTCTCATGTTCCCTAGAAGTCTTCCGCTGTTTGCTTATATGTTAGACAAGCTATGTGCATGGAGTCTTACATGGCATATTTTTCAAGAAAATGTTGCATTCACCAAATCATCACCATGTATCTTATTTTGACTGCATTGTCAACGTAAGTACTATTGTAAATTATTATTTACGGTGATTGTCTATATGTAGAAATCATCAGATTTCGAAAACCTTTGATTTAAATATTCATTTATGGTGTGCCTTTTCAAAAGAATGCAATGTTTACAAAACGTATCATATAGAGGTCAAATACCTCGCAATGAAATCGATGAATGACGTATTCGTCCATATGGATTTGGAGCGATCATCACAGTTGGTATCAGAGCTTGAGGTCATAGGGACCCAGAAATTGCATTAGTGTTTTTAACTGGTAATTGTTAGGATACATTAGTGAGTCTGGACTATGACCGTATGTGTTTTTACCGAGTTTTTTTATCATTTCTTGTCAAGAATTACTTATCATTCTTAAGTCTAGACACGTCTTACTGCATTTACTGCATAGATAGTGTATCGACAAAATTCATATTTTAGCATATCTATTACTGTAAACTTTTCCTGACATCTTCCGAAAATTTCTTCGTAATTTATGGGATTTTGGTATTATATATACATATGTAAATTATGTGTTGAAGAATACTAATCTAAGTCCTATAATCTATTTCATATCAAAAATCAATACCCTGATTATACAAGATGGATCCCGTATCTAGTTCAAATTCCTTAAACTCCGACATCTATTCCGATATGGATATTCCCCTGAACTCCGAAGACAGTGTAACCGGAATGGATCAACCAATCAGCCATCACCTATTCTGGATGAATTGGGGATGAGTTCGTAGTCTACTTAATCATTGGAGATAAGAAGAAGGTGATCCCTTCCATCCACCACATTCCCCTCTTGACGAAGAACCTGAAGCACTTACCGGCGAACCTGTTCGAGACACCATTTTCTCTCTCATTTCTAGAGTATCTCGTCACGATAATATACTATCTCAAATTCTGAATCTTATTCATCCACTCGTCCGAACCAAAAATCATCCCGGTGTAATAGAAGAAGTCAACGAGCTTCGCGCTCGGGTAGTGGCTTTGGAGAATATGGTGCAAAGGTTACAAGCACCAGCAGCATCACCGGCATCATCAATACCACCGACAACAACACCAACAGTACCATTACCACCACCAACAACAACCGCACCGCAAACCTCAACTTCACAATCTGTCCCACGAGCATCAACGTCATACGCCCTATAGATACCGAGGAATATCAACAACAACAAACGATGAAGTATTGATTCATAACTTCATCGAAGAAATATTCTGCAGAGAATATGTAATTTCTAAAAGTTTTAGAGATTATATATTGTAAATTAGTAGTGGACGGATAGAAATAATAAAGTGAAACTCTGACAGGAATAGTGCGCGATTTACAAGCTAGACTTGTTATACAAGCAGCATCAACAGTACCATCAGCATCACCAGCACGTCAGTACTATCAACATCGTCAGCACTAGCAACACCTATAACATCACGATTTCCACCAGTTCCATAATCACCAACATCATCACAAATCAACAACGCATATATTGTATCAACGAGTTATGAAGTATTAACTCATTTCCTCTAAAGAAATTATATGTATATTTTATATATATATGTGAAATTTGAAAGCAAAATAAATCTTTTCGTACTAAGCTATTACGTGTGAATCTTAACTAGTAGGTACTACTCGGTTAATTCATATTACTAATATGCTATGATGTACATCCTTCGTTAACGACTTAACCATCGTTAACTACAATCTCTGTTTCAACTCAATGAATTCTATTTCATAATAAACTTAGTGTAATAATCAACTACATGTTTGATTTTACACTTTTATCTTCGATATACTCGAAACTTTCTAGAAAACATCATTTATATTATGAAGTTCATAAGAATTCCACGAGCACTAATATCATTCGCCGAGGAAATATCAATAAAAATGAATAACGAAGTATTGATTCATAATTTCATTTACGTTGAAGAGATAATCCACGAAGATTACGAAATTTCTAAAGTTTTAGAGATTATTCATTTCTAGTTCCAGCTGAAAATCAAATGAGCTTAATATGATATTAACTCATTAAATCTATATTACATTTGAAGAAAATATACATACTAATATTTTCATAAAAATTGTAATAAAATTCTCTTGTACAAAATATTATTTGTGAAACTTTTAACGGGTAGGTAATACCCAAAAGATATATAACTTCACAAATAATATGTTACATTCTTCGATTCTGATTTAACAAATCATCAACTATACTCACTACTTTCACAACGATATACATTCTTTCCTAGAAATCAAAACAACCATTCGCATTCAAATTTGATTACATATTCTGATTTTGAAAAATCCAGATCCAAGTCAAGATTTAACAGAAAACATCACTCTTAGATTCTTACATCTTTCAAAGCTATACTTTGACTTCAAAATTGTGCTAGAACATCACTTCTACCCATAAACCCAGAAAAATATTTGTATCATCCAAAATTCTAGAACATCATATGTATCTTGATAATTACAACCTTCATGCAAACCCTTCAAACTTTTAAAAACACCTCAGATTGATAACTGACGATTCGGTTATGATAACTTTAAATGCTGATGAAGCAGCAAAAAAAAGCTGTAAACAACCTTATCAGCCAAAAGTTTAATGATAAAGAATAGTGTGTTGGCAAAGCTCAGAAAAAGAGAAGGTTTGGAACTAGAAAATGATTTAGCAAACCATGAAGGAGGCTGTGGGCAAATCACAAAGACTAAACCTGCCTTCAAAGAATACAAATGATTCAGTATCTACTGAAGTCATTAACGAATACCTTGCTCCTGACTCAAAACCGTTACGAACAAATCTTCTTCATCATCCTTCGATATTAGAAATTCTAAGATATCATTATATCTTTCATTATAAATATCTTCGATATTTCTGAAGATATCTTCATAACTATTATTATCCGAAATTATTTATCTCTTCGCGCTATCTGTGTTACATCATAAAAGAAACTATTTCAGTTTCTAAATTCTGAAAATCTTGAAAAATGGATGTTTTTGAAGTAGTGTTGGGAACTGAAGCATGAGTTAGTATAATATAATGAAACTTGATCAACGTGATTATATTACAGTAAGTCATGCTGTGTTTCTAATGGAACGTGATAAAGGTTCACAGATCATACCCTCATCATGAACCATGTTACATAACTCTTTCATTCTATTTAACCTCTAAACTATCAAGAAAATATTTTCTTAATGATTCGTTTTTTTTTCGAGGTATTCTAGTAATTTGACAAGTCAGATTGTGCTATTACCGTTTCTTTCTTAGAACATTAATTATGTTCATTTCGAAATTCATACCTACGAATTCTGGACCATTATTCGCTTGATTTAAAGTCGGGAAGATAAAACAAAAGCATGAAGCTTCAAAATATCAATGGGAGTATATATAAATCACAGTAAATTGGAGAGAGTATTAACTGTGGATGTCAATGATTATGGAAAGACAGAAGCAGAGACATCGAAATATAAGGGAAGATATAAAACCCAACAACCATCCGGAAATTATAAACCGTATATATCGATGAATATAGCAATATAAAGACAAGGGAGGACTAAAAACACTATAAAACCAAGAGTATAGTAGAAGTGAATAGATTCTTCTGGCGGCAGATGGAAAAGAAGAATGACGGAGATGAAGGTTAGAAGTATATCAAGAATCAGAACTGGATGGAGCATATTGACGAATGCTTTAAAATAAGAATTGAGAGAGAAAGAATAAAAGGTATGAGCTGTGGAAAATAAGGAAACGAAGGGGGTAGATTTATAGTATAATGTCAGACAGGAAAATTGAGACAGATCATCGCATTAAATCGAAAAGAATCATAATTTCCTTAATTACCGAAGAATCAAATCTTATTACGAAGATTTTCTCCAAATCTTTTGAACTTCAGAAATCAACCCATCTACGTCAAAAGATATGACGAAACTTACTTTTTCTCATTTTACTCTTTTGTGATAACTTCATTCGTACACTTTACATAAACAAATTGTTATATCCATATTACTCAATGATGATAAAACTCTAATTTTCAACTCGTATGAGTCATGAAAACATACTTATTGTCATCCATGACCATCCCAACCAAATTTCGAGACGAAATTTCTTTAACAGGTAGGTACTGTGACAACCCGGAAATTTTTGACCAAATTTAAACTTTATCTTTAAATGATTTAATTTTTTCGACACGGTAAGCAAAGTCTGTAATGTTGAGTCACGAAAGTTTTGGAACTATATTCATGTAATCAATTATTCTTTGACTGTTCTTGAAGATTCACGAACAATATATATAACTTAATGTGTGTGTATATATATATATATATATATATATATATATATATATATATATATATATATATATATATATATATATATATATATATATATGATTTTAAGTTATTTAGTAAATGATAGTAACATTCAATTATTGAATCGATTGATATTTAGATAAGTTAACTAAAACGTTTAAGATGAACCAGTAAAACACTAATTTGCTACAGTATTTTCGAATTGCTACAGTACCCAAAAAGCTACAGTGTTTTCGAAAATCACTATTTGCTACAGTAAAAACTTTGCTACAGTGAAACACTATTTCAAAATGAAAATGTATATATGTATATGTATATACTACGGGACGATGATTTATAGAAGTAAATGACTAAAACACTCGAAAGTTTAAGATACACTTTGAGTGATATAGTTTATTGATAATTTAAGACTATATTTTAACAAAGGTACGTGTCACGAAACGTAAAATGCAAGTTTTCTTAGTGTACGAAAGGACGTTCGAAAAACCGGAACCGGGACATAAGTCGCGTGATGACGTACGACTTATCGGAACAAAAATTTCAAGTCAACTATGCACGTGAATTTAATATAATATATAATTAATTATATAAATTATATATTATAAATATAATTAATAAATATGTCGACAAGCGTAGGACAAAAACATTTGTGAGCTGTCATACCTTCCCGTGCGATCGCATGGGAAATGGCTTGGGAAGCCATGCGATCGCATGGCACCCTTTTACTGGCCACATCTATAAATTCGCGATTTCTGTTTCTGATTCATTCATATATCTATCTCTCGACTCAATATATATATATATATATATATATATATATATATATATATATATATATATATATATATATATATATATATTATTATTATTATTATTAATATTAAGATTATTATTATTAATCTTATTATTAATAGTATTAGTATTATTATTTTTAAGATACAAAAATAATAATATACATAAAATATTACGACGGAGTGATGTCCAAATGATTTCAAAACGAGTTTTCGAGCAAGCTAGAGCTAAGGAAATTATGGGCTATTGCCATGGAGGTTATGGGTAATGTTCATGGGTAATATTTGCTAGTCAAACCTAGTGTTTATCATCTCCGTTACGTCTACGTACTTTCTTGCAATATTTAATCACAATATTGATACGTGAGCATTCATATCTTATCTTTTATATATTAATTGTGTATCCATGTCTAGTGCTCGAGTATATATATTTATGCATGCATGTATGCTAAATTTCGTCGTTAAACAGTTTATAATGAATCACGAATTAAATACATATATTACTGGTAAAAGGTATATGATATACATGTTTTTGAAAAGCTGGCGAAAAATCAATAACTTTTCATTTAGATATCGAATAATTTCGATGAACGGATTAAAAGATATGATCAATTGAATTATGATTGACGTTAATTGAAATTGCTTTTGAATCTGCAATTAAGATTTAAATAACTTGTTTACGAGATTGATAAATTGGATTTTTGAATATTACCAACCGAGTAAATGAATCCTTATATAAGGTATGTCTTGTTTTGTTAAACAACTGTCAAAATTGACTTTTTGAAACGCCTTTGGATAACTTTTGTATGTCGATCATTAGGATTGTGATACACTATGACCTGACCTAGCTTGATAGACATTTATTGACCAACATATGTTCTCTAGGTCGAGATTTACGGTTATTTGGTAATCAAAGTTTCGGTCACATTTTGGTGAACGACTTTATATGCTGCTAAGGTGAGTTTCATTTGCTCCCTTTTTAAATGCTTTTGCAATCTATATTTTTGGGCTGAGAATACATGCACTTTATTTTAAACGTAATGGATACAAGTACATACTAAATTCTACACCGAGTTTAAACCGAAAATCCCTTAGCTTTAGTAACTAGTAACTGCCGGTTATAAGAACTGGTGGGCGCGAGTAGTAGTATATGGATCCATAGGGCTTGACATCCTCGTCTGTTCCAGGTATAGAAACCCTAGCCTGAACTATAAAACAGACGTATGCTATTTGAGTTTAGTACACGTTGGATTGCGTGTATTGTACATGTTGGTTGCATGTATGTTAGAACAGGGGTACTTATTATAACGTTTAAGTTTAGTTACCAGGGTGCTCAATTTTGTAGAATATTTTGATAAACGTTTCTGGATGAAACAACTAAAATCTTGTGATCCACCTTTATATACAGATTATGCGATACACTAAAACTATGAACTCACCAACCTTTATGTTGACACTTGTTAGCATGTTTATTCTCAGGCTCCCTAGAAGTCTTCCGCTATTTGTGAAAGGACCCGTTCATATACATTATAAACGATTCACAATAGTTGATTACATTGCAAGGTATTTGACCTCTATATGATACATTTTACAAACATTGCATTCGTTTTTAAAAGACAAACTTTCTTTACATCGAAAATTGACAGGCATGCATACCATTTCATAATATCCACTATCCAACTATAAATTGATTTAATAATAATCTTTGATGAATTCAATGACTCGAATGCAACGTTCTTCGAAATATGCTTTGAAAGACTCCAAGTAATATCTTTAAAATGAGCAAATGCACAGCGGAAGATTTCTTTAACACCTGAGAATAAACACGCTTTAAAGTGTCAACCAAAAGGTTGGTGAGTTCATTAGTTTATCATAATCATTTATTTCCATCATTTTAATAGACCACAAGAATTTCATTTCCAGTTCTCATAAAT
This sequence comes from Rutidosis leptorrhynchoides, assembly GCF_046630445.1. Taxonomy (NCBI): domain Eukaryota; kingdom Viridiplantae; phylum Streptophyta; class Magnoliopsida; order Asterales; family Asteraceae; genus Rutidosis; species Rutidosis leptorrhynchoides. Next base: position 603,608,397 of record NC_092333.1, read on the forward strand.
ATACGTCCCATGCATAGAGACAAAAATAATCATTCATATGGTGAACACCTGGTAACCGACATTAACTAGATACATATAAGAATATCCCCTATGATTCCAGGATCCTCCTTCGGACATGATATAAATTTCGAAGTACTAAAGCATCCGGTACTTTGGATGGGGTTTGTTAGGCCCAATAGATCTATCTTTAGGATTCGCGTCAATTAGGGTGTCTGTTCCCTAATTCTTAGATTACCAGACTTTAATAAAAAGGGGCATATTCGATTTCGATAATTCAACCATAGAATGTAGTTTCAATTACTTGTGTCTATTTCGTCAAACATTTATAAAAGCGCATGTATTCTCAGTCCCAAAAATATAAAGGGTAAAAAGGCAAATGAAACTCACCATACTGTATTTCGTAGTAAAAATACATATAACGTCATTGAACAAATGCAAGGTTGGCCTCGGTTTCACGAACCTAAATTAATTATATATAATTATGTGTTGGTCAATATTTGTCTAACAAATTAGGTCAAGTCATAGTGTACCACAATCCTAATGCTCGAGACTAATATGCAAAAGTCAACAAAAGTAAATTTGACTCAAAATAATTTCCAAAAATCTATACATGATTAATATATAGTTTAAATATCGTCGTTTTATATTTTTAAAAGATTTATTAGAGTAAATATAAATAATATAATTTATTTATTAATAAATAAAATTTTATATTAAATTTATATAATAAAATATACTTTTATATATATTAAGTAATAAAATTTATAGGGTTCATTTAATATCATAAAGATAATATGATAGGTATTATTAAAGTAAGTTATTACACGTAGTAAAATATGTCTGTATCACATATTTATTTGATAAAATAATATCTATAATGATAGTAAGTAAAAGTTGTATTATTTTGTAATAATAATTATTATTATAAAAATATCAATATTTATAATTACTAAGATGACATTATGATAAAACGATAATTCTAACTTTAATATTTACGATAATTTTTAATATTATCTTTAAAATAATAATTCTATTTAAAATAATAATAATAATGATATTTTATAGTAACAATGGCATTTCTATTAAGATGATAATTTTTGTTAAAATGATAGTTTTAATACTAACGATACTTTTAATAATAATAGTAATGATAAAAATAATAAGAACGATAATTTTATCTAAATCAATATCTTATAATTTTTTAATTTCATCATGATACTCTTACTCATTATTTCCTAATCGTTTCATTTAATAGCTTTGAATCGTCTTTTATATCGTGTTCATAATAATGATAATAATAGTAATCAAAATAATTAGGTGTTACAAATATTTATTTTAATTGCACTAATATTAATAATGATAGTTACTATAACATTATTAACGATAATACTAATAATTATCTTGATGATAATATAGTAATAATAATAACAACAATAACAATAACCATTTTTAAATAATGATATATATATATATATATATATTAATAATGATAATAATAATAATAATACTAATAATAATAATAATAATAATAATAATAATAATAATAATAATAATAATAATAATAATAATAATAATGATAATAATTGGATATTAATAATGATAATAATAATAATAATACTAATAATAATAATAATAATAATAATAATAATAATAATAATAATAATAATAATAATAATAATAATAATAATAATAATAATAATAATAATAATTGGATAATAATAATAATACTAATTATAACTTTAACGATAATAACGATAAAAAAAATAACAATTTTTAATGATAAATCCCTTTTATTGATAAAGATAATAATAATGATAATAATAAGATAAAACTAGAACGATGATAAAAACGACGATAATAATAATCATTTTTAATAAAAATAGCGAAAATTCAATTGATTATAACTTCTAATCCGTTCATCGAAACCATTCGATATCTAAAGGAAAAGTTCTTAATTTTTCGCTAGCTTTCCAAGGACATGCATATCTTATACCTTATCTCAACCATAAGTGTAACTAATTCAATATTCAACCTAACCTGTCTAAGGGCAATATCAAAAGTACAAGCATGCATAATCCTAAATACTCAAGCACTAGTCAGGGATACACTATTAGTATGTAAAAGTTAAATTATGAGTACTCACATATCAATATTGAGATTCAGTATTGCAGGAAAGGTACGTAGACGCAACGGAAATGATAAACACTATATTGACCTCACGAGCATACCCATGAACCATACTCAATCACCTCCATAGCTATAACCCATAATTTCCTTAATCCTATCCTACTCGAAAAACAATTTCGAAATCACTCGGACAGCACTCCGTCGTAATATTTTATGTATACTAATAATATCTTGAAATAATACGGAGTAAATATATATATGTAAATCGATTGAGAGAGTTTAGAGAAAAATATTTTCAAGTTTCTATGAAATAATGAAACCTATTGAATTCTATTTATAATAGATTTTTGAATTATTAAAGTGAATTATTAAAGTATGAATTATTAAAGTGAATTATTAAAGTGAATTATTAAAGTGAATTCTTAAAGTATGAATTATTAAAGTGAATTATTAATATATGAATTATTAAAGTGAATTATTAAAGTTAAAGTAAAGTAAAAATAAAGTAAAGGTAAAATTTAAGTATAGTAAAAGTATAAAACTATGTACGTATAATACGCGTATAAATATATATAATATTAATTTAAATCGTTATATATATTTAATAAAATAAAATATAAATATCGTTATCTTTATTATACTAGTTAAGTAATGAGTTGTCAAAAGTGGTTCTAGATATTTATAAAAGTTATATACGTTTTAATAATAAAGTTCTTTTTAAACTGAAAACGTTTTTGTACGTTTGAAACTAAATAGATCAATCGAGTCTTTATGAGATTCAATCTTCCACTATCCTTTGTCTAGTTCTCAATGATTGACAATTTGTTCTTATTTATAAATCACTTTACCATTTTCCGAATATTGTTAAAATGGAAAGATTTCTCAAATCAACGTGGGCCTTTCAACAGAGACTTGTAATCATAATTCAATATATCTGATAATTCAATCATTTGATCTTATCTTCTAATTCAATTGATAAACATTTTGAAACAGATACAATCATATAAAGTATTTAATCTAATATTTTGTTTACGTTTCAAGTTATAATATATATACACATATACATATATAATCATATTCGTTTAACGGTTCGTGAATCGTTAGAACTTGGTCGAGGTTGAATGAATGTATGAACATAGTTTAAAATTCTTGCAATTTAACTTAACAAATATTGCTTATCGTGTCGGAAACATATAAAGATTAAAGTTTAAATTTGGTTGAAAATTTCCGGGTTGTCACAGTACCTACCCGTTAAAGAAATTTCGTCCCGAAATTTGAGTGGAAAGGTCGTGAATGATAATAAGTATATTTTCATGATGCATACGGGCTAAAAATTAGAGATTTATCATTAGCGAATAATTTGGATAAACAATCCATTTATATGAAGAGTATGAATGAAGCTAACATAGAAGAGTGAAATGAGTAAGTGTAGATTCATCTTATCATTTGACATAGATATGATTGATTCCCAGATTTCAAGGGATTTGAAGAAAATCTTCTTAATAAGATTTGACTCTCCGGTAATCAAGGGAATTAGGAGCCGCTTTAAATGCGATTGTCCATTTTAATTGTTCTGTCGGAGATTTTCTTATAAATTCACCTCCTTCATTTCCTTACAACTCACACCTTCTATTGATGCATTTTATTCAAGTCCCTAGACATCTACCCACGTCCATTGCAGGTACAACAGTTTACAGGCCACCATGATTGCTCGTTACTATCCTATCCATGTTTGTATGTGGTTACAGGAACTGCAGGAACGAGATTTAGATGTTTGACTATGTTAGACTTAGTCAGACGTATAAGTGAAGCCTCAATAGTACGGCTGACAGGCTCATACGTACGGTTGATGCTGAGCTAAGTCACAATTACAACCTAAATGAGAAGACACGAGTGAGTGATCACCCGTACGGCTGATGAAGCCAACTCGTACGTGTGATGAATGAATCGTATGGGTGAGTCAACAGCAGGGGTATATAAAGTCTTATGTTCTTCATTTTAGGTTAAGCCTCTCATTTGTTACACACACTCAGATCTAGTGAGCTCCTTCGATTCTCTCTCAGTCCAAATCATCCAGGTGGTGAATAATAGCTCTAGGTGTTGATCTAATCACACTTGATTTAGTTTTGGTTTGACTAAATTAATCAAAAAAAACTTAACCTATTCACTAGAGGGTTTGATTCACTTATTCCGCCATTGTGTAAGTTAAATCTGTTAATTTCTAAGTTCCTAGTCATGTTTCATCACCTTCTATTCTTTCCCCTTCACCTCATATTTTAAAGTATTCATCAATATGCTCCATCCAGTTCTGATTCTCGATATACTTCTAACTTTCATATCGGTCATTCTTCCTTTTCATCTACCGCCGGAAGAATCTATTTACTTCTACTATACTCTTTGGTTTATAGTGTTTCTAGTTCTCCCGTGTCTTTATATTGCTATATGCATCGATATATATGGTTTATAATTTCTGGTTTGTCGTTGGGATTTATATGTTCCCTTATATTTCAAAGTCTCTGCTTCTGTCTTCTATAATCATTATCATTCACAGTTAATGCTCTCTTTTATTTGCTGCAATTTATACCCCAATTTCTATTTCAGAGTTTTGTCCTTTCGTTTCTTCTTCTTGCGATTAAACACCGCTTGTAATGGTTCAAAATTCGCAGATATGAATTTCGGAATGAATATTGTTAATGTTCTAGGAAGGAAATTGTGATGGCACGATCTTGACTTGTCAAATTACCAGAATACCTTGGAAAAGGCCGAATCATCAAGAAATTTTTTCTTGATATTTTAGAGGTTAAATAGAATACAAGAGTCGTATAACATGGCACATGATGATGTTATGATCTGTGAATCATCACATTTCATTTAGAAACTCAGCTTGACTTACTGTAATATAATCACGTTGATCAAGTGTCATTATATTATATTAACTCATGCTTCAGCTCCCAACACTTCTTCTAAAATATTCCTATTTTAAACTCGAATGTTTCAGAATTTAGAAACTAAAATAGTTTCTTTTATGATGTAATACAGATAGCGCGAAGAGGTAAATAATTTCAGATAAGAATAATTATGAAAATATCTTCAGAAATATGGAGGATATTTATAATGAAAGATACGATGATATCTTAGAATTTCTAATATCAGAGGTTGATGAAGGATATTGTCCGTAGGAGTTTAGAGTCAGAAGCAAGGTATTCGTTAATGACTTCAGCAGATACTGAATCATTTGGATTCTTTGAAGTCGGGTTCAGTCTTTGTGATTTGTCCACAGCCTCATTCATACTTTGCTCAATCCTGTTTCCAGTTCCAAAACTTCTTTTTTTCTGCGCTTTGCCAGCACACTTCATCATTATCATCCAGCTTTTACCGTTTAAAGTCGTTTATAGTTTTTGCTGCTTCATCAGCATTTTTTTTTTCATTTTCGGAGAACCAATTCGTAGTTCGGAGTTTTTTTCAGAAACTTCACATTCAAATTAAGTCCAGAAGATAGACGTTATATATACACATATAACTGTTGGCGTAGACATCCTGCGAGATTTCAAAATACTGATTGCTAATACCCAATGATTCGTATGGCAATTCTCATTACAAGATGCAAATGAGTAAATGATGGAGTTTCAATGAATAATTATAATGACTTTTTGGAGAGGCTAAAGTCAAAGGGTAATGAAGTTGTTGGTACATCTGCTAATAATGTGGTGAAATGTAAAAGGTTCCCTGGTAACGATGGTGTATATCTCAAGGATATAATAAGGTTAGTCTGACTGAAAAGTCGAAGTTGACTTGCTGGAGCTGTGATAAAACTGGCTACTTTGAATAGGAGTCGCAAAGTTATTTTTGCTAATAAATGCCAAAGAATCTGAAGCGGATACGTTATTTAAACTTTTAATTTGGTTTCAAGATTTTTTCGGGTACATAACTGTGGGTAACATGTGGTTGGATCATCATCTCGATTGCTCATCATTCGAAGTGTCTTCAGAAATTTTCGAAGGGTTTGAACACAGATTGTAATCGTTAACATACATTTGATGTTCTAACACAGTTTTGAAGTTAAAATATAGCTTGTGAAAGATGTAAGGATCTAAGAGTGATGATTTTGGTCATATCTCAAGTTGAATTTTGAGATTTCAAAATCAGAATATGTAATTAAATTTTGAATGAGTATGGTTGTTTTGATTTCTATAAAAGAATGTATATTGTTGTGAAAGTAGGGAGTATAATGGATGATTTGCTGAATCAGATTCGAAGAATGTAACATATTAATTGTGAATTTATATATCTCTCGGGTATTACCTACCCGTTAAAAAAATTTCACAATTAATATTTTGTACAAAAGAATTTTATTACAGTCTTTATGAAAATATATATATATATATATATATATATATATATATATATGTATATTTTCTTCAGATGTAACATAGATTTAATGAGTTAATGTTAAATTAAACTCATTTGATTTACGGTTGAAACTAGAATTGAATAATCCCTAAAGGCTTTAAAAAGTACATAACTTTTACGCAGTATTTCTTTAATGACATTGAAATTATGAATCAATACTTCATTATTTGTTGATGTATGATGTTCGGTTCGTGGAATTCTTGTGAATTTCGCAAAGTACGAATGATGTTATCTGAAAAGTTTCGGGTACATCGATGATGAAAGTGTAAAATCAAATATATACTTGATTTATTATGAATTGGAATTTGTTAAATTGCGACAGAGATTGTAGTTAATGCTGGTTAAGTTGCGGCCGAAGGACGTACATTATTGCATATTTGTAATATGAATTAACCGAGTAGTTAAGATTCACACACAATAGCTTAGCACGAAAAGATTTATTTCAAAATATATATATATATATATATATATATATATATATATATATATATATATATATATATATATATATATATATATATATATATATATATATATATATATATATATATATATATATATATATATAATATACATATAATTTCTTCAGAAGGAATGAGTTAATTCTTCATAACTCGTTGATACAATATACACGTTATTGATTCGTAATGATGTCCACAGTGATTCTTGAACTGACGGAGTTTGTGATGTTATCGTTGTTGTTGATTCAGATGTTGACTGTACTGACGATGCTGGTAACGCTGACGGTACTGTTGATGCTGTTGGTAAAGCAAGTTTAGCTTGTTAATCACACACCATTTTTGTCAGAGTTTCTACTCTTCCTTCTATCATTTTGGTTCGCTTAACTGATTTATGGTTAGGGCTAGATTAGATAATCTCTAAGACTTTAGAGATTACATAATCGCCGCGGAATGTTTCTCCAATGAAGTTATGAATTAATACTTCGTCAGTTATTGTTGTTGGTACTCCTTGGTATCTATGGTGCGTATGACGTTGATGCTCGTGGGACAGATTGTGAAGTTGAGGTTTACGACGCGGTTGTGGTTGGAGGTGGTAATGGTACTGTTGGTGTTGATGATGGTGGTACTGGTTATGCTGCTGATGCTGCTGCTGGTATTTGTAATCTCTGCACCATATTCTCCAAAGCCACTACCCGAGCGCGAAGCTCGTTGAATTCTTCTATTACACCGGGGTGATTGTCGGTTCGGACGAGCGGATAAATAAAATCTAAAATTTGATGTAATATATAATCGTGACGAGATACTCTGGAAATGAGCGAGAAAATGGTGTTTCGGACAGGTTCGCTGGTAAGTGCTTCAGGTTCTTCGTCAAGAGGGCAATGTGGTGGATGGAAGGGATCACCTTCTTCTTGTCTCCAATGATTGAGGAGGCTACGAACCCATCCCCAATTCATCCAGAATAGGTGATGACTGATTGGTTGATCTATTCCGGTCACACTGCTTTCGGAGCTTGAATGGGATTCCATTTCAGAATCTGAGTGACTTGAACTGATGACGAATTCCATTTCGTACGATTGGATAAAGGATTTTTATATATAGATCAAAAGATTTCGTAGATTATGGAGGACTTTACGGGATATGTCAGGCAAAGTTTAAAGTAACAGATACGATAAGATATGATTTAGCAGATATGCTAAGATATAAATTTTTGTCTATACACTATTCATGCAATCAATGCAGCAAGACGTGTCTTAGACTAAAAATGATAAGCAGGTAATTTCCTGAGGATGATAAGTAGTTAATTTTTGACACAAAATGATAAGCAAAACTTTTGACATGCAGACACGGTCGAAGTCCAGACTCACTAATGCATCCTATCGACTTATCAGTTAGACACACTAATGCAGACCTGGTTCACTAAGACCACCGCTCTGATACCAACTGAAAGGACCCGTTCATATACATTATAAACGATTCACAATAGTTGATTACATTGCAAGGTATTTGACCTCTATATGATACATTTTACAAACATTGCATTCGTTTTTAAAAGACAAACTTTCTTTACATCGAAAATTGACAGGCATGCATACCATTTCATAATATCCACTATCCAACTATAAATTGATTTAATAATAATCTTTGATGAATTCAATGACTCGAATGCAACGTTCTTCGAAATATGCTTTGAAAGACTCCAAGTAATATCTTTAAAATGAGCAAATGCACAGCGGAATATTTCTTTAACACCTGAGAATAAACACGCTTTAAAGTGTCAACCAAAAGGTTGGTGAGTTCATTAGTTTATCATAATCATTTATTTCCATCATTTTAATAGACCACAAGAATTTCATTTCCAGTTCTCATAAATATACGTCCCATGCATAGAGACAAAAATAATCATTCATATGGTGAACACCTGGTAACCGACATTAACTAGATACATATAAGAATATCCCCTATGATTCCGGGATCCTCCTTCGGACATGATATAAATTTCGAAGTACTAAAGCATCCGGTACTTTGGATGGGGTTTGTTAGGCCCAATAGATCTATCTTTAGGATTCGCGTCAATTAGGGTGTCTGTTCCCTAATTCTTAGATTACCAGACTTTAATAAAAAGGGGCATATTCGATTTCGATAATTCAACCATAGAATGTAGTTTCAATTACTTGTGTCTATTTCGTCAAACATTTATAAAAGCGCATGTATTCTCAGTCCCAAAAATATAAAGGGTAAAAAGGCAAATGAAACTCACCATACTGTATTTCGTAGTAAAAATACATATAACGTCATTGAACAAATGCAAGGTTGGCCTCGGATTGACGAACCTAAATTAATTATATATAATTATGTGTTAATCAATATTTGTCTAACAAATTAGGTCAAGTCATAGTGTACCACAATCCTAATGCTCGAGACTAATATGCAAAAGTCAACAAAAGTAAATTTGACTCAAAATAATTTCCAAAAATCTATACATGATTAATATATAGTTTAAATATCGTCGTTTTATATTTTTAAAAGATTTATTAGAGTAAATATAAATAATATAATTTATTTATTAATAAATAAAATTTTATATTAAATTTATATAATAAAATATACTTTTATATATATTAAGTAATAAAATTTATAGGGTTCATTTAATATCATAAAGATAATATGATAGGTATTATTAAAGTAAGTTATTACACGTAGTAAAATATGTCTGTATCACATATTTATTTGATAAAATAATATCTATAATGATAGTAAGTAAAAGTTGTATTATTTTGTAATAATAATTATTATTATAAAAATATCAATATTTATAATTACTAAGATGACATTATGATAAAACGATAATTCTAACTTTAATATTTACGATAATTTTTAATATTATCTTTAAAATAATAATTCTATTTAAAATAATAATAATAATGATATTTTATAGTAACAATGGCATTTCTATTAAGATGATAATTTTTGTTAAAATGATAGTTTTAATACTAACGATACTTTTAATAATAATAGTAATGATAAAAATAATAAGAACGATAATTTTATCTAAATCAATATCTTATAATATTTTAATTTCATCATGATACTCTTACTCATTATTTCCTAATCGTTTCATTTAATAGCTTTGAATCGTCTTTTATATCGTGTTCATAATAATGATAATAATAGTAATCAAAATAATTAGGTGTTACAAATATTTATTTTAATTGCACTAATATTAATAATGATACTTACTATAACATTATTAACGATAATACTAATAATTATCTTGATGATAATATAGTAATAATAATAACAACAATAACAATAACCATTTTTAAATAATGATATATATATATATATATATATATATATATATTAATAATGATAATAATAATAATAATACTAATAATAATAATAATAATAATAATAATAATAATAATAATAATAATAATAATAATGATAATAATTGGATATTAATAATGATAATAATAATAATAATACTAATAATAATAATAATAATAATAATAATAATAATAATAATAATAATAATAATAATAATAATAATAATAATAATTGGATAATAATAATAATACTAATTATAACTTTAACGATAATAACGATAAAAAAAATAACAATTTTTAATGATAAATCCCTTTTATTGATAAAGATAATAATAATGATAATAATAAGATAAAACTAGAACGATGATAAAAACGACAATAATAATAATCATTTTTAATAAAAATAGCGAAAATTCAATTGATTATAACTTCTAATCCGTTCATCGAAACCATTCGATATCTAAAGGAAAAGTTCTTAATTTTTCGCTAGCTTTCCAAGGACATGCATATCTTATACCTTATCTCAACCGCAAGTGTAACTAATTCAATATTCAACCTAACCTGTCTAAGGGCAATATCAAAAGTACAAGCATGCATAATCCTAAATACTCGAGCACTAGTTAGGGATACACTATTAGTATGTAAAAGTTAAATTATGAGTACTCACATATCAATATTGAGATTCAGTATTGCAGGAAAGGTACGTAGACGCAACGGAAATGATAAACACTATATTGACCTCACGAGCATACCCATGAACCATACTCAATCACCTCCATAGCTATAACCCATAATTTCCTTAATCCTATCCTACTCGAAAAACAATTTCGAAATCACTCGGACAGCACTCCGTCGTAATATTTTATGTATACTAATAATATCTTGAAATAATACGGAGTAAATATATATATGTAAATCGATTGAGAGAGTTTAGAGAAAAATATTTTCAAGTTTCTATGAAATAATGAAACCTATTGAATTCTATTTATAATAGATTTTTGAATTATTAAAGTGAATTATTAAAGTATGAATTATTAAAGTGAATTATTAAAGTATGAATTATTAAAGTGAATTATTAAAGTGAATTATTAAAGTATGAATTATTAAAGTGAATTATTAAAGTATGAATTATTAAAGTGAATTATTAAAGTTAAAGTAAAGTAAAAATAAAGTAAAGGTAAAATTTAAGTATAGTAAAAGTATAAAACTATGTACGTATAATACGCGTATAAATATATATAATATTAATTTAAATCGTTATATATATTTAATAAAATAAAATATAAATATCGTTATCTTTATTATACTAGTTAAGTAATGAGTTGTCAAAAGTGGTTCTAGATATTTATAAAAGTTATATACGTTTTAATAATAAAGTTCTTTTTAAACTGAAAACGTTTTTGTACGTTTGAAACTAAATAGATCAATCGAGTCTTTATGAGATTCAATCTTCCACTATCCTTTGTCTAGTTCTCAATGATTGACAATTTGTTCTTATTTATAAATCACTTTACCATTTTCTGAATATTGTTAAAATGGAAAGATTTCTCAAATCAACGTGGGCCTTTCAACAGAGACTTGTAATCATAATTCAATATATATGATAATTCAATCATTTGATCTTATCTTCTAATTCAATTGATAAACATTTTGAAACAGATACAATCATATAAAGTATTTAATCTAATATTTTGTTTACGTTTCAAGTTATAATATATATACACATATACATATATAATCATATTCGTTTAATGGTTCATGAATCGTTAGAACTTGGTCGAGGTTGAATGAATGTATGAACATAGTTTAAAATTCTTGCAATTTAACTTAACAAATATTGCTTATCGTGTCGGAAACATATAAAGATTAAAGTTTAAATTTGGTTGAAAATTTCCGGGTTGTCACAGTTTGCTTATATGTTAGACAAGCTATGTGCATGGAGTCTTACATGGCATATTTTTCAAGGAAACATTTCATTCACCAAATCATCACCATGTATCTTATTTTGACTGCATTGTCAACGGCAGTACTATTGTAAACTATTATTTACGGTGATTGTCTATATGTAGAAATCATCAGATGTCGAAAACCTTTGATTTAAATATTCATTTATGGTGTGCCTTTTTAAAAGAATGCAATGTTTACAAAACGTATCATATAGAGGTCAAATACCTCGCAATGAAATCGATGAATGACGTGTTCGTCCATATGAATTTGGAGCAATCGTCACAGCCGGTTAGGCCCATTTTCGCAAGTCAACTAGAAAACGGTGCTACGAGCAAGATTTCCTTTAGGCTTTCCCCCGTTCAAAGTAGTTTAGATGCAGAAAATGACATTTTACTATTTTTAAACGTGAATTTTGCACTTTCATATCTTACGATAATTAATACCTTCGCATGTGAATAATTGTGCCTATTTAAATACCACTTTTATACTTGTTTTTATTTAATATTATATTTAGGAACATCGAGAATCAAGTCAGGGCTACTATCTCACCACTAGCCACAAAACCTCAATGTTTTTTTTAACG